>NC_137581.1:101791455-102206858 GCF_963210335.1 Falco punctatus
GGGGGGGGAAACCAACCAAATAACCAAACAAACCCCAAAGCAATATCATTAGTCCAATCTCAGCTCAGTGTAACTGGAAAAGAGCAGTACATTGCGGAACAGAGATTCTCAGAATTACGTGGAAACTACACAGGAGCTATCAGGAAAGTTTAAATTAATGATGTCCTGTTGAAAGTCTCTTTTCTTAGAGTGAACTTACAGACCAACTCACCAAGCTGGAAAGTAACAGAACAAGAAGGAAAGATGATAGCCAAAGCTGTTCAGCTGTGGGACAATCAACAAAATGCCTTAAATTCAGGCTTTATCTGACACTTCTCATCTTTGATCCCAGTCTTTGTGCATTAACCCCTTTGGGCAGTCATTCATGAACATTTGCAGAGCGAACAAAACAATGTCTGCATTTTCAGATTTAAAAGTAATCCATATAATATCATTCAAAATGCCATTTTCAGCAGGGATTGGTGATTAGCTTACTTCATTTTAAAAGAAATGTAAATTTATTTAAATAGTGTTTGAATCTGCAGCACTGATATCATGAAACTAAAGATTATGGCCTGATTTGCTCATTGCATGTGTTCTTTCTTCTTTCAAAAGCATAGAAGCCTATATTATTTTAAGTATCCCCCAGCTATTACTGGACTTTCTGATGAGAGTCTACTGGATTCTCTCCCTTTAATCAAGTAAACCTATGTCCTCTTTCTTCCCTTCAATTAAAATGAGATTAATCAGTTTACATTCGTGACTTCCTTATGCCAATCCGTCAAAATAAGCTACCATTAACTTCATAAACAAAGTAGCTTCTGTAGCAAATTTCCTCCACCTTTCCCACAGTAAAGATGGATCTGGGAGAGACAGCCTACTGCTAGGATTCTCCATCAAGATATGAAAACTATGAATAGCAAAACAGACCAAAAAGAGAATTCTTAAGGCAGTCTTTTTTCTACTTGGTCGTGGCTAATACTCATCAAAACCAGTGTCAAGAAAAATGTAAATAGGATTTAAGGTGAAGAATAGCTCCCCTAAAAAAGTCAGCAGTTGCCTCACAGAGCTTCAGCTTCACTGCAGGTGAGATTCCTGATGCAGATCCTAGAGGCATGCCTTCCAATACAGTTTATTTGTTTATAACAAAATACGGATCTGGATATTAAAGCAAGAATTATAATAAAAATCCTGCTCTACAAATCCCATAAATGTACATCCCACTTGTAAAATGTGTCCCTAAGTAATGGCTTTCCACTTGAGAGCAGAGGTGGCAGGGGACACTGGTCTTGGGAGTGGTGGTTCCCAGCCTGGGGTCAGTCACTGAGCTACTCTGAAATGGCCTGTATCCTACTAGTGACACTTATGCAACAGTTTTCTCTTCTTTTCCATTTATTAAGATCTTTGGGCAGAGTCCGTAAAGACAGCAGTGAGAGAAGAGGGGAAGGAAGCCCCTTTAAACAGCAACAAGACATTTGCCACCTAGAAATTACACTGATTGAAAAGGGTTAATTTCTTTTTTAGCCTGGCAATAAATTTACATATTGCAAACAAAACTAGGATGTGCAGGGGGTGACTCATTAATCATTTATGGAAAACTGAAGTGGTTCTTTGGTCAAAAGTGAATATGCTTCCATGCTGGGAGGCAGCTTGCACACATTTTTTCTGCTTCCTCGGTGGCCTGGGACCCAGCTAAGAGCTGCTGTTTCTGTCAGGGCTGAAATGCACTGAAAAAGCTCTTTCGCCCTGCTTCCATCTCACATGCCATGCGCTAACAGCATTCCTGATATATGCACGGCACCACTCAACTTCAGAAAGCCGGGCTTTCTCATGTGCCAGTCTCCACCTGCAATTATTGTGGCAGTGCAGGGTGATGCTGCAAGGGAACCAGCATAGAGACCCTTTACCTATTGCCAGGGGGAGCCAGGTTATCTATACAGCACAGCCTTGCACTGTGCAGGGCTGCTTACATGGGCCTGAGGTCAAAAAAGTTAAACTGAAGCTTCCGTGAGGAAATGTAAGCCTTCCTCTCACCTGACCTGGCCAGATTGCTGCCCCAATGCACTGTGGCTTTCAGAGCTAATGCAGCCCGTATCAGCTGGTTCATCTTTCCATCATCCTTCACTAATATTTCAGCTTTTTTTGATCATTGTGCTCTTCCTTGTGTAAAAAAGTAGATTGTTAAACAGTTTCTGTTAGCTTTTTACTCAGTAATCTTTGTGGGGTTATTTCTTTATTAGTAACATAGGGTAGTACCATTTAGTCATGCTCCCACACTGCTTTATAGTTTGTAAACATGCAACGTTAAACATGCATGGAGCAGTATAAGCTCCTCTAGGCAAGAACTGCATCCAGCTCTGTTTATTCTGAAAACAACATTTTTCTTAAAAGGGTTTAAAGTTCCTTGAGTGCCATCCTCCCTTGCCAAAGCAAACCCATAAAAGCAAAGAGATGCCAAGCAAAGGGACATTGCTTACCAATACCCTCTCACAGCATATTTTCCTTGACAATGATGGATTACATCTTTTCAAGGAATTTTTGCCTTCCTCAGATAAAGAAACAGAGCACAGTGAACATGTTAATCACTTTTTCTGGCTATTACAAACCCTGCCTTAAAACCTTAAAAATGCCAGCGAATACCGAGTCCTAACAGATGGTCACAGGCTGTGTGCAGTGTGTTTATCTGAAGATGAGGTATGAAGGAAGTCACATGTGTGTGTGTGCGCCTGTCATGTATCTTCACTGGGCACTGCTTGCTCACCCTTTGAATATCAGCTTCTTGAGTGATAAATGAATGAGAACATGGAATATGCCTGGCTGTTTTCATTGAAAATTGTGTCCCGTTAACAATTATTGCATCCATTTTTTCTCTGTGGGTTGTTGTGTTCTGAACTCAGGGTGAAATGTGTGAGCACAGGGATTATTTAAATGCAAAAAGGAGGCCCCAGACAAGATTTAAACCTTCAGAGTACAAAACTGTTAGAAATATGTGCAGCCACTAAAGCCCTCAAGTCTTGCTTCTGTTCATGTCTGCTAAAGGTCTGTGTGCCTTCTCTGCAAAAAGGTGGAACACTGAGGAAGCTGACAACTCCAAAGTCCAAAATATATTTTGTTAATAAATACACTATGAACTATCATATCAGGGCATAAACAGAGCACTAAATGGGACTGCCAAAAAAAAGAACTGCTTTTTATTAACCACTAACAGGACGATTGCCAAAACCAGAAGTCATAACCATATGAGAGAATTTCAGCTCTGCTTTCATAAATTGGTAGTGATACTCTTTTTTCTTTTTAGGCTTTTGTTTCTGTCAGTTTGTAGCACAAATTATTGCACTTCTGTGGTGCTGTGTTCCATACAATGGATCTTCTTGAACCAGAAATGAGAAGAAACTCAGCTTTTTACTGGGAGAAGACTTGGAATGCTCTGGCCTGTCCATATCCCTTGCTTTGCAAATGATTGACATCACTGTGGCTTCATGCAGTGAAATAATCAGTTATGGAGGAAAATGGTCTCTGTCTGAAGAAACACGGTCTGAAATGATCAGGGTGTAAATAATACTGTGTTTGTCATCAAGTGTGACTGGGAAAAGGTCATGTTATGCCAAGATTTACTGTAAATTGTTAGGGAACAGGATGGGTTTGGATTTACAGTTGGCAAGCTTGACGAGGCTTGGAAAACTAAGGGCAGGAAGCCGCCCTTAGGGCACACAGGTGAGGGGTGGCACAGAAAAGTGAAAGATTTTCTCCTGATCAGAAAAGTTTCTGTAAAATCAAGATTTTGTTCTCTTGAGGAAGGAAGTGTGTTATGTTCTCATTTTAATCAACAGTTAAGTTACTGTTATGAGGTAGATTTAAACTGGACAGAAATGTAGATACTGAAATATTTCCCTGTGGAAGGACGAATGTCTTGTAATGGTGATAACTGCCCTCAAACACTGTAATAGCCTTATTTTGTTCCGTGCTTCTAATTGTGTATTCTCCAAATGATGACACCTAACTTTCCAAATCTGTTGTCACCCTGAGGAGCAAGGTGTTACTGATAGAATTAAATCCTTGTTCATTCATGTAGAAATTTCTCACCTTCAAGCTGAAAATACAACCCATTGCAGGATGTGGAAGCACCATTACAGGACACTACTGCATGTTGCCATCACTGGCTCACTTTTCTAAACATGCAGGTGAGTCGCATTACACTCAAATGGTAAAGTCTCAAACTATATTTAAACATTTATTTTGGTTTTTGTTTTTGTTTTTAATATTATATATATATAAAACAAACTGCTGTATCAGGGCATAAGAGAAGTTCCAATAAGATTGACTAAAAAAGATGGTGCCTTTTGGGGATTTTTTTGACCAGTAGCAGGATAATTGCCAGATAATTGCCTTGAGATACCTGGTAGATTTTATGAGAACTTGTAACATCGTGCACCAGTAATTCAGATGACCTGTGATTTTACTGTGCAAAACAGTAGTGAAAGGGACTAACCCTGTACTCAGAATAGATGCAAAGACTTTCCTGTATTGAAAGGTATTAATTTAGTCACTCTTTAAACTGTTTTATCACCTCTTTAAGTACCTCTGAAGTTACTAAATACTGTGTAACTGTGATCAGCAGTACAGCTTTTTAATTCTGTCTTATAAAAACCCACTGTACATAGTGAAAATTGCATTCATCTGTATTTAGGTATTTGCCCCTTAATAGAGCATTGTAGTACATTGAGAATTTGGCTCATTGGAAATACAACACTAAAACTAGAGACTATCCAGTTCATTAGAGATACTCAACTCTTACAAGATTGGTGTACTCTGACCTGTAGATCATAAGTTACTGCCAAATTCAGATTAAAACATAAAGAATATATTAAGCAATCTCAAAACATTAATGTTTCCAATTAAGGAGCCACTGCAGTTCATTTAGATTTATGTTGACTTCAGTAGGTGTAGTTATCAGCCATTAAGACAGAGATTCAACTGTTTAACTGATATAATACAAGAAAAAGGTTAGTTGTTGCACAAGTTTAACACTAAAGTTATAAATTGCAAAAGTATACAGTCACTATTCAATGACCACTACTATTACTACATATGATCATATAAACCCATCTTTTAAGTAACATTTATTTAGGAATGTTTATCTCTATTTCCTATTTTTATTAGATTTCTGTTTATTTTTTACTTATTTTATTTTAATTATCTTAATATACCTATTATATTTACTATATTTAGTATTTTAATCTTTATATGGCCTGCACAATGCTCAAAAATCACCATGTTAACTTTTCAGGTAAATTGTGCAATGCTTATCTCCTCGTGATTCTTGTGGAATAAACAAGTAGCAGTGTTACCTGTCAAAACATAAAAATAATGGGTGTCTGAGGTTTGTATAAGTACCAAACAGCCAACCTGTGTTTTCCTCAGGTATGAGTTCAATAGAAGTGTGATACAAAATGCAGCAGAAAGCTCTTCGCATTGCTGGCCCCGAGCAAGGTGTTGCCAGCACAAGACATGTTCACGTCGGAGATAGTCACACTGAGCTCCCTTTATTGTCGGTAAAGCGAAACAGGGACTTTTAGAGGATTCACCTGACCTGTTTTAAACAGTTACTCAAGTGAGATGAATCATGTTCCATTCTATAGAAACTCTTGATAGGGTCTCTACTAACTAGCTGAGATGCAGTTATTGTAAAACTCTGAAGTTTTTATTACAGTAGAGTACCTTTGCACTTGAAACTCTAGGGTACACATTGCTAAACTGTGGCTCTTGATTTTTTTTATTTTTATTTTTTCACCTTCAATCCTGGCTCACCTGCATGATCAACATGATCCAGCTAGAAAGGGACCTCTGTAGCTAGTCCAATTCAAGTGCTTCTGGGTTATCCCAGTTCCTTACTCTAAAAGGAAATTGAGTAATGTCTCCACCTCTACTGTGAGGAGTTTGCATTGTGCAGTGTGTCCTACAGTACTGGTTTCCTCATTGTCCGCCTTAAAGAACATACATGGCTCCTCACATACCTGTATTGCTACTCTGAAAAGGAGAGAGAGAAAGAGGGAGAATGAAAGAAGCAAAGAAGGAAAAAAAAAAAAGGAAAGAAGGGAAGGGAGGCCTCAGGGTGTGGTGGTGCATGCTTAGGTCTCACCTTCACTGGCTTTACAATGTAAATAGAATTTCTGGAAGTAGCTGAATAGTAATCCTGAGCTTGCCATGGGGCCGGAAAGCCACAGCTAAACTATGAACCATTCCCAGAGAGAAGCTTTCCCTTGATCTTTTAGGTTAGGTGGCACTTGTTGGCTGTATGAAGACTTTTGTACGCAGCTCAGAAGGGCAGAGAATCTGGCCACTCCTCGTCTCCTAATGTGTTGAAATCAATGGAAGTTTTGCTTGGGAGCTACAAGTTTGACCCAATCTAAGATTGTGAATGAAAATGCCTTCTAAAGTATTTTAGCTATTCCGCCCAGTGAAAACGCAAATTTGTTTAGTAAATACAGTCCTTGTGTGCATACTGCTATGTGCTAACTATTCAAGTAATGAGGGTTTCTCATGATTCTTTTAAATGACTGTATCACAGTTTCTTGTAAGTCAACCTTTTTAGGAAATGTTGTCTAAGGATTCAGCTTGAATGAAAATTTCTTCTGCTGGGGAATACCAACCCCGAGGCCAACGGGGCATCAGAAACCCTGTCTAGACTGTCTTTGAGGCATCTTAATGGCATTTCCTAAGTAACAAATCTGATCTGATGTGTTCAGGTTTTACTGTGAAACATCACTTTTCCTTAGAGAAGTCAGGCTTTTTTTCTCAATAAATTTTTCCTCAGGGTTAGTTGGTCTCAGGAAAATTTTGGTCAGTCAAGTCCTTGGTGGAAAAGACTTTCTGCTGGAAAAGACGGTCTATTTAAAAAACTGAGACAATTTTTTCAGCACAGTAAGGCTCACTAAAATATTTTGTTTTAATAATGACATGAATTTCTATATTTTATATTCATCTGTAGCACTTAGACAAAATTGTATATATTTCCATGCTTTCAGTTTTCATGAAATCACTTATTTGGCCTAGCATAACTTTAAAACTTTCCAGCTTCCATGGATGGAGAGATCATTACAAATTCTTTTCCATTGATTTGGAAAGCATTTTATTAATCCCTAAAAAAAAAAGAAAAAAAAAAAAAAAGTTTTCATCTTACAATAGTAAAGCTTTTGGTTTTTTGCAACTGTAAAATCTCTGTCTCTCCTCTGCTTTATTCTCCTTGCCTTTGTAAAAGTTCCCCAGTCAGCATGGACAATTTACCACCCAAACCACCTTTCCAACTGCATAGTGATCTACTAATCTGTTTCATTCATTCATAGCGATATCTTGCTCCCCCCCAGTGAAACCCCAGATTCCACATAATTCCTGTTTCAGATCACCAGTTTGCAGAATCTAGTCCACTTTGTTCAACGACAACATGCAAATATTATTTTTTTTCAGCAGAAATATGAGTGTTTTGCACTCAGTGACAGTTTCTATAAATGCAGATGTGTGTCTCCTTTTCATTAGGTTGTATTCCATTTCCTCTCAGAAGGTGATTTCACCATACGTAACCCAGTGATAAAGCCCTCTCTAGCCAAGGGAGGTAGGCAGACTTGAAGATTCCAGCTTCCTTTTCACTAAGTGTGGAGTTTTTGCCCACTTCTTATTACAGAATATCCTATGCTAGAGCCCAATCAAAAGAACCTTATTAAATTGAACGGGATTTTTTTTCCATAGACTTTTCTAGGTTTTGGATCAGTATCCACCGAAAACCATCTAATAAATTTTAGAATAACTGATAGTCGATGACAAGAGTTTCAAATGCAGACTCGCCACATTGCTGCCAGCACTCCCTTGAAGAGATAGAAGCTATATAAATCTAGGAATAATGAAATCATCCATTTTTTCCAGAGAGCAATGCAATCCAGAATTGAAGCCGTGAAACCACATCTGATTCTAGACAAAGGGAATATTAACATACATATGTTTCCAACTATAGGGGTATTTCTTGAATTGTATGTGATTATTCTTGCATTTCAGCCAGCTTTTTTTTCAAACCCAGCTTTTCCAAGTGAAGCACTGTGCTGCACAGGTGAGAAAAAGCTGATGTAAATATGTTAGAGGCTGTTCATGCAGCCAGACACTGAGGCTTTGCTGATTTCATGTGTTTCTCTGAAATCCAGTGATATCAGAGGCAGAATTTAGATGTTTTGTTGCTAATATTACTTTGTTCATCAACCTTTGTCATATTGAGTCATCATTTTTGGGATACCTGCTTTTCTGGAGTTCATTAGTTTTTTGTTGGGCTGCTACTTTTGAATTCTGAAAATGTTCATTAATAAGAAAATATTTACTCTGAAAGCTCAAATATTTGTGGTTGCATGTAGCAACATACTTGTACAGTCAGACAAAAAAAAGGTCTGACAGCATTGCAGAGTTGCATAAGCTGTTTACAGTGATAAATCTTGCATGTAGGACCAGGGTTCCCATTTTTATACATAGGAATTAATGCAAGTGTTATAATAAGGATGTATGAAAATCTGAAAAAAAATAAAACCTGAAGATTAAGGATACACTTTTGCATTAGAATTGATGCTGATCTGTTTTCATGCCTACTTATGTTGATCTTGAAAAGGTTGCTCTCATTCCCAAAATATGTTTGCAGAAGCAGGAGGTCTCCCCAGTACAAAAAAAAAAGTAAAAATGTCCTTGGGATTTTCAAAAGGCAATTACTACACATCAGTTTTAAGTTGTAAATGTGCACAGCCACACTTGGCAAGTGTCATGTTATAGACAAAGTGGAATTTGTGGATTTTATTATCATTTAGGCTCTCATTTTTTGAGAACCTCTGCTCTGAGAGCAGGTGAAAGGAGGTGGCTTCTGTTACGTGGTACTGCCACTGCCCACAGATGTGTATTTCATCATTCAGTAGGTGGAAAAAAAAAAAAAACAACAACCCACACAGGGTAAATATGAATGTTGTAGAACCTTTTAATTTTCATTACGATTTTCTGCAGATATTTTTGTTTCCTGTGATTAGGAATAGAAGATTTACCAATACTGAAATAAAGATGTTCTTTCATAAGCAGAAGACAGGGCTTGATTTATAACTTGTCCTTTTTTTTTTTTTTTTACTTCATGAATAGTTGTTTACCCATTTTGATGAAATGATCCAGATTTCTGTGTAGAGCAAGAAAGATGGTCACATCTTCCCCTGCTAAGTACAACAGCCACACAGAGTTATAGTCCTTAGGTCTCACACAAAGAAAGGGGCAATAGGCTTTGAAGTGACCATGAAGAAGGGAGGGGGGTGGGGGGGGTCGGGTGGGGCGGGACGGTAAGAGCATAAATGAAGACCACATACAGACACGGGATGATGCACCAATAGAAGGAATGTAAAGATTGCCCTTTTATCATCATAAGGGTGTAAGCTAAACACTATGATACAGAAAAATTGGTGATAATTTTGGAGCACCTGACCTCCTTCAGTTTCCATGGGCTGTTACTTTAACAGAGACTTAAAGCAGCAAACATTCGTCTTCAGAAGTGCCTGTAATAAGATATGCATCAAACAATATCAGTTTGAATTAAACTCATGTGACTGAAATCACTGGATATCTAAATTACATCCTATTAATTTGCTTAACTTGTTTGTATGACCTGTAAAATTTATTTTCATGTAAAATACAGTATAAATGCCATGAAGCCCTTCAAAAGGATATTAAGTCCATGCTTAACTGTAAATGCTTTTGTGGATTTTAGACAGACCCTATAGTATATGTGATTTTAAGTTATTTTATATACTATATGATTATTATAGATTGCTAAAAGAGACCCATCTTTAAGAAAATTAAAAATAAATTAAAAGGTTATTTTCTTAGTTGGTGGCAGACATTCAAAATCTGCTTGTAAATGAGTGTATTTTTAAAACCAAATACAAAGGATCTCTTTAAGTATATGTTTTCATACCTTGAGGCTTAGACTGAAGTTTTTGTGTATGATTTGTTGATACAAAGGTTAGATCTGGCTTCAAAAATGGCAAAGTATCTTTACGTAAAGTCCAAATACGTCAGTGTTCATACACTACCCCTTTCTAAGACCTTGCAGAACCCAAATCAAAATGTTTATTTAAACCTGTTCCCTCACTTCAGAAAGCCAAAAAAAGAAATACAACAAAATTCAAACTGCAACACCTCAGTTAGATTTTTTTCCATGATGGTCAGGCAAAAAAGTTGTTTCCAACATTTTTACAAGAAACCAGAACTCTTAGCTTATCTTGGTACATGGTATATTTCCATGAAAAACTGCAGCCTCTGTAAATTTTGTTTTATATGTGTCTCTCGGTTTGTGTATGTATATGTAAAACTTCACACAAGCGATGTGAAAACATAATGCAGGTACATTGTATGGGAGGTGTGTGGAATGTTTGAATTATGACCGAATGGTCACCATAGTGTAGTTAATGTTGTTTTCTGTTTATAAGAAAAATTGTCTAGCTGATCAAAGTTTTCAGAAAAAAATAGATTTTTTAAAGCAACAGAAAAAAACCCTCTGCCCAGCAATTAAAAATGCTTTCTCAAAATTTATCAGTTTTAATTTATACTTTCTGAGTCTCCTAGTACTGTAAGAAATGGCTGAATGAAAACATTTTCTAGGTTATGACTTCTGTCTTCTGTACAAGCTGTGAATGTAGGATCTGTGACACTGCAACACCTCTTTTCACAAAGAGCTTTTTTTTCAGGGAAATAATTATATGTATGCAATCCCCCTAAAAGAAATGGAAAATTAGTTAACAAAAATGTACATTTATTGATCAGTTAAAGTTATTCTACCTAACAGATCGAGTACAAGGCCAAAGAAACAATAAAATTTAACATCATCCTATGTTCACCTAGCCAAGGAAAGTATCTCACCAGCGGTAACCTTTATGTACCATCTCAGACCTGTGCTGGGAGGGATAACCATTCTTCAGCAGTGTGCTGTGCACACAGTGTGATGCAACTGAGAAGGGTGATCTATGGGGCATCACCTGTTTGTAATGCAGTTAGATAGCAGTAAACTGTATTTTCCCATTACTTTTAAAGGTAAGAACATCCTGCTTTTGTCTGTCTTCACAAAAAAAGATTTTTTTGGGGGGAGTGGTGGTGGTTGGGTTTTTCTAAAGGATTGTAGTGATGGGTATTTTATATTGGTTTTGGATACTGACTCAGGTTTATTCTGAAGAAAAAAACAACCAAACAACACCCCATAGCCTAGATCTAAATCTCATGTTTAGATCTCAAAGTGCTGAACAAATGTATTTACTGCTTTGGTTTGGACCTGGCACTATCTGGTACTTTCAGGGAGTATGAAATCTTTCTGCTTTTATGTATTGGCTAACTCCTTCCAGAGCTGATTCATGTAAATAACTTCTATCCTCCCCTGCCTGGTTTTCCTGGCTGCTTCCATTCTGTTCCTGTTTTAATTCAGAGTGTAAACTCTTCAGTGCAGGGACTGTTTGCTTGCTGGGTGTTGGTAGAGTACCTAATCAACAAAATCATGCTTAAACCTGGCCTCTCAGCACTCCTATAATTCAGAGATAAATGAGAATAAGGTACTAACCTGGGACCTCAGAATCTTTAAATTGCCAATATATACCTCCTAGATACAACATCATGAAATCACCTAGTCTTATAATCTTATTTGGGTTTGTTTTACCTGTGTCCCGAAACTCTGACTTTATGAGCATGACTTCTCTCGGTTCGTTGCATTTGTTGGGATTTAACATCATCCTGTAAGAAGTCACTATCTCTCTGACAAGGCCAGCTAAACCACTAAAGTGGGGGCCGTCTCACCCTTCTCAGTCAAAATCAGCCTCTTTGATCTTAAACAGGTGAGATAAGTGATTGCCAGTCTCAGCTATTGACTGAAAGCTGTTCAATAACTATTATAATAGGCTGCTAGTGCAGTGAGCTCTGGGCATACTGGGGATGCTCATGTCTTCTGGTGGGACAGCAAAGGCCAAAGAGATGTCCTGAGATGTATTCAACTCAAGAGCCTTGTGATACCCTATGGCTAGCCTCTTTGCTGGTACAAAAAGATAAATATCTGTGAAAATCAATACACTTTCACCCATTTAAACATTGTGGAATTTGGCCTGCATTTTCCAAAAACTTCTGATATACCAAAAGAGGTTGTCCTCACGCTAGATTTTTCGTGGTATGTCTTTGAGCCTGTGTGCCTTAAGTTTTAAAGTACGTGAAGTTTATTTTCTTTAAAGTAATGCTTATGGTGTATAGCTAAAGCATTTGGCTTTTGACTTCTGGCTTTCATTCCACCAGTTCAATCATGAAGTGGTTAAGTGTTATTTATAGCTCTTAGACATTCTTTAAGGATGAACACATCTACTGAAAAACAAACAGTCTTGGTGCTCGTGGGTAATTTATAGCAGTTTTAAAGTTAGGAGAAAACTGTGATCTCATACTACAGGCTAAAAACCTGTTCATTCATTACGGAATGGTAATGGAATTTGGTTGAGAGGTTGACATAATCTGAGGAAGCTGAGATATACAGCATCCAGGTACAACTGAGCAGGGAAAGGCTCAGTTATGTGTCCTAGAGAAATTACATAACTTTCCTTGTTCTTGTTCTCTAATACTAGACACAAATAAAAGATCAAAAAGACTGTATGATTTTTTGAATCCACAACATGCATTCTTTAATTTAATTTAAAAAAAATAATTCCAACAGTGGTGGAATGTGTCAGTTTACATAAAGCAGAAAGGGTTTCTTTTCAGTAAGATGATTTTATATTTGAAATCATAGACTGTAGGGTCAGAAGATTTTGGGGGTTTATACCATATTTCATCAACTGTAATTTATGTACACCTTTACATCATTTTGAGTGCACAATGAAATCCAGTCTTGGTCTGATGTCATTAACAGACAGAGAATGCGTCACCTCTGTTATGAAATCGTCTCACTGCTGAGATGCTTCCCTGCCTCGGTTTCAATGTCTGGTTTCAATGCACAGCTACTGGTTTTAATTAGATCTTTCCTCACTAGATTAAAAAGCTTTTCAGTGCATTTAGTATTTTCTTCGCATACTAATACATTGCAAGTTATCTTCCTGTTTGGAAAATAGTAGAGAGAGCTTCTCACTTTCTCTTTGTAAGGCATCTTCTCCAACCCTCAATTTCCTTTTGTGGGTTTTGGGATATTTCTTAGTGTTGTGTTTGGGTTTTTTCCCCCCCTTTTTTTAGCTAAAACTGTTATTCAACATATTTTTTAGACATGTGCACAAGACAGCAGAATTTGTCTAACCATTGGTGTATGCTGAGGTGAATTAATCCTTATTTTCTATTTCTTCTTCTCATGCTGCCAAGGATTGTCTTCACTCACTTTGCCTCTTTCCCTTGTAGTTGCAGGAAACCACAGGTCTTCCACATAGATGGGCAAACAAGGAGTTTAAACAAAGAGTTTGTCACTCCCATCCTGCTTTGTCCTTAAAACACATTTTCTTGAAGCCACAGCTCAGTCAGTGGCCAAGACTGGCAGACTCCCCCATTGGCGGTTCCCCCATTTTTTAGGCAGGAGAGTGCCATTCACTGCTAATGGCCCTTTGATTGCTTTTTCCATACTTTCTGGGCTATTTCCTACACTCCAGCCATTTATGAACAAATGGAGGGTCTAATTCACTTTGCCTTTTACAAGCTTGGTGTCCATAAAATGAAATGGAATTATTAACTGGACACACATGCATTGCTGAAACTGTTACCACCCTCAACTTCAATTTGTCGGTCCCTGACCCCTCCTCCATTTATGTCCTTTCTGAAGAAGCTCCAAAGTCTTCTCACTTTGCTCTGTCTTATTTCTTCTCTTTAGTGTTTGGTGGGTTTATCAGTGAAGGCTGACATTTTGTGGAGAGATTGATTTCAAACAAACAAACAAACACAAACAAATGAACGAACAAACAAACAATATGAGTACTAATCTAAATATAAATATACATAAATACAATATATTTTGAAAAAATAATTTCTGAAGGAGAAGCTCCTGATTTAGGCACAGATCCAGAAAAACACCTAAGCGCACATATAACATCTTTTCAAAAAAGTAATTTTGCTGGCTTCAGTAGGTTCCATATACTTTAAACTAAGCACAGGCTTCCATGAAATTTCCTCTGAAATCTTTAGTTGATTAACTCTACATTCTAACCTGGACTTCAGAACAGTTGTTCAATAATAACTTTATGTATTTAATGATTTCCAAATTAAAATAATATTTTGAGAATTTTTATTCTTGAATAAAGGTTGTTTTTTGCTTGGGTTTTTTTTTTCTTTTTCTTTTTTTTTTTTTTTTTTTTTTTACATCTCAGTGGTGCACTGTGATCTGGCAGCACCTTGCATTTAGAGAAAATTTTTTAAAGGCATTTTAAAGATGAAAAGTAATGAACATTTTCATCCTGTAGTGAGCTCTGTTTGCATGACTGAGGATATAAACTTTATTCAGTTTAACTTAGGGTCACTTTCTGATTTTGTATGTAGAGTTTTTAGCATAATGAGGCCTTGTTCTTGTTAGAGTCCCTAAGTATACTTTTAATGTGAATAATAATAAAATATATGCTTAGATAATTAAATTATTCTTTCACGAATCAAGACAGTGTATTTATATGCTCCTAGAAGTCTCATTGGACAATCTTATCATACTTTTTATTATTGCTTATTTGGTGATAAACCCACAGTGGGTAAAAGTGTGATGATGTGAAAACCTGCTTTGGCTGAGGTCATAAGTCACTGAAGGAAGAAGACATGACCACACATAAAAAGCATATTGAACTTTCATGTGTATATAGATAATGCATAAAATAAGAAGTTATGTTGCTTAGCAGTTCCTACAAATGACATATGTCAATATAATTAATATTTCTTGTTTCAGCTGGGGACTGCCTTTGAAATTACATAAGATTCCTAATTCTCTGAGGCTTTGATTATTTGCATTTTCCAACTTAAAACTAACCTACTAATATATAACATAATTACATAGATTACTGTGAATGGAATGCTACCCAAGTCTTGATGTTACTTTTGCATCTCCTATGATATGGAAACAACCATTGATATTTTGATACCTTGATTAACATTAAAATTAAGTTTTGACCTCTTAGATTTGTTGCTGATAATGGTTTAAAGCTCTTTCTGATTTGCAATGAACAAATACAGGGAAGTATTAGAGTTTTTAAGGAAGAATAAAGTTCTCCATTTCAAACTATGCCACTTGGAAAGGATCCTCAAAGGATACATTTTACCAGTGATGATGCACTAAATTGCATTTTGTTTCAATTATCAACCTTTTGTTATTGAAATGCAAATAAATCCTTGAAGGGAGATGTCATATTCTGAACAATAGTATAGCACAATTTCTTTTATATCCTCCTCTGAATTACTTCCATTAAAGCTATACTTCCATTAAAGCTACCTGTTTTGTTTATCTTGGAACAGTGGGATCTATCTGAGGTTAATAAAATAACCTGGTTTACTACTATTTTCTTTTCCTTTCATTTGAAGTGTCTGAGGGAATTTTAATTACCCTTTACATTAATGTGCAGAGATTCTATTTACAAGAGAAGGTACAAACTTATCTATTTATATTATATAAGCATGTATGTACAGTACATTGTATAACTATTATGGTCTCAAAGGAGGGCACCAGGATTCTCTTTAGTGCTTCAGAATCCTTTTATAATCTTTTTGGCCTGTGCAGCAGGTTTGATGCTACTAAACAGATTACATGAGGTGTCCATGCTCACTGGCAGCCTGCACTAAGTTGGATCTTCAGCTGCTGGTAGGTTGATTCTGGATAAAATTATCAGTTTGGAAAACATGTCATGAACTACTTTCTAAAAAAGACTCTTCCTTTCATGTGATCTGCTGAAACTTAAATTCTGTTCATTCATTAATTACTTCAGTGAGAAATCTTTTGAACAGCACATCCAATACTGGGAGGTTGTTGGAAATGCTTGCAGTCAGGAAGCTCATGTGGCCTTGACAGGCCTATGTGGTCAATGAGAGAGCTCACTAAACTAAAGAAAAATGAAGTTGCTATGTTCCTGTGCTGCTGTAGGGTTATGAGACTCTCACGTTGTGCAAAAAATACTCCTGCCAGATGGAGAAGTTCCCTCACACACATGTGCAGAGCCAGAGGAGAGGAATTCTGGCCAGGGTTGAAGTTTTTTGGTGTGTTGATTACATGTCGAGTAAGACATTGACAATGGTGGCCTAGCTACGGTAGATGCATAGTCAGTATAGCTGACAAGTAAATTCTGAGCAGATCATGTTTCTAAATGGAGGGAGGAAAGAGGTGTCTTTGTCAAGACAGCACTCTAGGAGCACCCAAAAGGCATGTTTCACTGCATAGTTTAGCCTGACATTTCCTCTACTCTTCTAGCTGGAACTGGAGGGTGATGAAACACCTGCACAAAGGGAGCTGTGAGTTGCTTTGAATATCTGTTTGATTTTTACATCCATATATATAACTAATATCTGTACTCAGTGGAACCTGGCATCAGTTCCTAGTCACTGAGACCCAGGCAGATGCGCTGTCTGAAGTCTGACTCCACATGGAGGCAATATATAGACAAAACAAGAATGTCTTCAGCCAGGGATGGTCTAAGCGAACAGTGACTTCAGTAGGGCAGTGCCTCAGTCACAGGTGATGGTATGGGATTACCTGATGAAAGCAGCTTGTAACATGTTGTCCTGTAAAAGCACTGGTCAGGCTTGACCAGGTGTGGGTTCCCTCAGCTAGAACTAAATCAGCAGGATAACAGTCAGTTATTCAGAAAATAGCTATTCACAGTTTATTTCAGAACAATATGCTAAATGATATGAAAGATACGGAGGGACTGACTCATGATAAATTATGTGAAGAGAACATCCATTAAAAATTATGCATAACTTAGTGATAGTTTTCTTGACTGATAATTGTAAATAAGAACATAGTGTAAGAATGCGCATGCCAGAACAACTCAATGATCCATGTAAACTGGTATATTGCCTCTGGTGGTGTTGCATAGCTAAATATTTACAGAAAGATGATATGGAGACATAATTATAATAACTACCCATATAAGACTGAATTCTGCCATTGTAGGTTATAGTGAATAGCAACATACCTCTGTGAGTAGTCTGTCTAGTTCTAAATATGTAGTGCTGTGCAATGCAAGAGCGATAGTTTTGCAGGAGAGGGAAAGGAAATACCTTTATGACCTCATAATATCCATTTATATTCTAAGTCATTAAAATGATTGGTTCTTATAAAAGTTATCTTTGCTAGTAGAGGAATATGTGGGCAAATACTCCCTCTGACAATCAGTGTGCTTTGGATCAGACTCAAAACATACATATTATTCAAACTTAACTTTCCTTGACTCTTGAATTATTTGTCCCCCAAAGAAAACATCTGACTCTCCATAAAACTGCAGTCAATGGTGAAATTCCTGTCAAGTACTGCAGGTCCAACATGCTCCTCAGGTTAATTGTAAATTACAGCGTAACATGCAAAAATAAGATTCTGTTCCAGTAGTTTTCAACCTGTGGCCCACCAGTGAATAGGGAACAAGAGTTTATTGTCAGTAGGTTAAATTTATTACACAGTGTCCCTTCCATCAATGAAAAAAAATAGATCTACAAAACAAAAATTATTTCAACAACACTCCAGTGTGTGCAAACATGCAGCATCTAAACAAGTTGCCTTACTGCTTGTTGGTTTCAATTGTACAGTAACATTATTCTTGACCATCTGAGTTATTTTTTTTGTAAATGTTAAGGGCCTCACTAAGAGAAAATGAAGAGGAATGAAAGAGAAGTATGAAGAATAGATGAATTTCATAAAGCTGCGGTTCACTTGTTCATGTCGCATGTGGTTCACCCACATGTCTAGGTTTCCTTTCTATGGAAATGAAGTTACAGTAGGGGGGTGATTCATAACAGGGTCTTGCTCTGATGTGGCAGTTGGAATGTGACAGGACTGTATTCCCTGATCAAGGGAGTAGGAATTACTTCCAGGTCCTGCAGTTTAGATTTAGAAGAAAATGTATCTTGCTAGAACAGTTAAGACAGTGAACTCCATCATTTCATCCAGTTTAATCCACTTTTGCTCAAATATTTTGGTGGCTAATCTGATTCAGACAGTGTGTCATTCTATTTCTCAATAATTTTATTTCAGTTAACCACATTTTGCTTTTCAGTATTTGTTTTTGCAACCATAGTGATGAAATATGTTTATTGGCTATGGATACAAAAATTCTAAGCAGGTGTCTAGCTTTGTCAGATTTCAGTAATTCAGAACATCTCCTATCCATGCTACTAATAAGTGAAATTTAAACACTATAACCCTTTTTTTCTCTGATATAAAATCATAAATCTCTCAATTTAGAATTGGCCAAGAAGATATGAGAATATTTATCTACAGTTCAGTATCTTTTCCAGTATTTTACTATTAATTTTGTCTGATTTTTTAGAAGATTGTTGTCAGTTAGTAAATAGCTACTTTTCCTCTGCTGGTTATACCTCCATTTTATTTGGTGTCTTTTGGTATAGGATGGTATCAGTGTAACCTGTTAAGATACTGTTATGAGAGTGACATCTGATACTTAGTGACATTGATGATTGATACTTAGGATATATTTGTTGGCTAGTTTTTAAGGTGGTATTGTCCTTCAGTGTTGTTGAAAACATCCTTGTAACCAAAGTTATCTCGAGCTCAGAGATGTTTACATTCATTACAGAAAACAATTATCCCCTATCTTGTGTTGCAGCAGAGATCAAGAAGGAGCAGTATTTGGATTTTAGTTTTCATTTTGAAAACATGGTTTTCTCATTCTTTGGTTATATCTCTTTCTACCTCCCTTTACTTTTTCCCAAATAATCATAAGCCCATGGAAACTGGTTCATTTTAACATTTGTCTTAGCCTTGTATAGTGTTGCAAAATGTATAAAATACACTTTTAAAAACTGATAAAGAACTGTAATACCTTTAAACTGTGTTGCAGAGGAGAGAACATTTTGCTCTACTCCTGCATGTATACATAATCCAACCACCCACAAAGTGTTTAGACACAGAGAGTATTCATAAGCCCACAATAATGATCTTTCAGGATCCTTTCTTATTCTCATAATGTACACTGGAGGTGTTCGGATCAAAAGAAATTAATTTAAGGGAAAAAAAAAAAGATCATTACTGTATTGCATACTTTCCTTCCCCTTTATCCCCACACTCCCATGCAGATTAGTATCATGCTTGTCCTTCTGATTTTGACAGAGAATGAGCTGACTGTTTTATTTAGGTACCTGTTGGTGTTTTAGATTATTTTCTTCCTGAAACTCTAAATGTGGTTGATTAATACTTAAGAATTTTAAACTTTTCTCGTGTACTGGCAACTTTCATGGTTCACCACATCAACTATTTACCCAGAGTGTTGTGTTTATTGTTATTTCTTAGGCTTGTTCTTATGACAGCCTCCATGGGTTTGCTAGTATATACTGTCATGACGGTGATCATGGCTTTTAAATCTCTGTTAGCATATCAAATGATCTTTGTGCCTGTACTGGGGCTTGGAACACCTCCATTCTAAACTTTTTCCATTTTGAAAACTGGCTATTTATTTGTACTTTGTTTTTCATATGACATAATCAGCTTTTAATCTATAACAGCATTCCACCCCATGGCTATAAATGTTTTGACTGCCTCAAGTGGAAATGTCCATATAATCAAAATTCTAGATATTTAATATCTCTCTTGCCTTCAGCAGCCTTTCTCAATAGTGTTCCCGCTGACAGAAATTTGGCCTAAGACCAGAAATAGATACTGAATTCTCAGAAGGAAATTTGTATTTAAAAGGAGGAAGCTGTGCAACAGAGATCATCTTGCTGATATGTTTATCTTATAATGCTTTATTTCCCTTTGACTTTCCTACTTCACTGTAAAAAGTTCAGAATATAGACTATAACATCTCTATGTATTTCTGAGCAAAACTCTGCAAAACTACTAAGCAATAGGTGTATATTGTGAAACCAGCCCGTAGCTAATAGAAAGCAGTAAGTGAATACACAGGAGTTTGCATATGCAAAGGTCTATAGGTAATCTCTTTTAAAAGCAAACTAGCAGTTAGTATTAGCTTGTTAGTATGTATTATCAAGGAATTTTATTTAACAAATTCTTAAGTTATAATCACTTAACCCATGTCCCTTTCCTGGAAAAGATGATAAGAAACTAATTAAAAATATTCTTGATGTTTAATATCCTTAGAGTACAGTTTTTATTGAGTAAATAATGGTTACATGATTTAACTGGTCATCCTTATGGGACATGGAATATTTGTAATATTGGATTAATACAGGAATATTTTTTATTCCCTGAATCATATTTAGAAAAAAATCCTGCCTAAAAAGATTTTAATTTATTTGTAGCTACTTTATATTTATGAACAAATCAAAACAAGAGATGCTGGAATTTTGGTGTTCAGAAGAAAAAAAAATAAATCTAAATGACATTTGGAAGCACGTTTGAAAGCTGAGGCATCTGTGTTTGATCATCTCAATATGAACATTGACTAAATAGTCTTCAGCAGATATATGTATACACATACATATATATAGGTATATATGAAGGTCATCTAATTTCCTTTAGCTTAAATCCACTGTGTATAAAGGAAATTAGCAAAGAAAAAGTTATTTGGAATAGAGATATCTTCATGATTAATTATTTGGTATGACCGGCTATTCGCCTGTACAAATGACACAGTGGACACTAACATGGAAATGGGCTGTACAACTGCCAGATATGGCAGGGACAAAAGTAAGATTGTCTAACCAGTGTGAAAGTACAATGAACTCCTAAAATGTTTCAGATGTGTTAATGTATTGGTAGCATTTCTGAATTTCTAACTGCTATATTATCATCAGCGTACATACAAGTGTCTTACCACAGCATCACATCAGCATTTCAGAAAGTCTTGACTACCTTTTAAGCAGGTGGGGAGAAATGAGAGGTAGGCTTTTGTTTATGTCTAAATATTTTTACAGTGGGTATCCACAGCTGGCACTCTTGCTTCTGGTCCTTCATCTTAGTAATTTCAGCTCTGTTTTCAGTTGGTTTATTTACCTTTTCCTAAGCAGATACTGAGAGGGATCTGGACTTGGAACAGTGGCTGATTATACTATCAGCTTGGTTTCAATTTTTGGCAGCTAAATCTGAAGACTTTTGGGAACCCTGAAAAAATATAAACAAAGGAGGCTACTAAAAACATTAGTCAATTGGGAAACATCCCTTTTTCCCTACCACATATAATGAAACAATGAATAACATGGACACAACTATCAGTGATGTAAATTGTTGTCACTGCATTGAAGCTGATGATGAGACAATAACTTAAATTTATGATCTGAACTGTTGTTCATCTTAGTTTCCCATAAGTAGATATATTAAAAATCTTGTTAGAAGACATGGAATTTAAAATAGGAATGACTTATGCCCATGGAATTGACTGTAGCATATTGAAGAAACTACATTCGTTATTAAAATTTCATTGGAAAGATAAGATGCCAGTAAAATGACTGGAAGAATATATTTTTTTTTTCTCCCCAGAAATATTATGAAATACTTAGAGTGTAACAGTCCACTTGGTAGATCCCTAAAGGATAATTTCCTTTCCCTGTCTCTCTACAGTTCATTCCATTCCAAGTACTGCATGCTTCTTTTATTTATTTTCCTTTTATACCATAAAACTTGACTGTCACTGGTTATATTTTGTTAGGATACAAAATAGCCCATTCAGCAATTGTTTTGCATTCACACCTTGCATTTCAAAAGAGGGAAAGAAGTTACAGAAGAAAGTGCATCCGAGGACAGGCAATATAATCTGTCTTACTTGTATTGTATTTGACTCTGTGGAAACTAACTGGCACTATTAATGAAGTAAGCTGCACTTCATCCTAAGTAAAGATGGCACAATCTGAGTACTTTTAAAAGAGAGAGAAATGAAATTGGATAGATTTTATTTATGAACACAGCATTTTGAAGGTAGAAGCTAAAGTAGATTTTCCTCTAGTTTTGAAAAATATTTAGTCTGGAAAATATGATAGACAGATCATTTCCTATCTCAGGGAGTGACATCCTTACAGTATGCTGAAAACTCTCTCCAGTGCTTATCTCCCTGAATCATAAAGATTTTCATGACATATAAGAAAGTATCATCTTAGACATCAAAACTGGAAACAAGCATGATCCCTATGTCCTTTATATCAAAACCACATATCTTTATCTGAAGGAAATTCTTATACACCTTTTCCATTTTTTACTGAGCAGTTACCAAGAAATTCTTTATTTATTGCTTTGATTTAAAGGACTAACAGATTTTTATAGACAGGTTCCTACTGTTGGCTGTTTCCAGAAACCACAGAACTTTACAAGTGGTAATACAAAATATACAAATGATGCAAGTTGATGGGGGTTATAGGACACTCTGAGTCACCACCTGTAATAGTGTAACTCCCAGAAAGTCCAAAGGGTTGCTGGAGACAACTTGAATTTGTGCTAAAGTGACAGTACCAAGTCCTCCTGGCATTCAAAGTGGAGGCCCAGACGTGTGAACATCTCATATAACAACACTGTTTCTGTTAGTGACTAATAAAATGAACACAGACCAGTCATTCGATCTTTTAAACTTTGTTTGCATTGACAGAAAATAAGGCAAACGTATGTGTGTGTGGATATAGGTACAGATGTAGAAATATGGATAAAGTTGAAAGTCTTGGAGTTTTTGGCTTTTAGGGGCATGGGGGGAGAATAAAGTCCTTAAAATCTTTTGTGATCAGGCTTACATTTATCAGGGAAATAAATCAGCCTCCCAAGAGCAATTTCCCAGTAATGTAGCAGTAGTCTACATTGGGTGGAACTAGCTCTGTTAATGCAAAGCTCCACTACACTTTTCCTCAAAGTAAAACTGCTGTTATTTTTGTTGGCTGCAGTAAGACCCCAGCAATACCTGCTGTCATGTGTTTGTTTGGGTTTTTATCTTCTTTTTCACAGGAACTTAATTAACTGAAGTTGGAAGAAAGATTTAACTAGTAAGCTAAGATCCTTGCATTTCTGGATGTATACTACTATGAGTGACTAGTAGGACCAGTCTGGGGCAATGATGCTGATCCAATGGTTACTAATACATTCAAAAATGTTACATTCGATTTGTACTATTAACAGCGGTAGTGCAATCGGATGAATTCCTGAAGGCTTACCACAGTATAACTAAGAGATGTACTTGGTCCTTATGATGCTTATCTTTTCACTTAAAGAGAGAGAGAATGTTGGAGCAGCAATCTAAGTATCAAAAATATATCTAGTTTTCGTGGGGCTTTATCAAGTAAGCATTTTTTGTGATTTTCATGATTTTTATGTTATTGGACAGTACACCACCCTCCATCAGGATTATATTTAGGGTAACTCATAGTATGAAATGGCCCTGAGTAGAAGTCTCATCCATATCCCCAACTACATCAGCACCATATCCCCAACTACATCAGCACCAGCAAGGGACAGGCAGTTCCTCTGTGTGGCAGACACCTGGCAGAGGCTGAGTGGTGGTGCTGGGAATGAGCCCGTGCACCAGCATCTCTGATGGGACTATGGCATGCTTGTGATGTGGGTGGTCAGTGAGGTGCAAATGGGTGGAGCTGCCCATGATGCTGAGATGTAATGGTGTGGACCTGCTGTTATGTCACAGTCTTGCTGATGTCCATTGCCAGCCCACTGCCTGGGCTAGTGCACTATTCTGGGGCAACTCTCCAAGGCAGGTAATAGGTGATCAAAAGGGCACTTGTTCCTGTTCTGGAACTGGCTCCTGAAAGTGTTAGTTCCTGCCATCAGCACGGATGTCATCTGTCACATGAGGGTCACTTAATCTTCCTAGTTCTACCTGTCTATTTCTTTAAACCACCACCATTGTGTGGAGGACATAGAATCCATTACGTAATAGTGCTTATACTCTGGTTTACATGTGTATAGGTGGAATATATATGTCTGCAAGTTTTTCAATGCCACATATATATAAGGAGTCTTACAGTTAGCATTCATTATTATGTTCTGGGATGAACTTCTAGCATACCACGCTCTGTTCTCTGTCAGCATTTAATTCTCAGTATTTGTCTCACCTTTGAGCAAGGAATGCTATTAAACACCATTCTTTATGGCAGATTTCTATGTTTTGAGCATCTGCCATCCATCTTACGTTGTATTTCAGCTATGTCTTGACATTGTTTAATATGATAGCAATCTATTTTTTTGATCCTTGGCAGGAACAGCTGTTTTTTATTATACAGAGAGAGGCAGCAATTCAAATGGTTATTCTATCTTTGATTTCTAGCTTTGTTTTAGAGGCACTTCATTCACCTCATCAGTTCACTTGCTCCTAATTAATCCCTTAGAATCATCAACAGAGGATTTCCCTTATTAATATATCTCATATGTGTGATTTATGGCCAGTATTAGTGCTATCACAGTCATGGAGGTAAAAGATTATATCTGTCTTCCATGGACATTTAGTTTGCCTCATCCACTTTACGAGCAGCTTTTATCTTACTCTCAGCTGGACTGCAGGCCTGATAGCATGATGTAACACATGACTCCACACACGCTGCTAGTGCTTCTAGTTCTTTGTCATTTGGCTAATTTGGAATGTTCTAGTCAAGCAAAACGTAAAGAACTCCAGCTTGCTTTGTTTAAGCAATTCTGTAATGTTGAATTGATAAAAAAATGCTACTCAGAAGAATTTTGGATGTAGTCACGTACCATGATAGACGAGTGCAACAGCAGTAGCATAGTCAGGTTCTCAGGAGTGGATAAATGCTGTAGGTAAGTTTGCTGAAGAGAGATGAATTTCACCTCTTTATGCATAAGCATTATGTACTGTTTTGATTACTGATAATGTATAGATTTTGTACTTTATGTTTAATTTTTTTTTCCACTGGGAGGAAAGAATGAAAACATTTTGTCTTCTACTTCCGCATCAAGCCCCTTACTAGTGGTAGGACTGAAATCCTTATAGCTACAACTGCAGATATAGAAGCTTCTATTTCTATCACCCATAATATATCTCTATATATAGATTAATTATGAGTTGCTCTTATACATGATTACTCTAAAAAAAGAAAACTTGTAGGGTTAGATCATAAATCATTATAAATGATATAGTAAGGAGACTTTTGACTGCATGCCAAAAGACTAAAAAAAACTTATCACCAATGAGTGGATGGAGGAAATGTGCTCAGAGCAAAGAATTTATAAACAGGTTGCGTTTTCTCTATCAATGCTTTATCATTAATGCATCATCAATTCAGTGTATTATCATTAGAATGTGGAGTCCAGTTATTGACAAGAAGGCAGCATCCATGCAATACATGCCTAGCCAAGAAGATAAGTTTCCAAGTATCATTATAAGTAATGTAATTGGCAATATACATTTTCACAGTATTTTTTATTTCTTGTACTTTACAGAATCATGTCAGCGTTAACAATGAAACACTGCAATAAAACGACAGAATTAGTTTTAACCAATAAAGTCTCCAAGAGTCAACACAAATACTCTGTTAAAATACATAATAAAGTGAAACTGTGGAGCAAGAGAGGCTTCAGTTAGAAGCTAAATTAAAGAGTTGATGTGTTCTTATGTCAGCCTCAACAGATCTGCAGTCTGGAAGGTTCTGTATTTTAAATGTTATTTTTGTTTTATTCATTGTGAGTGAAGTCTTACTTACATTAGAGCGAAAAATAGTATATGCAAATTTTGAAAAGTATAAGTAAAATAACAGCCTCCATCCCAGATTAGAATCATAAAGTCCCACTCTTGTGTTTGGCCTGTTTCCTGCTGACATCACTTGGCCTGTATGGAGGTAAATGAGGTGATGCAAGATTGGAGCTTAACTGGGAAACTAGACCTAACTCAGCCATACTTTAAGAATGTTCATAGTTTTAAAAATGACGTAGGATCTTTTCAATGTTGAACAATTGTTTAGAGCAGAATAATCTTTGGGGGTTCCCTGGCAAAGGGTAATATTTTCTTTTTCAATGACATATTAAAAATCGTTAGAAGTGAGAAAGGTAGTTGGTTAATGGATGTTGATAGAATTGTAGTTTCCTCTTTTGTAGAAAGAAATATTAGGTGAATGGTAACTACTGGACTGAGTTTGTTAATGTGAATAAAAGCACAGCTTTTACCAAGGTTCAGAATTTTGTGCAGAAACTATGCCAATGTTCTTTATATCCACATATAAATATTGTAATTTGGGAGGTAATTATTTTACTGAAAAATGTGTTAGAAGCATCTGCAAGGTGTTGCCATAGCACCTAGACAACTTAAAATAATTTTCTGATCACAAAGATCAAAAGTGGCAGGAGGAACTTGTCATAACGTTTCTGCAATTTCCAGACTTATCAGGGAACTGAACTGCTTGTGTGTGCAGGGATCATTTGAGGGGCTTTTCTTTGCCCATCATTCACACTTAAGAGAGAAGAGGAAAACATTTAGCATTTTTAAATCTTAGTCATTGCAGTAGGTGATGTACATACATGATGTCATGGCAATGGCATGCTACTGGATTAAAAGACTGGAAACATAAGATATGTCAAATAGTTCAGTGTTTGTAGAAACATCATTATGTTCAGAGCAAAAATGTATTTTTTTTTCCTGTGAAAAAATACAGTGAAATTGTCATGTATAGGTTGCCTATAAACACCAAACACTACACACACACACACACTATACCACAGCAATACACTTGTTCAGACCTGGAAGTGGCAGTAAAACATGAATTAGCACCCCAGAATTGTGTATTATGTTAATTCTTATAAAACATGGGGGAAAAAAATGTTATGGATTACATTTGTTGTTATACAGCTCTCTTGTCAAATTCAACAGTACTAAAACTGTTCTGAAATTAAAAAACAAAATTCTACAATCACCCCTCCCCCTACTTTCCACCCTAAAATCTTAAATGGTGAGAAAAAAAGTTACAGGTTATCAAAATATTCAAGAAACAGGGTGCAGAAAAGACTTTAACATGCAAGCATCTGTTCAAAGTAGATGTTTTGACCAAACATGGGATCCCTTAGGGCAGAAAGATAGGTCACAAAGTCTTCCTCAGGCACGTAGTTTGCTCTGCAAGGCAAGATTTATGATTTTGTTGCCTGCTCCTCTAACAAGATAATTCCTGTCAACATATCAAGTTTTTGGATGAAGCAAGATCACAGCTCAAATACTGTGCTCTTGTGCCAGATGACAGCTGATCCTAGAGACGTGGCTTCTCTGTGAGAGGTATGCACATACATCCTGCTTCAGTCAAACCAGTATCAGAACAAACCATGGCCACAGTGGCCACGGCAGTGTCCTTTATTTTGTATAAACATATATGAGAACATTTAATAACATTAAACTCATAATGTGAAACTCCTTATAGCAAGAGCTCTTCCTGATTCAGTTTCAGGGAAGCTACTGCCAAGACAGAGGAGGTGTCTTAAGCGCCTCTGCTCTCTGATAACTGCATAGTTCACTCATCCTGAAGTTGTCACTCAATAACTCTCACTGTGCCTATTTAAGTAATTTCTGACCCGTACATTTCTTTGCTGAAGATTGATTCCCCCACTGTAAAGGCTGTCATCAAAAATGCAAAACACATTGTTTACACCATGGACGAGAATAGGTTTGTGCTGTGAACTGCAACAGTCAAAATGCAGAAACTTGGTCTCCTGTTGATTGTTACACAGAGGCTGTTGCCACTGGTCAGAGTGATGGTAAAATATAGGTGGTGGGAGGCTGGACCCACACTTGATTTGAACAGACTGGATTAGAGCTGGTGTCCAGGTGAGAGACCAGCATGAACTGAGAGAAAGCCTGCTCCTGCCCAGCTGGACACATGGGCAGGGCAGCATCCTCTGCCAGAATGGCCAGAGCTGGGCTGGCAGAGCTCATCTCATCCCTGCCTGCATCTTTGCAGCTCTGCCAAGTCTTGAGGGGGCAGCCATACCTTAAAATATCAACAACTGTTCCTTAGGAGAGTGTGAGTCAGACCCACGTTTCTCATATGCAAAAAATTGCAACAGAAAGCCTTTCTTACCATTGAAACCTTTTAAAGGTAAAAGCCAATGTATTCCAGATATTTATGTATATACATTTATGTACATGCATGTGTTTATGTACACATATTATTCTTCTGAAGTCTTTTTGCATGCCATCCATACTGTTTGACTAGCAAGAAGCAATGAAAGTATGTTTTGTTCAGAATGGGTTTATTTTTCTGTCTTTACACATGAAATATGTATGTTCTCCTGATGATGTGAGACCTTGGTCACTTTTGTATACGAGGAAAGGGTGAGAAGAGACTTCCTCCAGATGTTCAAATTTTTTTGACAACGTGTTGTCTTATAGTTTTAGCAGGCACTGAAGAATACAACATGCCTTGTAATACTGGACAGTGCGAGGATAAGAATTACATGTTCAGCTGTTCTTGTTTTGCCCCATGGTTATAAGCTTTTCAAATTCTGGAAAAGAAAGAGTATTAAACTACAGTGACCCCAGCATGTTCAGACAGGAATTTTAACCTCACATGCCTGCCTTGTTTCTCCTCTCCTTCACACTCCCCTCCCCATAGCTTTTTCTTTGAAATATTACCTAAAATTTAATAATAATCTTTGGTCATGAGTTTCAGATAAGATTACTAGAAAGTTTCAAAGGAAAAAAAGGTATTCAAATTAATTTTAATTTTAACTTTACCTATTATATTGTGGTTTAGAAAATTAATTAAAAACTTCTTTCAAAGCCACAGTGGCATTCTTTTGTTCTTCCAACAATGCAGGTTGTTTTAATGCACTCCAAAGCCTTCTTTATATGGCACATGATGCTAATTAATGAAATGATGCTTGATAGCATTAATTTCACTAGTGATTATAACAAAATAAACTCACTTGGCAAGTAGGCATGTTAATAAATCTAAGTAGATCAAGAAAGAAAAATAACACACACTTTCCTGAACATTTTTATGTATTTAATCTATCTTTATTTATGACTTTTACCTCAATGTAATCAGCCCCTTAATATCTAATTGTCACTCCACGCTTAAGGTAGCAACCATCTACCCACTATTGACTTTATATCAAACTGCCATCAACTTTTGCCATTCGGTTGAGTAGAATTATTTTTTCATAGGGGTTTCAACTAGAGAATGAAAGCTAGATGCAGATAGAGACTTGTCAGTGTTCAGTGTTGCAGGAATGATCCTCAAACTGTTTAACACTGGTACTGAATTCAGAAAACGTGTTGGTTTCCCAAGCTCTTTACCCCTACAGAGGGGCATTAGATGCCTCAGAAGGGAATGAAATAACTCAAAAATGGAAAGAAAAGATGTGCAGAATTTACCCCTTGGAAGTGTTGAGTCCGACAGGGATGTCCCACTTCTCTCCAGAAATTAGGTACTGTACCTCCTGTCACAGGGAGTACAGAACTGTACCTGCAGGGCAAAGTTATAGATCACCTCTTTTCAAAATAAGGTTACTGTTTGCTGTTAAGACATCATTGGAGAAAGAGATATCTCTGCTTATTGCCATTGTCAGTCATTTTTACACAGCAGCCTGTGTAAAAATGTAACAAACAAACAAACAAACAAAACCCAAAAAACCAACAACTGGAGAACATTAGGTGGCAAGAGAAACTAAGGCTTATATGTTTCATTGCTTTCCGAGAAAACAATACTCATTATTGTGTTCGGGGAAGGACCTGGTTTCAAGGTCTTACAGTGCCTATGAGAATGCTTCATAAACACAGGAAGGGGACATACAGGGAAAATTAGAATAAACTAAGATACAAATTTATACAAAACAATGGGGAAGACTCCAAATAAATTTTCAGTTAAATCCTTGGTTTCCCTAGGTGACTGAGCAACTCTCCAAAATGTAATTATTTTTTCCCAGTAGTTTGGACAGCCTAATACATGTAGTGAATTTTAAATAGAAGTTTGCATTTTAGAATGATACTATAATTGCACAACTGTTTTGTAGACAGTTGTATCAAATGCACATTAACCATTGTTCCTGGATGAAATGGCCTTTGACAGTTTGCAGCTCAGCTGATTCTCACATGACTAGATGAGTTTAATCTTTTGCTAAGCCTTCAGCCCAAACGTCTGTCAGTCAAAATGGGAAAGAGCTAATAACTTAGGAGAAAATGTTTTATGAGACAGTAGGTGACCTAATTTATAGGAAAAAGGTGCGAGGAAGACACGGGTGGAAAAAAGTTTGCAGGACTGGAGATCAGAGAAGACAGCGTGTCTGGGTCCTTTCTAGGCTGTTGCCTTGTGAAGCTGAGACACTGAAGATGATGACTTTTGAGAATGAAAGAAGCTGGAATTGAAACTGCTAGGGAGTGTTAGTATGGCAGTGAGATTGGGGTGGGGGAAAAGACAAATCAGGGGCAGAAGGCAATAGTTTAATTTTCTGCTTTGTGTTTGGTCACTGGTGGCCTGTGAGGGTACTACCTATGCCCTACTCACAAAATTATTCTCAGATGAAATATATTAGCAGAGGATTGGCTGTAGATCTCTTCCCTAGTCTTCTTTATACCTTCATGTTTTGTGGTAAGGAAAAATTACTGGTTTTCTTAGTTTCTTTATGGTAAAAATACTTTTTTATCTCAGTAGCTGCGATTATGCACCAGAACTAGGGAAACTGAGGCAGGAAGTGATGCTCAATCCAGGCAGGTGGTTTGCTGCTGTTACTTGCAATTGTATTTCTCAAGACAGTTTTCTGATGTATGTTGTTGATTATTCAACCATTTCTTTTTATAGAGTGGTAAATCAGGCTGCCCCTTGACTCTATGGGTAACGAGGCTCATCTTAATGAACCTGTGACAGAAGGTAGAATGAATCCAAGGGAATCTGGTTTCTATTTTCCTCTTCCTCCATAAAGGTTTAATGGGCAGAAGTTTAATGAAATAATAATTTCAATCTCTTTAATCCATCCCTTAGAAAAAGGAAAGATTAATTTAGCAAGGTAAACTGGCAGAGTTGGGGTTTTTTTAGCAAGCGATATTGAAAGCTGAAGCTGGCCACATCTTAAGCAGAAGGAAAAGCTAACTGAATGGCAGCATGTCTTCCAAAATAGTATAAAATCTGTACTTTGAGGCTTAGGTTGTTTTGTTGTAAGTAACAAAACCCAGAAACCATGAATTATGATTGAATGTTATAGGACAGACTGAGATAATTTTGAAGTCACAAACAGTTTGGGTTTTTTTTTTTTTTAGATATATAAAAAAAGTAGCTTGTTTTTAAAAAAAAAAATCTTTTGGAATATATCAATGTAGAAATGTCAAATTGAACTTCAGAAGCAGTCACAGGTAAAGGAAGGGATCTAACATATTTTCTGCACCTGAGCAATATCCCCAGATTAACTTCTGTGAGGAGGTTCTAGGGTTCATGGTCGGTAACACTGTCTTTAAAATTTTTGTGTTAAAGCTGATCTTGTCAAATTAATCCTGTAAAAAGAATAATGTAGATAACAGAGTTTTGAAATATCTTTGTATTTAATTCACTTGCATCTTACTGTCCTTATTGTGAACTGTAACTTGGGCCTTCTGGGAACATTAGCTAATTAGAAGGCATGCAATGAATTCACTGACTTTGAAAGTCTGCAAGAGGGTTATTCATATCCTTATTCCTACAAAAAGATTCCTTGGAGTTTTGATTATCTGCTGTCTGTAAAAGGAATTCTTATGCATAGCAAGGTTTCTAATGACAATGCCCCAATACCTATCAATAGGAGGAAAAAAATTTGGCTGGTCTGAATAGATGTGATGTAATTCAAAACAGAATACTGAGGACTTCAGAACTGCCCATATTGCACAGTTGCACAAGGCAAATAGAAGCACTTGAAAGTAAGGCACTCTGATTGTACAAGATAGCTTCAGCAGACATCTTGGCCACTTTCTTCTTCCCGGTGCAGTGACATCAATGAGACAGCATTGCTTTTGGAGAGTCTGTGTTCTCCAAAGAGTTTGTGGCCCAGACCATAATTGTGCACTCAAATGATAACTAATAGCAGTGAGTGATGAAAACGTTTTACATAACTTCAGAACAAATGGAATTGCAGAAGGAAATGAACTAGTGATGCAGAGATGATGGAGAAAAGGAAATTGTGTAGATCAAAATTAAAACTTACCTAAGAGCTCAATACTGGATCAGATGAAAGGTCTATCTAGTTCAGTGTCATATCTTCAGTCCTGGCTAGTACTGAATTCTTAAGAAAATATATATATAAACCAGGCATGTTGAGATTATTTAGTGTATGGATTTGTTTTCTCAACTTTAAACAGCTAATAGTGTAAGACCTTTATGAATGAGAAGTTGTATTTGGACCAAAATACTCAGTAGCTATTGACAGGCTCATCCTGTACCGGGCTAAAGCTTTGAATATTTTTACACTGTTTGCAACAGCATGTTGGGAAGGCCGAAGGCCATGAATTTCCTGAACTAATTATATACTTGTGTGAAAGACCATTTGCTGAAAGCTTTTAATAAAAGGCCATAGGGAAAACTCCTTGACAATTCAGGTCTGCCATCAACTGTTTAAGACTGTGCTACCTGGCTTCTTCAAAAGCTTTGACAGAATTTTGAGACACAAATCCAGCATACTGCTAGAGGGAATTACTTTTACTTAGTTTACGTAGAATGCAGTTATTAACACACTGATTATGTTACATTTCAGTATAACATCTACTAGTTTGCCTAGGGGTATCAAGGTTTGAAGTTTAAGACTGCTGTCATATTTGCCCTGTTTTATTATTTTGGTAACAACACAAGCTCTGTGTGTGTTTTTCAAGGTGCTAGACTAAATGCTTGTCTCACATTTTATGTTTTCTGGGGTATTTTATCTGGGAAAATATGTAACATTCTGTAAGTGCTTTTAAATTTCAAAATGCATATTCGTCACTTAAGTAAGTTGTAATTCAGTCAGTTATTTTAAAATGTTTTTATTGGTCTTGACATTGAATCCCACTGAGGAAGGTACAACTGATGGTACCTTACCATGCAAAGTACTTCCATTCACAGTTTGTGATCTTTCTTGCCAACCTCACTTAGCTAGCCTTTGTCCACTATTAGGGAAATACACTGTCATAATATGAGGATTGCTTGAACAGCTCATTGAAGGTTTTCTTATTCAAGATTCACCTGAATATTTTCCCATGAGAACTACGGGCAGCATAACCAGCTATATGATACTGACCATAGACTGCTCTGCACTGCTCTTCAAGCAGATAAATGACTTCTTGCATTGGTCCACGATGGGTGATAATTTGTAGAACGATAGTTTTTTACTAGCTTACAGAAACACCTTCTAGCAAAACGTGTTTAACAGTTGTATGTATCTTACACAATGACATGCTTAGGAATCATGCTCAACCAAAAACCTTGAGTGGGTTCTGTTTCCACTAGGTCCATTGGTACAGTACAGAATTCTGAATTACCCTGTTTCAAGCAAAAGAGCTGCAGCCCTAAAAATAATAACAATGAATGCTATGAGATGTATCAGATATATGACTTAGCATATTCTTTAATTTGAAAGTATTTATTTGCTATAAAGTTAAAGAATTACAAGCACTTCAGTGTATGAGAAAAGCTTTGCAGTAGTTTTATGGAAGTTTAATGAATGTTTTATTCCATTAAGATACTGTGAATAGCTACATATCAAGTACCAGGTGGTCTTGTGGACTGCTTCTCCCATAGACTCTCCAACAGTCTATGCATGTGATCCATGGCTGACTGTCATACATGGGGAAATAGTAGAGCTGGGAGAAAAAGTAAGAACTGTTATAAAAAGCTGTTTAAAAAGGATGTCTCAGCTGTGCGCACTTTAGAGCATTACTAGTGGGTCATTTAAGTTACTGTTTCACACTTGCTGGTAGATATAAAAAAAGACAATGTAACAGGTAATACCTATATTTTCAACTGTTTTCTGAACTAAAATGCCTTTGAAAACTTTCTGCTAGTGTTTTGTAGGTAAAGTTCCTTGTTTTCTTTCTTCTCCTTGCATTTCAATTGGGTGGTAAGAATGGTGTTAACAGGACTGTGTTCATCCGGCAGTCTGTTCTCAGATGCTTGTGATGAAAGGATTAAAATATACTGTTGAATTCAAGCACTGTTTTCATACAATAAAAGCTTTATCTCAGTTACCTGAAGACATGAATTATCTTTCTCTATTGGCAGAATATAGGGTGATGGTGATGACAGTCACACACACGGTAGTCTAACTTATGTGAAAATGTCATCTGGCTGTATAGATGTATGTACTAAGTGAAAAAAGAAAACAATCACCCTATCTTTACCTTATCCTTTGAGATAGAAACAGCGTGAAGCAAAATATCATGCATGTGGCTCTAAGCTACCACTGCAGCTACTACTGCATTTACTAAACATCTCGGTGGGGGGTTGTCTTCAGCGGAGCTACTCCTACTTACACCAGATGACCCATTTTAGTGCAGCAAATTTAATATTTGATGAGGTCTGAAAAAGAATAAAACTTAGAAATATGAGCATAGTTGATGTAAAACTAGAAAACAACACAAAAACTGAATAGTGCAGCATACGTATAAAGGCTGGATGCCATTGGAACTGTAAGGTTAAGACTTGGAAGAGCTTTCCAAGAGGAGACACAGAGGCAGTCCCCTCACTTAGGGATGTAATTTTGTACAGGGTGCTGGTGCGGAGGGTCTGTCAGGGGTTGGGGGCGGCCTTTGTGGGGAGCGGCCTGGGCTGCCCCGTGCCGGGCACAGCCGGTTCCAGCCGGCTCCAACGGCCCCAGCGCAGGGCACGGCTGGGCCCCGCAGCCGCCATGGCCGCCATGGCCGTGGGGAAACCTGCGCGAGGGAGGGCAGCGCTGCCGGCGCTGAGGGGGAACGGGTCAGAAACAGCCCGGCCGGCCCGAGGGGAGAGGGCAGGAGGGGAGGAGGTGCTCCAGGTGCCAGAACAGAAATTCACCTGCAGCTCATGGAAGACCATGGTGGAACAGGTGGATAAGCCCTGAAGGAACTGTGGGCATGGAGGACCTATGCTGGAGCAGGTTTACCCTGAAGGACTGCAGCCCATGGGAAAAACCAACAGTGGCACAGGGGAAGAGTGTGAGGAAGAAGAAGAGGCAGAGAGGAGCCATTATGGACTGACGATAATCCCCTGTTCCCCATCCTCTTGTGCCTTTTGGAGTGAGGGATGTGGTAAAAGAGTTGGGAATGAAGGAATGAGGTTGAGAGCCTCAGAGAAAGAGGTGGTAGTGGAGGGTGGTATTTCAATTTATCTTGGTTTCTCATTATCTAAACATATTTTAACTGGCAATAAATTAATATAAATTTTCCCAAAACTGAGTCTGTTTTGTCCATGATGGTAACTGGTAAGTTACTTTGGGTCCTCTTGACCCAAGAGCTTTTTTATCTTATTTTCTCCCCCTGTCATGGCTGAGGAAGGAGGAAGTGAGACAGTGGCTGCGTGAGCATGACAGCCAGCCAAGGTGAACCTACCACAAACTTTACCAGTTTGTTATATCATAGCAGTCAGAGGAAAGCACACTGTCTGGAAGGACTTGTCCCTTCTGAGCTTTTCTTTTGGTGATGTAAAAATGCAGACTTAGAAGACAGAGCTTTCTTTTAAAGTCTGGGTTTTTTAGATATGCTATAGCATGTTACTCCTTGGTGGGATAAATGGAAGAAGACAGGCTAGTTAAAGACATTTTTGTTGTCTGATTGTTTCAGGGCTGTTTGATCAGAAAATTAATTTTTAGTTCTTTCCATCAGCTGATGGAGAGAAATTCCAAGAGGGCTCATTGTAGAACCTGTAAGGTGTTATCTAGATTGTAATACTACACTCTTTCACAGCTGACCTGGAAGTTTAGAAACTATCCCTCATTGAAAGCCATTAGAACATGACTTAAAAATTATTTTGATGGTATCTTGCATTATTTTAATGAGAAGTAAGCTACTATACACCAAAAATGTATTAAAATATGAACTATGCTTCTGAAAATTATTTTCTTTCATTCTTCCACATTAATCTTTACATATTTATATTACAAAGTTAATGCTTCTGACAGAAATCCTCGGCTTCTCCCTAGTTCCCTTAAGAAGCATTAACTTGGAAGCAGCCCACCTGAGAAAGCAAGCCATCTCTGTCACCATCATCTTGCCAAAAATTGTTTTGGCACTGACAAGGCTGACTGACTCCTCTCTTGCAACATTTCCCTTCTAAATGCCAGTTTCAGACTGTCATGGGGCTTGTGCAGTTCTATATCAAGGGACTTTCTGTGATGTGTTTGTCATAAGCAGTGATCTCACTCAGGTTCTTTTGTGCATTCTTATCACCCTGGGTCTTTGGAGAGACAACTGAAGCCTAGTTGTCCTCTTGCCAAAGCTATGGATGAACCTGACCGAATTATGCACTGAATTCTGAGCCTGTTTTGTTATGCTTACTGCTGCTTTGAAGAGTCTTCAGGTTTAGAGATGTTAGGGAGAACATCGGTGTTCATAAAGCCTCAGCAGAAGACCAAATTGTGTCTTCCTGTGTAGGTATGTTCTCTGTCCTTATGTGTCATTGTTATGAGATGAACACCATTAAGTACAAGTGTAGTAAGACAAATAGCAGGAAAAACTGCCAGAAAATTGAATACGTCAGACCACGCAATGGTGTACAAACAAAACGAACAGAGCAAGTCCTGTATACATGTTTTCATCCTCCTCTGAAAGCCTAGTTCTTTTATCTTTTCTGTCCTTGTTTTTTTTTCTCAGGTTACAAGGTCTCTGTACCTAAGTCTTCTCCCCACAGCAAAGAAAGGAGCTGTTCTTAATCTAATGTAGTTTTGATCACATACAGGGCAGCCAGACACAGTCCTGTCCATTAGTGGTGCTTATATCTGGTGCGTATGATTCCGTGTCACATCCATAGTTGTGAGTCAGTATCTGTGCATCCCTTGGTCACATAATTTCTGTGTTTGCCCCTTGTTGTTCCACCCTCCCCACCCCTGAATCTGCAGAGGCTCAGGGCCCCCTCTTTGTCTGTGGCTGAGCCAAGAAAACTTTGAAAGCGAGATATTATGATGATTCATCAATAACACCACTACAAACAGTAAGAAAAATTAGTTGAATTTCATGCATGATCAGGTAAAGAATGCTTGCAGGTAACATCAAAACCTTGATGTTACCCAACTTTACACAGTTTCTTAGGTCAGGTACATGTTGTATTTGAAGAAAGGAGAGGGCAAGGTGCTTTGCAAGTCATCCAGAGATTAAGACATAAGAAATAATTATTGGGAAAAGCAAACAATAGACAATAGATGGGCAAAAACCACTGATGGCTGAATAAGATTAGTAATTGTTTAATACATGTCAATGGTATATGACAGAACAAGATATAAGATGAAAAATAATAACAAAAAAAATCAACTGACTGCATACAATTCAGTTAAATTTCTTGACAACTCTGTTAAAAAAAATATTCTAACTCTGGTGGCTTTGGAGGTGGTTAGAAATGTTAAAATACTTCAAAAACCTCTGTATGTAGTAAGACAGTAGTTCCAATGCTGTCCTAAAGAGTAGGATTGAAAATTGTACCAGAAAGTCTGTTTTCATAATATCTCCAGACCTCTTTTTCAGACCAACGATACGTTTATATGTTTTAGTTAGGATAAGATCCAGATAAGACCTCATTTTGAGATATTTCTTCTGACAGAACTGACATGTTTTGTAATTTGCCTGTTGCTGAAATGCTTTGTATGAAGATCAAAAAAGAAAGCTTTTTTTATGTATGAATGTAATGTTTCTGTGTGAATTTGTATTTTCTTCTTATGTAAAATATGGGGGGTTTTAGATGACACTTCTAGAACTCTCTTCTGAATGAACAAAATACTATCATATTTTTTTAGCATTTCTAAAGTGAAAGGCAAGCTAGGCTGTTATGCTGGTTCTACATTTGCACTTTGATTATAAACAATGTTGAGATAATCCATCATCTGTCTTGAACCTCAAAATAATGACATCTGGACTACATCCTCACAATGGTGCAGCACTGACACTTCAAACAAACTTAGAAAATGGGAAGGAAAAAAAAAGCACTACTTACAACTGTCCCATGAGTATAATCATCTGCATGCAAAGAAAAGACTAAAAGTCTCATTTTTGCTGGAAACATTTGAAGTTGAAGTTTATTCTCCACCCCCCACCCCCTTTCTCTTTTCCTGACTTTAACTTATTGAACTTTTTAGCTAAGGCAGCCTGAAGGCACTGAATTCCAGATGGTGCTCACTCATACTAAAATTGAAAACTTCCTCTTTCAAAAGGTAATTGTTTCCAGTCAATAAATGCAACATGAAGTGGGTAAGTCAATGATTTCTAGAATGAAAATAGCTTCTATATTCCTGAGAAGGGAAACTCCCTGAAAAGATCTCTCTGTCCTAAGAAAAGATATTGCATTCTCTTTCCTTCACATATGATCTAACTTTGTCAAACCCACTCACACTAACTTTAACAGAAACAATTAAAAGCAGCAAGTGTTCCTTTATTATTTATAGTCGATGAATGCAAAAACAAAATTGGAAAAAAAGCATATTATATATTAGAAAACATAAATATTGCCTTTTAATATTTTAAAACTTTCTTATAACAATTGGTCTTAGAGTTCTAGAGACTGTAGCCTTTTTGAAATTGGAGTATTTTGAAGAGAAGATCATGTAGTAACTGCAAGAATATGCAAACGGAATACATCATTTTACAGTGCACTTGGTTATGTATCTAACCCACACTGAAAAAAAAATCTCTATTCATAATATCTATTTCAATAAACACTATTACTGTCAGAAGAAGTATAAGAAAGTTAGGTTGATTTTGTAACTTTTGATAAGCTTGAAGGCATGCACACTAATAGGGATTTTCTGATTATTTAGCAGCTCCAGATCTAGAGTAGGAAACAGCTTTTTGTCTTTAATGTTCAACACAGATGTGAGCTCAGACCTTAAAGGGAAATGAACTGTGCCTTTTCTCATTGAGTTTCATAAATATATGCTGATAGTAAAGGCATGCTGAGCTTCAGGAGTTCTGCATCTTATTTCAGCTCTGAAGAAAATCTGCTTTAGGGTTACAAATTCTACTGCCTTTACACAATGTCTTGTTCAGTTTCCTGCTCACACTGACTTCTTCTCCCAGCCTTTTCTCTCTGTCCCCTATCCTGCTCTTCTAGTTTCTTGTCCCTGTTTGCCCTCTTGTAAACAAAACAAAAGGATCAACAACTTATATTCATGTCTTTAGAATCATGACTTTGAGCTGTTTCAGAGCACTCGTCTTACAAGTAGAAAAGCTGCCATGAATGCATACTTGCAAGTAGTGTTGCATGCAAACTCTCAGGATAGTTTTTGCCTGTGTTTCTGTGACTGAGATATGAACATTGAGGCCTGAATGCCCGGTGCTTAATTTGAATCATCCAAGTGAGCTGAGCTCAATCAATAGACATGTTAACTTTATTTAGGAAAAAAACATACTCCAGCTAATTACTGCTCCAATGAAAACAGCTATTTCCGACTGTCCGCTTGCACCTTTATTTTCTTTAGTTGAATCAGATAAGAGGTACTAGTTTAAGACATGTGAAATTAACAACAGGTTCCTTAATTTTTGTTCTATGTGGATGACTTGCCTCTCTTGGGGAAGCCATGTTGGCCTGATGCTCATATGTTCCTCTGGAGACTAATGTTTTCAAGGGGGCAAGGAAGAATGAGTTATTTTGTACACACAGACTAGGTCCACATACAGCTTGGTAAAATTATTATAATGTTTAAGGTAAGGCATAAGATCTATCTTTCCAGTGGGAGGGGGGGAAAAAACCCTTGTCATCCTAAACAAAAACAAACAAACAAACAAAAAAGGCAAAAAAAAAAAAAAAAAAAGAAGACATGAACTATGAATACGCTCAGTGAGACAGGCTTTCCTTAAGAAAGCTTAGCCCCTGGGCAGCACAAAGCCTCCGTGCTCCCTGATGTTTTCCTGCCCACCTTCCTGGCGGCTCACTGCCAGCTGCAGAACCTGCTTCCAGAATGTGGCTGCTGCTGCTGTGCACACAAACCCCCCAAGTTCATAGAACATCCTTGGGGTCCCAAGGTATTATGTGATTTTTCAGACCATCTAAATGCTTGACCTAATAAAACTAAACAGAGCATTCCTTCTACTTTGTGAGACTCCTGCTCCTGTTTCAGAATTAAAAGGCTTGGTTGATGAAAAGCTTTTTCATTTTTTTTCTCCAGCTGTGCCAGCTGGTCTAGAAAAAGCTATTATCTCCTGCAAATCTTGCTCCCCAGAAAGAATAGAGCATGCATGTTGTTTGGTGATTTTTTTTTTTCACTTTCAGGACAGATTCATGCAAGTAAAAACCTGATTTCTGTTTACACTCTACTCCAAGAGATATAAAAACATGTGTAAATCTCTCTCCTTTCTGAAAAATAAAGACTGACTGAAAGTTAGAGGTAGAAGTGGCCACTTAAAAAAAAAAAAAAAAAAAAAAAAAAGAAAAACACAGCATGTGCCTAAGTATTTTGCTGACTATGATGAAATTAAATTAAGCATATGCTTAAATGAAAAAGGGCAATAACATCCTCTTTCCCCCTGCTGGAAGGTGCCTGTTCTTGAGGGGGTGGGTGTGCCAAGGGAAGGTTTTTAAACAAAGCCATGTCAAGTGAGTAATACCAGTTCCCAGGCACAATCTGTTTATCAGGCAGGGAGCCTGGCCCATGGTAGTCGTACTGCGGATGAACTCTTCTGAATTCTTTCATACTTCCATTGCCAAATTTTTGAAGAATACCAACATAAACCATCAGTGTTAAGAAATTACATGTAGTTCTCATTGTATATCTTCCTAAGATAATTAAAAGTATTCCTATCTTTTAATTAAGACTCCTTGCTGCTTAAACTAAAAGCATGATGCTTAACCTAATGTGAATTACAGTTGAAGACAACGATAAAAGTGAGAAGTGCTTAACTAAGCATTTTGACCTGGGTGCTGATGGTCAATAAGCCTGGGTTTAAGATCTACTCTAATCTTGGATGCATCATATGGTGTTTAACAAACTGTCTGCTGATTGGCACTTCTAAAGGCTATCCTTTAATAAAGTGGATGCTGAAATTTTACTTTCTCTGCTCTGTCTGTAGTTAAAGACAGACTAGGCAGAACTGCGTTAACTGAGAATATATTGTTCTTTGTGGAAATTGGTGGTTGAAATGAATACAGGTGTAGCTAGGCAGCATAATTAGGCAGTATATAGAAAATATGCCCATGATTTACAACATATTTGTAAAGAAATTGAAAATCAATTTCAAACCAACCAATTTAAAAAGTTTTAGTGAAGACACTTGGGCACTTAGCACATGTGGAAAGTAGATCTTACCACAATTTTTTTCTCCCACATTTGCTTTACGGAAAAAAGAGCTTGGAGAAAAGCTTGTACTTTTGCATCTCCCTTCTGCTATTTTTTTTCTTAAACTTCCAAGGTGCATCCAAAACAGCTAATCATTTGGCAAGACAAAATAAAAGCTTTTAAAAAAATGTAGCTCTATTTAATCATTAATAGGGAATGAAAGAGTCCAGAGAAATTTTCTTATAAAAATGGCAATAGAAATCAGTCTGGTAGATTAAAAAAGCAGCCTATTGAGGGTGGTGAAGGGGAAGGAGAGAAGGTGATCTCATTAATAAAACAAAGCGTGGAGTGTCTCTAAAGAAGGATGTATTTATTATGTTGGAAATCAAGTGAAGGATGCACTTGAAAGGAAAAGGTGCAGCTTGGATATTTGACCATAGTTTTTTGAGACAAAGCTTGATTAAAAATTGAGAGAACAGTCAATCCTTCATAAATGCATAATTGTATACTGCTGCTTCCCATACAATGGTACCTTTATGGGCTGCCTCCTGTTCTCTGCTCTGTACTAAGCTCCATCTCTGACAGTACAGGTATGACTTGGAATCTTGAAGATTTTGAATGTTGGGATTTTTTTTTAAGCAGACCTCAGATCTTCTGAGTAACACAAAGGCTTACTTTGTTCTGAACCTAGTTTTTTGTTGTTTGTGGTTTGTTTTTTTTTTTAATTCCCTGCAAGTATAAAGAGGAAAAATTACTACTTTACTACCTGAAATGCAAATAAAACATCCTTTGACTACAATTATTGAACACTAGCAAAATATTATTTTAAGCTGGGTAAACTGATGCTGGTTCCATGCTAAACAGCACTCAAATCCTACAATAGTAATGTGGAAACTCACTGGCTGAGGGGGTGTGTGTGTGAGGGGGAATTACCACTCAAGATAAAAGCAAAGAAATGCAGCCAAGCAGCAAGTAAGGAAAGCATGAAATTGATGGATTTCCCTTGTTGTTTTAACGAAGCCTGTTTATTGTGGAAGAAGGACTTCAGATTAGGAAATCTCATTGTTGGATTAGGAAAAGGTCTTTCTCACGTCTACCAATTTTTCCCAGAATATGTTGTTATGTGTAAAGGAAAAACTGTAAATTTGCTTATGCTTGAATGCTTCTTTTTTACTACTGAAGAACTGCTGTCATACATGAAAAAATATTAAAAGATTTCAATGACAGGAAGAAAAAGTATGCTTAGAGAAGTTTTACCATTGCTGTGAATTAGTAGCTTTGGTGTCTGCCAAGACACTTGAGCAAGCTAACTGGTGCTGTCTTAACACCTGATGCCTGCACTTGCAGTGTGCCTTTCCTAAACTCTCCCTGCAGAGATCTGGTAGAGGTCCCTCATCAGCTGAAGCCACCAGCTCTCCATGCTAATGCAAGAGGAAGCATCTTTGTTTATGGAGTGGGAGCTATGCTTGCTGTGCATCTAATGAAAATTGCCCTTTCTTTGTGTTTTTGTAGAAACAGTCGAGTCAGCTCTAAGTATAAAGTGCTTGTTAGTTTTCTCATCCAATATTAGATCTCACTCAATGAATAATGAATCATGGGTGTGTTGTGTTTCCATCCTTTTTCACCTTTACCACTTACTAATTTTGGAACCTGAGATTTATAATGACAGCACTGAGGCAGGGCTCTTGGCTTAGGAAACAAGAATGTTTTAAAGGGAAGCATAGCCGCATCTTGGTTGAATACACCATTAAGACTTTGACCTAGATTACAAACTCAGAAAACTTTTCAGCCTGCAAATGAATAGAGGGACCTAATACTGAAAAAAATCACACAACAACTTCTCTCTAAAACACTAGGATACACAGAAATAAAAATGGAAGACTTATTGTGGGATTTACCATTACTTGTTTCAGCAATTATGTGGCAGTGCAGTCGGTCAGTGTTTGCTTTAGTGCGTAGTGCAGTAACCTTCTGTAGATTGGACTAAGCAGAAAATTTCATTTGTCCTAACATGTGTCCTGAATGCCACTAAATTAAAGACCGCTTCTAGATTGTGTGTTAAATTAGTAGCTAAATAACATAGGTAAAAGAGCAGCTCATTAAATTATTGGTAAAGTTTGTCAAGAGGCTTTTTCTGATGCTGCATCAGATAGTTCCGTCTTTTAAGTGGATATGGGACTCCTACAGCAGTATGAATAAACTGTAAAGATGATACATATTTAGATTGCTGTTGCATATATAAAATGTACATATATGCTTTTTAATTACTGTTATTAACTATGGCTTTGCTCTCTCAAATAGATGAGTAAAAATTAGAAAGGAAATTGTCATCCAAGACACTGGTTGTGATATAATGTGTAAATGTCTTGTCTTTTTTGTGTGCTCCAGGAAGGAGGAGGTCAGGAATTCAGACAATAAAGTTTTGTCTGTCATGTATAATTTGCCTATTACATAAACCTTACGCCTAAACAGTCATTGGATTTATTTATGCAGTAATTTTTGTTGTTATTTAAACATACACACACATGCTTCTCTCCTTCTCTGCTGTAAAGCATATAAGGGAATAGCCTCACTTAAGTGAATGACTAGTTTATATATTATAATCCAATTTTTATAAGCCCCATAAAATGTATTTACTTATTTGAATTTCATTGCTACTGCACTGATAGCAGTCAGCCAAGCTTCAGACTGCTGTTCTGCTGCCACACACAGTGCCTCAAAAGTTACTTGTGTAAAAGCTGGATCTCAAAGGGAGAAGCTGGAGTGCTTAGGGGCTGCAAAATTGTTAGCTGGCAAGGTGCAGAGCTAACGGTTGTCTCAAAATGGCTGAGGCCATGCTGCTGAAGCCAATAAAACCCGGTGTGAATCTCACAGGCTTCTTACAGTGTCTGACTGTCTGCTTGTTTGCTTCCTGACTGTAGCTGGCTTTAAATACTGAAGAGAAAAGGCATCTTTTTTTCATATAGAAGTAAGCTTTTTCATCAAAAACTTCTTCAAGCAGGTTTTAAGCCTTCGTTTTCTTTCACTGGATTGCAAATTGTTGTGCTGCAGCCATTAGTGCCACAAGCAGCAATGCTAGTGGTATGAACTGGGAAAAAACAGTCAAAGCATTGATCAGATTTAAGAAAAAAAAGAGGGAAGACTTGTAAATTTCAGCTAACTAAAACCCAGTGTGTTGATAGTTGACATTCTGTAACAACTGAGGAGGAATTATTCATGCACGTTAGGGGGTTTGTTTTTACTTGTTTGTTTTGGTGGGGGCTCTGAAGCTGGGCTGAGGATCCAGTACTCTAGCAAAACTAAACAAGTCGACAAACAGAGGAATTATCTGACATTATCAATTTTCCTGGCATTAATATTAAAGGGTCACACCAGGTTTTAGTCACGATGTCCGGATTTGGAGGAATGTATTCATGAGCAAGAGAAAGGATGATGTTGCTGCCAGGAAATGTATAAGATTTCCCAGTTTCTAAATATACATTTTGAACACAGAAGTCCAGTTTCCAAATGCACAGTGATGAATTTTCAGGCAGTTTAAACTTACAGCAAGCAGAAATCTACTTATATTTTGTAAGCTATTCCTCAAGCCTATGTCAGGACAGCAGCTTCTTCCTCCTCATGAGAAAGCCCAAGAAATATCCTTGTAAAGTGATTTTTCTGTTTCATTAATTTCTAGTATCGTGTGTGATCAAATTCCTGTGTACTAGTGCTGTTTCCTTTATAAAGAAGAGTATCTTCCTCCTGGTATCTGCCGGTGTGTTTGTTTTTCTGGTTATGTTACAAATGATCAGCTCAAAATTCAGTAGACTTTTTTTCAGTAGGTCACAGTCTGAGAGATGAAGTTTCTGAATTCCCAAATCCAAACACTGAAACTGTGTGCTGAGCTCTCCTCTGCTTGTTGGCAGGGTGCCCTGACTGCAAACTAGAATTAAAGATGAGGAATAGAGACACTGTAAAAGCAAATGTACTGGGGTTTTGAAGGTTGGATCAAAGTTAAGCTGTTTAAAGCCAGGCAAGTGCACTCTGATCCAAACAAAAAAGTCTTCCCCCTCCCTTCCTCTCTGTTCTTTTTGAGATAAATTTCCTTTCTTTATGGCAATCCTGCTTGGAAGGGTGCAGCACTGTGTGAACATATTTTTTTTTACACAGAAGTTCTCTTATAACATTTCAAACCCAGGTCAATTAAGTCAGAAATAAGGTAAGCTCAGTTCCTTAAAACAATGCAAGCCTTTGTGCCTAAATTAAAGGGGCTACATCAAAATCCCTGCATTTTATGTTTGATCCACTTTTAAATCTTTGCTGTGATATGTGCAGTTTATTGTGCATGCCTTCTATGCTGCGTCATTTAAAGAAGAAATGTTTTTTTATATCTATCGGTGGAAAACTACACATGATAAAATTATAGTAGGCCACAGTGAGTAAAGCAAGATGATTTTTTACTATCTGATGTGTGCGTGTATGCCAGAGACTCAGAAGATGCAACTTGGAATAGGTACAGGTCGTCTTCTCCCTAGTTTTGGCCTAGAGTTGAATCCCCAAGCCACTGGCATTTTTGAATTATAACTGCCCTGCAGGTCTATCTGGGAAAATTAATTATTAAAGACCCTTAGTCTACAGTTAGATCTGAGCGTACATAACTTTATGCTTCACAGAGTTCTAGCCAGGCTTGGGGGGAAAGGAGTTGTCAGTGCAGATATGAAAACAGCACTGAGGTCATAGGCATCCTCTCTAATGAAGAATTTTGGCAAACAGAAGGCCCTACTAACTCAGTGTCTGATGTCATCAGCCTGCAATTTTAGTGAAAGGACTGTTGATGTGTTTGGCCTATGTTTAGGATTATGAAGCAGACTTGATTCTGCACCATGAATTATTCAAAGATGAACAAGGCTAAACTGCTCGTATTCAGACTAGATGCCTTTTCACAGCCATACAACCGATATGCTTAGTGGGATTTATTAAGGAATGCCCATCAATTTTCTCAAGATTAAGGATCTGTTTGGAAAACTTTCTTGCAAAACTCTGAGGTACTTGGTCACATGATGTGTTTAGTCTGAAATAATATAGCACATATAAACAAAATCTCTTAAAGCAGGGTTAATTTTGAACACAGAAACATAACACAAAAATAGCACACCACAACACTTCTACATATGCTAAACATCACTTTGAAATATGGAGTGTGTAGGGGAATGATTTCTGAGCTCAGAATGAAAATAATGACCTTATCACTGCAGTAAATTCCATTCTCTTCAGATATTACTATATTTTCATAATGTTTTAATGGACGCAGCCCAAGAAACAAGAAGCATCAGAGCAACTCCAGCAGGCACTATGAAAAAAAGAAGTGTATTTGTTGTTGTGTTAAAGTGCATTCCATAATACACACAGGCTATTTTTCTTAAAACCGTATCTTCATCCTAGATGGTACTTTGTAGAAGAGAATGACCAAAATAATAATAATAAAAAAACTGAACTTTCTGTACTTATGTTTAGATTTTTAGTTGGTGTTTGTGCCATATTACAAGGGAAGTAAGACATGCCAGTACTGGTATAAAACCAAAAATTGTTTTATAATCAGGTTAGGGTTTGTTGGAACTCATCTGAGCAGCAGTGAGCTGCAAGCAGTTGATGACAAAAGTGTTTGGGTAGATCCAGGCAAATTCCACATCGTACAAAATGTGAGACGGGAGGACAAAACTGACTGAACACTACCTTCAGTGTCCTGGCATACTCTACCGCAGCATACTTTGGTATAGGCTCAGGCCTGCTTCAATTTACATCCAGCTGCAAGAGCCCTCCTGTAGGCCATTTTAATAACTGAACCTCTAGAACAGCACTTGAGGTATGTTTTGGGGTTTTTTTTTGTTTGTTTTTGTTTGGGTTTGTTTTTTTTTTTCATTTAGTTGTACCTTAAAAACAGCTTGTGAACTGCCAATACCTGGGTAAAGGTAAATCCAGGGTAAAGATGGAGAGATGCTTCTTTGCCCAGGGTACCAGTGCTTTAAGAGTCAGAGACTCTTTCAAGATGAGGGAAATTTCTGGCACTACCAAAATGTTCTTTGAAGTGTCTTTGTACTCACAGTCTGGCATGGAGCAGCCTTCAGAAGGAAGCCAAGACTCAAGCCTTTTCTCTGGCATGCTTGTAGGTTGGAAATGAGAGCACACTGTTTACTTCAATCACTGCTGATGCCCTCAGGGAGATTTAAACAAGGAAAGTGCCAGAGCTGGTGAGTTCCACATAAAACAGCAGGGAAAGGATGGGAGGTTGCAGAGGAAGCACCAGTCGGAAGAGGGATGGCCCAGACCAGCCGAGATAATGCTTCCTGAGGCATAATCACTGGGTGATACGCAGGCATGAGCACTCCACCTCTTATTTCCTTGACAAGAATACATTTTTTGCACTGATGGGTTAGTAAATCCCATTAACTCTTTCAAGCTTAAAAGGAGCTTTTCTTACTTTTAGACCTTCTCAAAACTATGACACCTTTCCTAGATAAAAATCACTACCCATCTGTCTTAATTTATTAACAGATACTATTTATGACTTGGTTTGGATGCTGTTGGGGGCTGACCTTACAACACGGCAGTTAATGTGAAATCCAACTAGGTCCTGTTTTACATCCAGAAAATCTGGATGCCCCAGGCTACTGTTCCCTTCTCTATTTAAATTATAAACCAGTGGAGAGAGACAAAAGAAAAAGGGAAAAAAAGAAAAAAAAAAAAAAAAGAAAGAAAGAAAAGCTTCTGAACTGGATAAGCCTTTAAATGTGGATTCTGCTCTGTTTTATGACTGTTTTAATGATCTTTGCGAACATAACTTGCACTTTGGGTCAAATCTTTGCTAGAGTATCTAAGTCCAATTGGCACCCATTAAAGCTGATATTAGTCCTGCAATGCAAAGGGACACTGGTGACTATATGGACAGCGTGAGTGGAATGAATTACTTTCATTTCATACGCTTTCATTTTTTGGCCCGATTTACAATGTTACGATACTGAACAGGTCTACCCAGCCCAGTTACCTGTTTCTCATTTCACCAGCACTGAGGGGAAACCACTGGTTTAGGCAGCAAAATAACAATTGCTCTGTAATGTATACTTAAGCAACAAAACTTATTTCAGTATTATTTAAGTTACTGAAATTCTTTCACTGACTGAAGGATATTTTTGAGTCATGGACGTTAAGAAGGTATAAATTGGACTAGTGGATGTCTGTATAATTAAGATTAATTGCTTCATATTTATGGTTAATTCACATAACTATTTTTCCTTAGAAAATGGTCAAATTACACATTAGAAAGCAAAGTGAATACATGGACCACATGGACAGAGGCTTCGCTGGGTGTGTACTTAGCCTAAAGAAGAGATGATTTACCAAAGAAAAAAAGGATAGAGGAAAACCTTGAGAGGACTTCAATATGTTTTCATCTTACAAACAAAAATAAAATTAAAAAGTCATGAAAATTAAACAGAGACTACCTAGGGGAGATATCTTACATGTTCTTTGCATATTATGGATTTTTCTAGACTACTAATTTATTTTTGACATTACTAAACCATCTTATAGACATTATTCAGCAGGTGATTAAAAAATCTGAATGATCAGTTCCCAGTGTTTTTTCATATGCTCTCTATGTTAAAATAATAGAAGCACGAAGCAGCAGTCTGTCAGCTTGAACCTTTCCCAACTGTAAAGGTATGTGTTGGGTTTTCTTTTTTTATAAAATATTTTATAAACAAGATAAATAAGCATTTGGTTTTCCAGTTTCAAAATCCTACTGTATTCCTATGTTTCAAATTCCTACCTAAAAATTCCTACGATTAAAATGGTGAGTTATTCCTTATAACGTTTTTCAGGGGGAATCAGCACATGTTTCCAAGGCCAGATCATGACTGTCACAAGATCTGTCTATACAGCTGTATGTTTGAGCAACAGCCCAGGTACTTTTATTTCTATGGTATATTAAGATTCCTCCTTCTGAGAAATAAAATTAATACATTAATTTAAATGTATTCATAGAAGGCACCTTATGTTAGTAAATCAGATTACTGTATACTTAGGCTGGGGAAACATGTAATTTAATTACTTTTCTGGGAATAACTCTTTTCCTATTTGTGTGATGGAAGAAATGTTTGATGAAATAGTTATCAGCATGAAGAAATGCCTTGTAATTAATTTACGGATGAGTAGGAGTCTGTGGCTGACAAAAGGGAAATTGGCATTTATATGTCTACCTAGTCCACAATTAGACATTTATTTTCAATGTGTATTTAGTGGGACTGCTTGCCTGGCTTATGAAGGGACCATACACTTTCCCACCTACTCATCTCATGGTCCCATTCACTGCTGTTGTGTACCATTCGGCCAATTCTGATGGGAGGGTTGCTGACAGCATTAACAAGTGCCCACTACATGAACAAAATAAGGAATGCCTCTAAAGTTAAGAGACACTGACATGTTTTTTCCCTTTTTTTTTTTTTTGTACAGAAATAATGAGGGAATCAGAAACCACAATAACAGTATGGAAAAATGCCTGAATTCAGGATAAAAAAATTTTAGAAGAGTCAAAACTGTGTAGAAAGAGAATGACTAACCTGCATTTCTTTTAGCAACAGCTGAAGCAATGTGGTTGTTTCCAAGCTGTTACACTTCAAGGTGCAATCTTTTGTAAATTCTTAGTATTCTGCATTTTCTTTACAGGAGTATGCTTGTAAAATGTGGACAATGGAAACAAAAGTACTGCACAATTACGAATTTTCCTCTGTTATTTATTTACTACATCTCTGTATGGATATGGTATGTGTCTGCCTCCCTCTCACACACACACCCCCCCAAAAAAAAAAAAAAAATCTCCTTTAAAAAAAAGAAAGGAAAACCCTGACAAAAAGTGTGAGAAATGGATATTCTTTGAAATGGGATTTACACCTCTAAGTTGATGAAATCTACACTTGTGCTGAATGCCGATATGAGACTCGTACACTTTTTAAGAACCGTTTAAGACCTTCTGTGAGGAATCTCTGGAAGGAGGTAACTCTCAGCCTACAAACTGGAATTAGGTCCAAATTTTCTACAAAATATCAGGTTATTAAATGCCTGGTGCTACATTTTCATTATTTTTTATGACAGGTAATTTTCTATATAGTTCTCTTAGGAAAATATAATCCTCCATTTCTTTATTTGTTTCATCATGACCTTTCTAGTTTTTTGGTTTTTTTTTTTTTTTTTTCCTTTTTCAAATTTCAGGCAATATCTTGTATAATATACAGACACAGTATTTCAAATGAAGGTGTCATGATCTGGCTGTGCAGTTCAAAATAGATCTCTGTGCTCATCTAATATTCCTTTTTGCTGCTTGGAATGCAGTATGACCTCCTGGACATGAGATTTAAGAAATGTAGATAAGCAAAAATATTCTGAGAAATGTATGAAAAAAAATGAAGGATCATCAAGTTTTACATGTAAAGAATAATTGTCTTTTAATGTGTATGTTGTTTTTTCTTTAGCTAGTTATTACTACATTAATGTTATATATCATTAGAAATATCAATGAAATGATAAAAATAATAACAAAAATAGTAAGAACAGTCAATCAATCAAGCAGTCTTATTACATGTTGCTGCATACTGTATATTCATGCTTACATTTTTTTGTTTATCTGTAAAAAATAGTCAACATCTGCTTCTTGCCTACAGCTTCCAACTCAGCGTGGTTGTACTTAGGAAAAGGACAAGAAGTTTATGCCAGAGGCCCCTTCCTTCAAGCACATTTAGAGACCCTTTTCCTGCTTCTTGTTCTCCAGGAGACCCATATGCATGACTTTCCCCTCCTCTAGGTACAAGGTGTCTTAGCCAAGAGGTAGGGAATTTTTCAGGTCTGCAGCTGCCTCCAGACAGAGGAAAGGGAAGACAGCTGTGTGCTATCTGAAGACTTATTTCATCAAGAAAGCTAAAAAGACTAATGGAGTAGAGGATTCTCTGGGGTATAGATTGTGAATATGGAAATATGGAATGATTAAATAGTCCCTAGAATTTTAATTGCTGAAGTCACTAAATAGTGAAATCAGCTCTGTGCATAGCGAGGAAGAGAATGTAGTAAATACTGTACTTGGGAAGTGAATGTAGTATGTATTATTTCTGGGAATCCATCTGAAAAGGAGGATAGTCTTTTAGACATGAATACCTCTTAATATCCCCTATGGCTATGAAGTTTTTTGATTGCTACTGAATTCTAATTAATCTGAGAGTGATCCACTGTGGAAGAGAACTGTAAAATTTCATTTAAACGTAGTTTAATTTCTGATAATTAACAGGTGCTGATGGACAATCCTGGCACAAGCAAAGGATCAGAGAGCAAACAGAACAACATATGGAGGTAAGGGGTGGGGGGCGGGGGTGGGGGGTTGGGAGCTGTCTGCTGCTTATTTCTTGAGATCAGGTTTAAAATGCTGACTGAGATGGCAGTGGCCATCCACTGCACAACCTGCACTAACCACAGTCATTGCAGCAAACAGGGAAAAAGAGGAAGAGGAAGAAGAAAAAGAAGAAGAAAGGGGAAGGGGAAAAGATTTTGGTGGTTGAATTCCCGAAGGGGACATTCAGAATTCACAGTTTTCTGGTTTCTCCTTGACAAAGGATAGTTACAGATCCACTTATATTCTTTAAAGGCAGAGAAAGCTTCACTTTAAGTAATTTTATTTTTTTCCACAATAATGCTGTGGATTACTTGATTGGCAGAAAAAGTTATTTAGTCAAAAATGGGTGACTAATGTGTCTAAGGTCTCAGGCTGATGCTTTCCAAATATCTGTGTCAACTCTCTGGTCTACGATTTCAGTAGGGTTCACAGAGAACACCATTAACAAAGCCTACCATCGTTATTCTAGCTTTTATCTTGGGTATCTGTTGAGCCTCCCACCATAAGATGAGATCAGAGTTTCCCATAATATCACTCATGGACAAGTGCTTGCCAAATGTATGCTACTAGATCTGTGTAAATGCTTGGGGCAAGCGCAGCAGTGCAAGGTGCTTCTAATTTTTCCTTGTAAACACCTCATCAGATATTCCAGAAAAATAATATTCAACTATGCAGCTGTCCTGAAATGCCCTGACAATAGAGATAATAGTTTTATCAGAGGTAGGACATGGTTCCATCTGCTTCTGTCAGGCTGATTTACAGAACTGGAAATGTTTCTGTTCTTTCATTTTTCCTCCAGAGATCACCACACCTATTAATGAAATGTACATTTCTGGGCATTTTTTCCCCATTGTTCAAGGTTAATGAAACAGCATGAAAGCACGGTTACTTTGTTACATTTCAGGCACATTCTGAACATTCAGTGTTCCAAAAAGAAGACATTACCTTTTTCTTTTTCCGTAAGTCAGTCAAAAGCTGAAATTGGTCATATCCTTCTGACACATAGTAATGAGACAAGAGTTACCAGAAAGAAATGTCAAAAAATAAGCCAATGAACTCAGGAGAGAACTTTGTTCCCTTGGTAAGATTTATTTCCTTATTAGACATATTCTAGTGCCTGTTCTAAGAGCGTTTCCATCAAAATAGTTATGATAGCAAAATACTGTTAAAAACTATTCTGTGATCCTGGGGAATGGGAGTTTAGAATTTTATACAGGAATAAAACCAAAAAGAAATTTTAATAATCTAAAACCAAATACAAAGTAAGTATGATCATAGGATATTGGACAGCATATCTGAAGATATATAATATACTTTGCAGTCATTCGCTGAACTTGCCTTTTGAAGATTCAGAGACACTTAAAATGGATTCCTGTGTTTTAGACTTACTTAATGGCAAGTGCCACTTCAAGAGAAACACTCAGTGGCAGCAAATATTCTCCATTACAAAAGGCTAGCTCTAGGAATCAGATGAAGGCCGGCTATTGAATAGAATTGCTCGCCCAATTAAAAATATGATATAGACATGTAATCATGTAAAAAAGGAATTCTTTTTTTGTTCTTATCTAACCAGTCACTGTAATAGTTGTAACAATTTCAGAGTGCCTGGGCATGTGAAAAAGACTGCATATCTATGAAACATACTTTTATTTTCACTTACTGTTCTGTTGCAACTCAGCAAATTTCTTGTAAAGATGGCATAGTCTGAATTGTATAAATAAAATTATGGATTTTACAATATATGGTATAAAACTGCAAGTATACAGTTCCTTATTCTTATTCTTGGCTCTCATCACCTCTGGAATAATTGTCTTGCTTCTATTCCTGGTTTAAACTTTGTATCTCAGACTTTTTTTCTTTTTTTCTTTCATTAATGGATTTGTGTAACTTATGTGGTCTTATTTTTCCTACTTCATATAGGTTTAGGCTGGCCAATCAAATCCACCTGTAAAACACCAGGTAAGTACAAACTTAAGTGTCAAATTCAGAATTCTGCTCTTCCAAATAGGCATCATCTGTCATCTGGTTTTCATGTTCTGTTAAATCTCTTCTGAAATCTATGAATGCAGACTTTCAACACAAAATAAACAATTCTTTCAAAGTATGTATTTTTGAATGATGAAGCTTAGGTGTGGTTCAAAGTACATGCTTCTGTTTTCTTACAAGATATTTTACAGGTGCCTTATATTAATTTCTGTCATGTTTCCTGAGGTAGAAACAGTTGAGGCTAACACAACATTTGCAAAAACAAAATTAGGTGTCCCTTGTGCTCTTCAGTGGTAATTTTTGTTCATTAATTTCATTGTTGAAATATCACAGATTTTAGAAATAAAAGGAAACCAGTTTTTCTATAATGACTTCAGTTACTAAAGTAGACCCAGCACCTTTTTTGGAAAGTGTATGTGCCATTGGATAGGGCCACCTGTTATTAACTCTACCCAAACAACTGCAATTTCAGTGGAACTGTGGCTCACATAGATTCCTGGGAACATAATCTATATAGACATATTTTGTCACCAGTTCTTCATCAAAATCATGGTTGCATTGAAATAAAATATGTACATATATATATATTTATGTGATTACGACTGAGTTGGAGCAACCAATAACACTGTTTTTACTAGTGTTTCTTACCTGGTACATTAGTACCACAATTTTCTTATGATGTACTGGATGTTCACATCCTTGTTACTGCCTGTTCACATGCTCTTTCCCTGCGAATGTCTTTGGAAGAATGGGCTGTCATGCCCTTAATTAAGTCTATGCGTGGACACAAAGTACTCCTTGGTAGATAAAAAATGTTGCACATGGGAAGGTATTCCAGCCACGTGGAGGGAAATTAAAACATACTTACACTGTTTGCTATCCTCTTCAATATTCACTTGGAGGGATCATTTTCTAAGACAGGAAAAAAAAAAAAAATGAAATCTGGCTTTTGCAGTAAAACTTCGGGCTGGTGCATAAAGGATACCTACCAACAGGACCATCCAGTTTTCTGTAGGAATGTTCTGAGACACATCTATGATTGGTCACTTTTTCTTCCTTTCTGAGAAGCATCCAGAGAGGTTTGCTGTTGGAAAAATTATATACAAGTCATGGGCAACAATTATACCCCATTAGGGACCATGGTCTGTAATGTGAGATTACTTTGCAATGGGAGGATGCCTGTTGTGGATTCACTCATTAGATCCTCTCTGCTGGCTGGAAATGGAATTCAGACAAATATAATTCTCCTTCCCGAACCCCTGCCCTGCCATTTCAGTGCTCCTTGAGTAGCTCTGTAGGGACATTTGTGTTTTGCTATGTTAAAGAAACATTTAATCAACCCTCTTTGGAGGACTGGTTATAACAGAATATAATGGGAGAGAAAGAAAGGACAGATAAAACTGTACTAGAAAAAAAAGAAAAAAGGAAAAAAGTAGTAATGTGACAAGCAGCTCTCACAGTTCCTCATTTGTTTTGCCTTTGCTTGGCCATTATCTATTCTGTCAAAAGTTGATCATAAGATTAAATTATGGGGAGGCAAGCCCAACTTTTTGAATGTTGTGAAGAAAAAAATCACATTTCCAACATCATCAAGCAAGACATAGTCATGCCTTGTGCTATACCTACTTATATATTCTTTGCTTCAGTCTAGTTTGATAGGTGTATATAAACTACCATTCAAAAATCATCCCAGTAGTCTTTAAATGATGTCATTTTAAAAACTAAGCAAGGGAATCTAAAAATCCAATATCAGCAGTATTCTTTTGGATATTAAACTTGCAGTTGGTTACAGTCCACTTAACTTCCCTGAAATAATTCAGGCTGCTTCCAAGCCTATTTATAAGCCAACTGTTTCACATATTAGGTGCAACAGTTTTTCTTTGCTTACTTTCAGCTGGCATAATTGTTTTTCACAGAAAAAAAAAAAATCCTTAAAGCATTACTCTACTGCTCTCTTAGGTTTTATAAAAGATTGCTGTCGTAAGAGACATCAGGTTCAAAAAGGCAGAGAGATTGTTTTTCATCAGCATCATGACAGTTAGTAGGAAAAAATATCCAGAGGAAAGATTTATGGAAAAGAAGAAAAGCACAATTTTATCACTGAATTTTGTTTACAAACTGATAAACAGAACTGTTATCTGGCCATTGGAATCTCTCACTATGTTTAGCGGAGAATGAGCACACTTCCAGTCTCTGCTGCTGATATTGAAGGTCTGCACGTAAATGGGGTCACGTACACAAGAAAGCACTCCTGCTTTTTTCTCTTTGTAATGGATACTGAAGTTGACACAGATGGTAGTAATAAGAAGGCAAACTCCAAGGCTGCCAACTGCGTCAGTTCTCGGTCTTTCAACACACCTCATCTGAAACGATAACTATAATTCCTCTTCCATTGTGTAGTACCACTGTGCCACACATCTTTTAAAAATATTAAGAAAATTATTCAGAGAACTTACTTTACTGAAGCATTGTTGGGGAAAAAAAAACAACCACCAAAACTATACGTAGTATTCAAACTTTGTCTCAGAGTTTTAATGTTTCCCAGCAATGATCTCTTTTCAAAGTTGAATTAGAAGTTGCACTCAAGTTTATGTCTTAGCTGATCCTTCCACTGGGGCTTGTGTTATCGAAGTGTCAGCTGTTCAGCCCTGCAGTGCAGTACAGGAACAGAAAAGGCAGGAGTGAGTGATATGTTCCAGGTGTGTACTCTTATCTGGATTAGAGTAAATGGGAATTTGTTCAGTCTAGAGAAACTACTCCCTTTCAGGTTTTAAACTGAAGCATGTTAAATAAGCATAAAATTAACCGGAAAAAAAAGGGTTTGTGATACAATTTTTTACCGTCAGGGGCTTTAATATAATGGTGGTTGGATAAAAGTATTTTAAAGTGGTTTGCACTTGAAAATCCTTTGCATTGTTAGGCATGTATAGAGAAACCATCAGCAGAATGAAAAATGGACTATCCCTTTAGTGTCAACAGCAGCCATTTGCAGTATTTTAATTAATGCTAGGTTTACACTGATTCAATGTATACTTGGTGTCACTGGTTTAAATCTGTTCTGTGCTTTACATTATATTTTTTCTTTGGTATTTATTTTATTTTGCTGGGACTAATGAGAAACACGTCTTTAGAGTTAGTGTGTAAGTACTGTTTACAGTAGTGGAAGACATTCTTAATCCTTATTTTCTTCAAATGCCTTTTTAACCCTGTTCACTAAGATACCTCTTTGATCCCTCCAAAAAAGGTCACTTCTAAGTCTTTTTTCCCTGTTATATGTAACAAGTGTTGTATATAAATATTTATAAATATATAAATATATACATATGAATACCCACCACCACCACCCTGCCAAATAAACTGTGAATCAGCCATGGCTGTGATTGATTTATACCAAATATATCAGCTGTCCTGGAGCTGGGGCCAGCACACTAAATTCCTGTCTGTCTCCTGAAGTCCCCTGCTGGGATGCTTTCTTGGAGAATGGGTGGCAAAGTTTGAAATCCCCCTTTCAGAGGTGTAAGTGGAGTCTGATGTCTCACTTTGGAGGTGTGACTTTCTTTGTTGTATTTAAAATGCAGGGCACCCCAGTACTACTGTATTTTATGCTGTGATTAAGAGAAGGCAATGGCTGCACAGGGAGATCTGCTCTGTTGGGAGATGTATGTTAGAAGGGTTTCGATAGTACTCACCTGGTTGATCCTCTGGATCTCTGGGCTGGAGAACTGCCCTGCTGGGGTCTGGTTAGGCTGATGAATCAAGCATGTCCCAAGGGTCTCTGCCCAGTGAAGGCCAAACAAATCTGGATCTATGAGGGGCAGTGGAGTATATTGTCTGGATCTGAATTTTGGACACTGATACCTTAGTTTGATTCAAGATGCATGATAGCTACTTCATTTAGATTGAGCCACTTGTTTCTTATGAAAAGTTTAGTACACATTGGTAAAAACTAAAATGAATCTCATTATTTTCTTTCTGGTTACCTCAGTGAACTCTATTAATTCAGGACACAATGTACAGAACTTCAATAAGCTGAGAAAACATGTAGTCTTCAGTGGAATAACATCTTATCACTAACTTCCACTTTCATGGTAGTCAGTTCTAATCTTCCACCTGATCATGAAAGGATTACTGAAGAAGCAAGAAAATAAAGAACTCTCACATTCCTGTCTGCTTTGTATGAAGTATGTAAAAAATCTTCAAACACTTTTTCATTTCCCTGTGCAATTATTTATTTTTCTACTTCTCTGTACTATTTCTTTTCTGATGAAGGCTAACTCATAATGGTGCTTAAGATTGAGCTCAGATTTAAATTTGTGAATATTCCCAACCACTGTGTAAAGTATATACTTACTAAATTGAGGCTTGAATGACAAGAGTTTTATTATTTCATTGCCCCAACATGCATCAACAGCATCAACTGCACAGTGCACTGTGCAGTAAGAATCTGTCTACAGAGAATAAGAGTGTGTGAACAGTTTATGAAATGGTTTTGACCAACAGCAAACCAAGGTACTTTATTTGTTACACGTTTGTTAATGTGTTATAGTCCTTACCAGTGTAAGTTTTGGGGGGTTTTATTATTATTTAAAAGCAAATTACCAAATGCTGGAAATTGTTTTTCTTTGGATCTACATGTACTCTGCAACTCTTCTTCACCCTGCATATCTTTCTCCTCCTTTTTTTTTTTTTTTAAATTATTTTCCAGTGTGTCAAGAATTGCCTCATTAAAAGAATACTTTCTGCTTATATCTAGAAATGGAATTAATACCATTACAAACATAACCATAAAATAAAAAAGCAAGATTTTAGGTGTCAGTCATACAGAAAACAGATGAGTGTGGTGGTTGGGGAGTATGCCTTTTATTGGGACTTTAAACGTGAGCCCTTTACCTAATGCACTGAAAAGTTTCCTAATAAAAAGAATCCAAATCAGTGCTCTTTGCAGTAGAACAAGAAGAATAACCTTGCAGACATCAGTCTTGAATATAAAGGGAATTTGCTGTAGGAATTAAATGATCACATGCATTAGATTCTTGCCGTTGCAAGCAACAATTTAGCAGAAACCACCAGTGGTTATTTTTGTCCTTGATTTTTATTTCCAGCAGGTGTCCCCTTATGGTAATAGTGAGGGACTCTTAAAAGACAGAGTGGAAATAGTGAGTATATAAATACTCCCTCAGGTCTTTTAAAATTAAATGGGCATTCCTGAAACTTAAAATATCCTTTAAGTGTGAACTTAAAATTTTATTTAAAGGTAGATGCTGCTTGTCAGGAACTCCGTTTGCTATGAATATATTGACAGACTGATACTGCTAACTATTGATGGTTCGAGGCCTAATAACGGACTGGCTTTGAGGAACATTGATATTACAACTAATAGAACTTTGTAAAATGTTTGTTTGATAGCCTACCACACATGATGGGTATGTATTTCCCACAACACCTTAAGATAAGGCATTTTCCCTAAGAGGGTGCACTGGCAAAGTGTCCCACTAAAAAACCCTACAGAATGCCACAAAAACCTCAACCATAAAAACATTAAGCCTGGTCTGACCCTAAATGTTGGCCCCATGCAAAGTCCAGGGCAAACATAGGGAACAGAACCAATGTAAGACAAAGGACAACCAAAGACTTCAGGGGAGGTCATGGGAAATGTCGCCTACCTTGAACTTGATTATAATCAGTTCTAATTGTTACAAGGCTCATGTTGCTTTTAAAGAATGCAGTAATAAAATTTCAGCTTCCTGGAACTTGAACCAAATGTTGCATTTAATATGAGAAGAGTCTTTCCTTGGAGCTTGTGTTGATTGCATAGTGAATATGACTTGTCATCTTTAGTTTCAAATAACTGTCTGCACAAAACATTACTGGAATGCTTAATATTGTTACTAAAAAGAAGATAAAAGTAACTTTCTCCTTAGGCAAAACAAATAAATTATGGTTGATTATATAATAGGTTTCAATTTTTTGAAAAGGGTTTTCTTTTCCTTTGTTGTTTTACATGGTCATTAGCATTATTATTATTAATTTTTACAAGTTCAAACACTAAAAATGCATTTTAATGGTTGAAGCTTTCAGCTCACAACAGCTACATGGTATGTGACAGCCAGCAGCAGCTGTTCCAAGCATGCTGCACTTGGTATACTGGGCCAAATTCTGAGCTCCAATAAACTCCTTTGAGACAATCAAAAGACCATGAATGCTTTCTTCTGAACTAAGTTCTTTTCTTTTTGCGGTCCACCCTCATATATTGGGCAGTAAGAGGGGCAGACGAATTTTCAGGATTCCATATAAAAAGTAGGGTTCAGAAAATCTGTCTATTTTAGTAATCCTCCTCCAAAATAAAGCTTATACAGAATTATGTATCTCTGCTACAGAATTTATAACTAGACCTGAAACACCCTAGACGGGTGATCAATCCATTATACTTTCTATATATGCTTTTTTTCACAAGGAGATTTATACAGGATATTTTTCACGGGCAGAATGTCACCTATGACTTTTTCTGTTCCTCATTATGCCCTCATTATCAAGTCCCAGGCCAGAAGTGGCTATCTGACCCATGTAATTATCTCATTTTTAAGGTGCATCTTAACTTCCAATCCCACCTTGACTTCCAGTTTCCCATGACATGTGCTCACATACTAAAGCTCTCTTCCCCAACAGAATGGAAGACTGGTGGTCAGCGGTCAAAAGGCCATTTGGCCATTTGCAACAAATTACACAGTTGGACTCAATGACCTTAAGGGTCTTTTCCTACCTAAATGATTCTATGATTCTATAACTCAATCAAACAATCATTTAAGGGAAACTGTAAATGGCAAACCAGACCTTCTCCAAAGCCTATCTTTCCTGGATCTGACTAGGCCTATGGAGGCAGCCTATTCACCCAAAGCAAATGCATTTCTTTCTGTCACTGTGTCACCTACTTCATAACGTTCCCCAGATGACTTCTCAAGGATAATTCCCTTCCCTTCTTGAGAAAATTTTAATAGGTTGTTTCTGAATTTTGTTCTGCAAATCCAGCGCCTGCAGAAATCATTTGTGTCTTTGAAAGCAGGATACATGGTTCCGGAAGGTGATGGATCTGTTCATTGACATTCAAGTACAGTTGGAGAGGATTCAGGAATCCTCTTTCTTGGTCTTTTTTTCCCCTTTTGTTTCTGGTTTGTGTGTGTGAGTGTTGGGTTTTGTTTAGTTGTTCGGTTTGGTTTGTGGGTTTTGTTTGTTTCATGGCATAGTAGGACAGTATTGTAATTTTTGGAACATTCATAAATGTTTCCATTTATAGATAACATCTCCATTGTAGCACCTGTGAGGGCTAGTTTCACACTAGTCAAAACAACTCTGTGATCTACAGTCAGAATACTCACTATAGAGATAAACATGAGGTATCAAATAGCTTTTATTGCAACTAAATATTAGCACTGTTGAGCATCAGCACAATCTGAGTGTTGACACACAAGGCTTTTTTGTTGGAAATGTCAAAGAATACACTTATTGAGCCCTACTGCATTTGGGTTACATTAGATTTTTCTAATGTACTAAAGGAGTCCCCTCCTACCTCCCCTTTTATTCACTCTTTGATATAGAAAAATGTCTGTTGATTCTTTCTGGAGTGAGATGAAATTGAATTGTTGTTATTGATTTATTTGTACAGTCTTCATTTTCCTGGATGTGATAAATTTAATAGCTGTTTATTGATCCCCAAGTTCCATTGATCTGCATTCCTCCTTCTCACACCCATGGAAGGCCGTGCGTTTGCAAAGCCATTGTTTTAAGTTTGTGCACCTGAGGAGGCCATTAATTCAAAGGTTATGGTTCTCTCCAGAATGAAGGGCAAAGTACAACTGCCATTTGTGTTTGGGTAATCTGATCACTTGACAAAAGCAAGTAGTTGCATTTTCTGTATTTTTATAACTGTACTCATGAGTCTTTACTTTTTAATATATACCTTAGAAGTGATAGTCAGAAATTCAAGGATCCTAGTTTAGCAGCATTTGAGCTACCAATGGTGACAACAGGAAAGAATAACACTGATGACATTTTACCTGTCAGAAATCACCCGGAAGAAGATAATCTGTCAAAAAAAAAATATTGGTCAGCTGAAAATCCATGAGCTCATGTGAGAAATTTGCGATGTGGCAAATACATAGGTTCACACATGGTCTTGCCTGTTTTTTGCCAGTTTGTCTCTTACCCTGGTTACCTTGCTCTTGCACAGTATCCTCATCTAAGGGCTGAAGCTGCATGTAGCAGAGGAACTCTTGACCTCCTGAGCATTCTGGTTTTCTCCTGCTTTAAAGCAGCCTACTAAAAGGAGTGGCAGTCGAATTGAGAAATGTGTCAAGGAGGAGTCATATCTGACGCCAAAATATTTCCAGGAACCGAAGATGAAAACCGGATGGCAAAGGACTTCTACAGCTGGAGAAGATGATTTTAACTTTAGATATATTTATTATGTCTCATAAGAATGGGATCAGTGCTGAGAATCTGCTACTGGCAAGGAGAAGGCAGAAGAAGATTTCAATTACAAACATATTTATTAGCAATGAATGCAGAGACATGATAGGGAGAAAGATTTCATTCTTAACATGTGCATTATTAATCATAAACCAAACTAGGGTTACAAACGGGAATCTGCCTGGAGGCAGAGGTCAGAAGAAATTATTTTTATTAAACATATTGAGCCAATTTCTGTCCTGTGACATATGCACGCATCTTGTATTGAACTCCTTGGGAGGCCTACACTTGCATAGCCGGGCATGATTGTACTCTGCATGTTACATACATACTAAACATAATTAAAAATAAAATTCAAGGCAGGGCTGAGGGATATGTGGTCAAGGCAGGGTTAAGGCCAAAGTAATCTACTTTATCAATATAAATTTCCTGAGGTGCCTTGTAAGGTGCTCCCTGAGGCACTCGTCAGGTGTCTCCTAAGGCAGTGACAAAATTACAAGATGGCTTAAGGAAATCAAGAGACACTTCAGGGCCTTAGGGTGACTGGTTAAGGAATCAGAAGCACAGGCAGTGTTCTCCTCTGTCCTTGCAGTTGCAGGGAATGATGAGGGAAGAAACAGAAAGAGACAGCAGATCAACACCTGGCTCCAAGCCTGGTATCAGAATTTTGGGGGTTTTGATCATGGGCCAGTTCACACAACACTGGGCCTGCTGGTGACAAATAGGGTACACCTGTCTCAAAGGGGTAAAAGGGTCTTTGCACAGGAGTTAGCAGGGCTCACTGAAAGAGCTTTAAACTAGATTTGAAGGGGGAAAGGGATACAACCAGTCTTGCTAGAGTTAAGCCTAGGGGCAGCACACCAACGCTTGAGGGATGGTGTGCTAGTGAGGTCCTTCACTCTGCCACCTCAGTGGAGGTGGGGATGGAGATTCATGTGGCAGCAAAGATGCAAGGGTTGTTGATGTGTTAGAAATCACAGAAGGGCCTGAGAGTAGTCACATAGGAATTATGGCTTCTCCCCCCAGAAAGATGGTGGGATCAGTAGCCCAACTGAAGTGCATCTACACCTGTGCACATGGGCATGGGCAGCACACAGGATGAACTGGAAGCCATTATACAAGAGGGAAACTATGACACAGTTGCGGTCATGCAGACGTGGTGGGATGACTCATGCACCTGGAGTGCTGCAGTGGATGGCTATAAACTCTTCAGAAGGGGTGCATAAGGAACGGGAGGTGGTGGGGTAGCCCTGTGTGTTAGGGAGTATGTGAATGCCTAGACCTTAATGATGGTACAGTAGGGTTGATTGTTTATGGGTAAGAATCAGGGGGATAGACAACAAGGCAGATAACCTGGTGGAAGTATGTTATAGACCACCCAGCCAGGATGAAGAGGCAGATGAAATACTCTACAAGCAGCTGGGAGAAGTCTCACAATCTCTAACCCTTGTTCTCCTGGGGGACTTGAACTTACCAGGTGTCTGCTAGAAATAACAATACAGCAGAGAGGAACAGCCTTGGAGGTTCCTGGAGTGTGTGGCAGGTAACTCCCTGACACAGACGGTCAGTGAGCCAACGCAGGAGGGATGTCCTGCTGGACCTGTTGTTTACAAACAGGGAAAGACTGGTGGGTGATGTGGTTGTTGAAGGCCGTCTTGGGCATAGCAATCATGAGATGATAGGAGTTTTCAATTCTCAGATAAGTAAGGAGGTTGATCAGCAGAACCACTACCATGCACTTCCAGAGGGCAGACTTTGCCCTGTTTAGGAGACTGGTTGACAGAGTCCCTTGGGAGACAGTCTTGAAGGGCCAAGGGGCCTAGTAGAACTGGACATTCTTCAAGAAGGAAGTCTTAAAGGCACAGGAGCAGGCTGTCCCCACATGCCAAAAGACAGTGGATGTCCTGGTTTCAGCTGGGATGTAGTTAACTTTCTTCTTAGTAGCTAGTGCAGTGATGTGTTTCGGCTCTGATGTGAGAACAAAGTTGATAATGCACTGACCTTTTAGCTGTTGCTGGGTGATGTTTATACTAAGTCAAGGACTTTTTGGTTTCTTGGGCCCTGCCAGACAGAGGGCTGGAGGGGCACAGGAAATTGGGAGGGGACACAGCCAGGACAGGTGACCTAAACCAGTAAAGCAGTATTCCATACCATGGGACATCATGCTTAGTATATGAACTGGGGGGTTAGCTGGGACCTGTGGATCATTGCTTGGGCACTGGCTGGACATCGGTCGGCAGGTGGTGAGCAGTTGTACTGTGCATCACTTTTTTTCTTTTCTCCCTTTTCCTTTGGATTTTATCCTTCTGCCCACCTTTCCATTATAACTCTTATTATGATTATTATTTTTTATTGTTATTGTTATTATTATTGCTCTTACCTTTAAATTATGTTTAAATTATTAAATTGTTCTTATCTCAACCCTTGAGTTTTACACGCCTTTCCAATTCTCCTCCCCACCACTCTGGGTGTGGGGGAGTGAACAAGCAGCTGCGTGGTGCTTTGTTGCCGGCTGGGGTTAAACGACAACAGTGGGGAAGAAGACTGGCATGGATGAACAGAGAACTTTGTCTGGAACTGAGGAAAAAAAGGAGAGTCTGTGATCTCTGGAAGAAGGAGCAGGCAGCTCAGGATGACTACAAAGATGTTGTGAGGTTATGCAGGGAGAAAATTAGAAGGGTCAAAGCCCAGCTAGAACTTAATCTATCTACTGCCATAAAAGACAGTAAAAAATGTTTCTATACATTAGCAACAAAAGGAGGGTTAAGAAGAATCTCCATCCTTCATTGGATGTGGGGGGAAACGTAGTACAAAAGCTGAGAAAAAGGCTGAGGTAATTCATGCCTTCTTTGCCTCAGTCTTTAACCATAAGACCAGTTGTTCTCTGGGTGCCCAACCCCCTGAGCTGGAAGACAGGGACAGAGAGCAGAATGAAGCCCCCATAATCCAAGGGGAAATGGTCAGTGACCTGCTGCACCACTTAGACACACACAAGTATATGGGGCTGGATGGGATCCACCCGAGCGTACTTGGGGAGCTGGTGGAAGTGCTCACTGAGCCACTTTCAATCATCTATTGGTTCCCAGAAGGCTGGAAGTTAGCCAATGTGATGACCATCTATGAGAAGGACTGGAAGGAGGATCTGGGGAACTACAAGCCTGTCAGCCTGAACTCAGTGCTGGAGAAGGTTACAAAGCAGATCATCCTGAGTGCCATCACATGGCACATGCAGGACAACCAGGGGATCAGGCCCAGCCAGCATGGGTTTATGAAAGGCCGGTCTTGCTTGATGAACATGATCTCCTTCTATGACAAGATGACCTGCCTCATGGACAAGGGGAAGGCTGTGGATGTTGTCTACCTGCACTCAGCAAAGCCTTTGACACCCACTTCCACAGCATTCTCCTGAAGAAACTGGCTGCTCATGGCTTGGATGGATGTACTGTTCTCTGGGTAAAACATTGGCTGAATGGCTGAGCCCAAAGAATTGTGGTGAATGGAGTTACATCCAGCTGGTGGCTGGTCAAGTGGTGTTCCCCAGGGCTCAGTATTGGGGTCAGTTCTGTTTAATAACTGTATCAATGATCTGGACAAGGGGATTGGGTGCACCCTCAGTAAGTTTGCAGGCAACACCAAGTTGGGCAGGAGCGCTGATCTGCTTCAGGGTATGAAGGCTCTGCAGAGGGATCTGGACAGACTGGTTCAATGGGCCAAGGCCAACTATATGAGTTTCAACAAGGCCAAGTGCTGGGTCCTGCACTTGGATCACAACAACCTCATGCAATGCTGCTACAGGCTTGGGGAGGGGTGACTGGGAATATGCCTGATGGAAAAGGACCTGGGAGTGCTGGTTGATGGCCAGCTGAACATGAGCCAGCAGTGTGCCCAGGTGGCAAAAAGGCCAACAGCATCCTGGCTTGTACCCAAACAACGTGGCCAGCAGGACTAGGGAAGTGATTTTCTCCCTGTACTTGGCACTGGTGAGGGCGTGCCTTGAATACCGTGTTCAGCTTTGAGCCCCTCACTACAGGAAAGACACCGAGGTGCTGGAGCATGTCCAGAGAAGAGCAACACAGCTGGTGAAGGGTCTGGAGCACAAGTCAGAAAAGGCGACTGAGAGAGCTGGGATTGTTTAGCCTGGAGTAAAGGAGGCTCAGGGGAGACCTTATCGCTCTCCAGAACTACCCGACAGGAGGCTGTAGCAAAGTGAGTGTCCATCCCTTCTCCTAAGTAGTAAGTGAGAACCAGAGGAAATATCCTCAAGTTGTGCCAGAGAGGTTTAGAACGGATATTAAGAAAAATTTCTTCACCAAAAGGGTTGTCAAGCGTTGGACCAGGCTGCCCAGGAAAGTGGTCAAACTGCCATTCCAAGAAGTATTTAAAAGATGTGTAGATGTGACACTTAGGGACGTGGTTTAGTGGTGGACTTGTCAGTGCTAGATAACTGTTGGGCTCAGTGATCTTAAAAGTCTTTTCCAAAGAATTCTTTGATCCTTTGATCTTTGCAGGTGATTAAAAAAAAAAAAAAAGATGTGTATCATATGAATACATACTGATAGATGTCATGTAATATTTCCTGTTCTAACACCAGTTACAATCCTTTTTGTTCACTTTAAAAGATCTTTAAAGGATGGCTAAAGCTAAAAAGCTAAGGTTTAATAGTCCTGGGAACACCATGAGTGTTCCAGCATGATGCTGACTGAAATGCAAAGATATACCCTAACGTAACAAAATGAAACAATGGAATGGAACTGTAATGATTAGTGTTATCATTGTATTTCTATCTGAAGTGTTAAGTTGTAGCCCTGTTTTATATTATGTCTTTTGGATTGGGAATGTTTCTCTGCATTCCACAGGAATTTTGTTTCCTACTGTGAGATTGAGTTGTCCTTTGTGATTTTCAGTAAGTGAACTTTACACAATTTTACTAAGTTCACTGATTCAGTTGTTTTATCTGTGCTGAATATTTTCTTCCCATCTGTCAAGTTATTTTATATGTTTTGTACATCTTGTTTTAAAGCTCGTGGTCTAATCCATCATCTCGAGAAGTGGGCCTACTTCCCAGCTTTTCTGTTTCTCATCATATCACTGCGCTTCTCATAGTCATATTTAGGTGCTTAGACTGTTTTCATCTATGTCCAGTGCTTGCTAAACTCAGGCCTCTCCTTTCTTGATACTTCTACTTAAATTTTAACACCTCATGGCCCTAAGCTGAGTGCCTTAAACTGTCTCCTTTAAGTAACTGTCAAGACTCTGGAGTAACTCGAACTGGTGATCCACAGACTGTAAGGTCTGTCAGACAGAAAGTTGCTTTTATCTTAAGCCACACCTGCTGAGAAGTTTGGAAGACTTCACTCTATTCTTGTTTGTCAGCTAAGAAAGCTGTCAGATTTACTTAATAACTTTCGGCTTTGAGGACTGTACATTCCAATCTAACTATTCTAACCAAGATATTAATACAAAGATAGTTTGCTGCTTACTCAGCCTGTCTATTCTTCCTTTATATGTACAGTTAAATCTTAATGTGAATTTTGCCCACCTCTTCCAAGTCATAGAAAAATTAGCATCTTGATTGTGAGCACCTTTGGGAAACAGTGAGATCCCAGGCAACAGGTAAGGAAATTTGTTTTAAGTCGAGGGCAATCTTCTGTTGTCCTTCCCATAAGTGGCTTTGTTTCAGAGGATGTTCGAGTCACCAGGTAGTGCCCCACAACTCTGTGTGAAGTACCTAGAGATATGAGTGAAATCGTATCTTTCCCATAGACTTTAGGAAGACGTAATGTTTTGCTTCATCTGAAAAAAGGGACAATATCTAGACAGTTTTGGAAGAGAAAAGGACCTTCTACCCTGAGAAAGCAGATATTGAGGTCAAGACAGCAAAAAGCTCTTCTTCCTAAATGCCTCCTGCACCTGGTCACATATACCATCTAGGAGAGTTTCAGATGAAATGACTGCTCTGTGGTTTTCTTCAGAGTGCGGGAGTTGAGGCTTTAGTTTAGATCCTATAGCTACTCATTTTAGAAGCATTCATTTGTGGAAAAAACTTAGAATTTGCACAGTGTTCTGGCTGGAGATTTAGCCACACATCTTCATCAAAGCAGTTTCTGGGTTGCTGTGAATTCTGAAGACTGGCTGAATTTTTTCATTCAGGTCAAAGTTGCCAAATGAAGTTACTTTAATAGATGTCATGTACATGTGTATGCATATATATTTTCAAATACCCTGTTTAAACAAATTACATTCAAAACAGATGGAACTGAGATATACCTTACATAGTTCTGTGAAGTTACTGAGCTTGCTTAAATTTATGTCAAAACCCTCAGATTCCAGGGAAGAAGGAATAGAAGATTTAGCTGTATTATAAACTCTTGATGCATCTTATAGATAAGGTAGAGCAGCCAAAAAATAATTGAAACTAAAATATCAGATAGAGAGGATGCTATTGACCTGAGATTATGCATCATATCTGTATTGGATAGAGACTTTAATAAAGTTACTCATTTATGAGGGGGCAAATTAAACACACAAAGGAAGAGTAATCAGAAATTGACATGATATTTTCCTTCAACACCTGGCCCTCACTCACTAAACAATTTCTACCCGTGTTAGAAACCTTTGTAGATGGTACTAACTTGTAAAATGTATGTAAAACCATACCTCTGTTTGACGTCTACATCAGTAAGAATTATTTATTAATTTCTAATTAGCAAAGATCTCAGATGTTATAACATTTGACATAAAAGACTAGTGTCAAAATAGAGGTACATTTTTTTCCCCTTGTAGGAAAAATAGTAGGAAATATACTTTATTTTAATAAAGACATTAAAATATTTTAAAATATTATTTATTTGCCCTTTAACAATAAATGCATTTATTAAAATGACACTTAAAATACTGATTTATAATGTATGTATTTAGGTCTTGCTATGGTTACAATTTCTTGAGGCTTCTATGGAGACTTAACAGGAGAGCACGAAGTGGTCATGGAGGTCTCTCATCTGTTTTCCCTCTGCCCCTTCTCCCCACATTTTTTAGGATCAATTGTTTATGGACAATTTCTGACTCTGCAGGTATGTAATACATAATCTGAATGGTTTGACTTCCCTTGCATTCTCACATGTATGCTTACCATTATACCATAACTGTATTTAGCCTATTTAAATTTGGTCATAGGTGGTTACCTGAGTGTGGGACTAGCACACTGGACGAGAGGTGGGCTGAAGCCTCTAGGCATCAGATGGCTGACAGACCGGTCCTCCTGCTTTCTTAACATCTGCAGGCATTGCTTGGTGGAAAAGAAACACTCCTGTTATCAGCACTGCAGGGGCTGTTTGGCTGGTTGGTAGGGTGAATCACCAGGAAGAAGAACAGTCTACTGGTTTAGTCAGCAGAGAGGATTTCAGGGTTGTGGCTGCATGGCTTATGTGACAATAAAGGAATGTGATCATGGTATCTAAAAGGTCTGGATTATGCTAAAAGGAGAGGAGATTGGTTTTTAGAACTTTGGATAGCTAGCGCAGTGTTTTTCTTATGACTATTTAATTCAAAATTAAGAGATTTTCTTCCTAAACCAAGTTTTCTGCTAATGAAGATTACAAGTGACCAGCACAGTTCTTCACAAAATACCAGATAATGTTAGTTCAGCTTGAATTAAGTTTTCTGACTGCAGTTTCTGGATCCATAATAATTTTTAGTATAGAGGTAGTCCAGTAGTGAAGTCAGGGGAACTGTGTGTGTTTAAACAAGGATATTTGCAGGGTTCAGATCTGTAATCTAACATGTTCAAAAGTTATGATTCTTCTTGTTCAGAAGATGATGAGTAGATTAACTCCTTGTTATTGCTATCTGTAGATAACTTGGTAAGCATATCCAGGTGCTTATTTAGTAAATAGTTAATGCCATACTATGTAGAAATTTTATTTAACCATCATTTCAATAAAGGTCATTAGAGAAAACAGCTAAACACAGGTGAAAGCTGTTTACCTAGGTCTTTCAAAATGCATTTTTTATTGTACAGAACATAGGAAAATAGCACATAGTGTCTGGATTGTGCTTGCACTTAAGCTGTTTTCCCATTTTCTGTAATGTTCTTTCAGGATGTTAAAAAGAAGGTTAAACTACATTAACTCATTCACCCTGTTGATATTATGGGTACTTGCCCAGAATAATTTTGAATTTTCTTTGGCATGAAAATCAGTTTTCTTCAAAGCCACTGTCAGGTTGCAACAGAAATCCTCCATGGGTAAACAACTTGAAATTCTTATGCTACACTGAAAATCTGTAATTTACCAAAGTACTTGCTTGCTGACTAAGAGGATGTCGATACCTCCTGGAGGTCAACTCACATGCTTTATGAATTGGCAATGAGAAATTATTTACTTTTTAAAAGTCAAATTTACCCAGATGCTTTTGAGTTATAAAAAATGTTATTTTGCTTTAGCTGTTAGGCATTAGAAATAAAATAAAATTGCAACAATAAGAAATTACTGTGTTCAATTTAAATATTGTTAACCAGTAACTCTAAGGGTATATATGAACAGGTTCAACCTGGATTCTGAAGTGTTTGAAATCTGCAATTGAAATCTACTTAGAAACCATAAATAGATATATTTGAAACATTTTGGACAGCTACAATGATGATTTCATAATTTCAAGTGACAATATTTTTGATGATAGGGATACAACATAACTAAGTCATCTATCAGGTTTCAGATGTAATAGAAGCTCTTCATAGTGTTTCAGTGAGAAATTCTCAGGAGGCAGTCATGCTAGTGCACACAGGATGTTTGGAAAGAGGTGCTGCCTATGCTGGACCTATTTTCATAGGTTTGTAAATTCAAAAAATAGACATATTTATGATTTGTTCTGAAAATTGGAACCAGTTAGAATTTCACATGAAGATCTGGAGAACAGTCCCTAATTTTTAGAGGAAAGATGAATTCATGACCCACCATGTAGAAAGAAGACCAGAATTATTTAATCTAAATTCTCTTTAGAGCAAAGATTAAAATGGGATTACAACAGATTAAAAGAACTATATACCTATATTGTCATTGGACAATATTGTACATCATCAGCAACTGATACAGATATCTTTAACTTAGCCTGCCTCCAGTTTGACTGCCAGTTCCATGTGCATCTGAACATGTAATTAGCACCCATATAATTATTCCAAAAAAATTTAGTTTTAAAGCAGGTGAGTGTGCAAAGTTATGTGAAGCAGATGCTTGTTTATGTATTTCAGTTATAAATTTTGGGTTCTGATGCTGCAAAGATTTATGTTCATTGTTAACTTCATTGATCTCTATTAATGTTATGCTCAGCAAGCCTGGATACTTAAAGCTAGACGTGCATGCCTGTGATGGTGAGCAGGGTTCAAGCAATGCAAAGTTAGAAACACAGATGTTCTTGCATAAAATGTATAATGTGCTTTGGGAACTATTGATGATTAAATAAAGGTACCTGACCATAACAGCATTAAAGGGGGAAAGTGAGAATGGGAGACTGAGAAGTGAAGAGGGAAGAGGTATATGTCATCTGCACACACATTTGCAGTAACTTCCTACCTTTCTATTTCTATATCCAAACCAATATATCTACCAGACACTTCATAAACTTGCAGGAATCGGTTCTTTTTCAGGAACTCCACACCTGATATTAATATCTGCATAATTTGTCAAAAGTTTGTTTAAGATCTTATCTATAACTTTAGTCCATATAAATGATATAATAATGATTAGTTGTTCAGATAGGGCTGTCACAAAATTTGTTATATTCAACAGAAGGGTAAAAGAAAATTACATCAATTTTCAAATCTTGGCTCTTCTTCAGGTTTTCATGCTCATACCTTACCACTCTGTCAGAAAATCATGGTGATACACTTTCTATCCCAACTATGGTATTTAGTGTTTACAGTAAAATCAGTTCTGTACAGGAAAAATTTTCGTGGGCTAACTTATTTTTCAAATAGTTCAGTGCAAAGTGAAAATGTCTACGTCGGATGGGATGAGAGAGAATTACTGAAGTTTTACAGTTGAAATCTGTAAGAATCCCACCCCCATGAGTCTATTGCATAGGAAAACAGTAAACATTTAAAAAATCAATAGATATAATAGGTAATCGTGTGTAAGCCTCACAATTGATACAACACTACGGTATCATTTTCCCATTCTGCCCTACACAGTTATGGGATATAGGCTAAAATCCTGGCTGCGCTGAAGTCAGCTCCAAAGCTTCAACTGTTAATTCCTGTGATGTGAAGAGTTATATGAAATACAGCATTTTCAAGTGACCAAATGTTTTCACTTGGACTATTTGTAAGAATCTAAAGTGGCACAGAAGAAACTGTTGCAATTCTTGCAACTTTTCCAACTTAATGAATAGGTTTTAGTTTCAACTTCTGTATGTCTACTTTTTCTAATACCACATTTTGAGAAAGAATATTTAATCTGAGGTAAGCAAAATCAAATAGGAATAACAAGAAAACAGAGACAGTCTGATTATTAATGCTGTTAGAAGGGTTTTCTTTTTTTAACTGAAATAAAATGATTCTTTTATCAAGTTTTTCTTTTATTCCTGTGAAATATGTTTTCACTTTCTCTTTGAATTCTAGCTTCACACTTCAGAGCACGATGATTGATCACACTGAAAATACTGTTTAATTGTATGAAACTATTCCCAAATGTGGATGGGAAGCAGACATCAAACCCTTAAAATTTGAAATAAAACCTAGAATTAAAAAATTCTACCATTAAATAGAATTATTTCAAGATATTTATACTGAAAGAAAAAAAGCTCTGGCATTGTTTGGTCCAAATTATTAAAGGACATTTTCTGTGTCTTACATGACCTACTTTTGAAACCACAAGCCTTTAAAATGTCAGAATGAGTAAATTTAACTATCTTAGTATTTTATGCTATTGAGGCAGTGCAAAAGATTAAAATCTCCATTTGCACTAACTTATCCCAAAACCAAATATACAGAATAGACAAAGCAACATAAAAGTACAAGTTCTAAAGCTGTTGTTCTTAAACTTTATATATAGGATACTCTAAAATAATTCTGTAATACAATTAGTCTGTAGTATAATTCATCTTCTGTCTTCCTATGTTAAGACTACTTTTAGACACCTGTTATCACAGAAGAATCTGATCTTTAGGAAAGAACTTGAATTATGAAATATGGACTAGTAGCAGCAGTCCACTCTTTCACATGCACAGCAGCATCTCTTTTCAGAGGCAGTTTAGAATGAAGTTTTAACCTCTGTGCAGTGTCAGAAGATAAAATACATCTTCAATTTTGTGGATAGAGGCTGTAAATAATAATGTGACTGTTGGTCTGTCTGAAAAGAAATCTCTTCCATATTCTCTGTCAAAAAATAGGATCCTTAGGAATTATCTCTTTTGCTGACCCTTCTATTTATTTTTCAAATGTTGCATATAATTGAAAATCCCTCTTAGGTCAGGTCCATTTACGTTTCAAGAGTGAAGCGTTGATCATCTTTCCCTGCCTTTTTTGTGGAACTGGAACAACTGGCTTTCCTTTACTATTGCCATTTCATGAAACCTTGTCATGTGAAAAGTAACTGCAGTCCACCAGGATTTCTCTACAGCCCTTGTTTCTAAGGTTTCCCAGAACAGAAATCATTAAAATGTATGACAAATAATTGAAATGTGATATATTTTAGTCTTGGGAGATTAAAAAGATATTGTAAAAGTATCTTCATGTTCTGTACCCCTGAGAAGGAAGTCTTAAGAAATGGAAACATTATAAATCACTAGGATAATACTCTGAGTGTATTACCTTTATTACCAGCAGCATGGGACTCAATGCACTCAATATCTCAGCACACATGTCCATAACTTTAGGTAATAAAGAAAAATTTTACTTTTGGTAGGTGGCTACTAGACAGGAACGTCATGCACATAAATGCTTTCAAACAGCAGTACTTTCTTGAAGGATCAAAGCACTTCTTTCTTTCCAAGGCCCTCACTTACAGGGCTGCTCTATTGTTAAGACACTTGTTGGGGACAGGACACCTACACCTAATTGTTTAACACGTTTCTGCCTGAATGGCAAAGGTTGGCATCTGGGTCTGCAAGCTGGGAGCTTGGGTGGCTCCCCACTAGAACCTGGTCCTTGAATGGAGAGCTGAGAGCAAACTGCACAGATGCTGGAAGACTGCGGGAAACACGGCATCCTTGATCAGCCTCTTTGAACACACAAGTGAGGATGTGTTCACAGGTAGGGGCTACAGTATTCTTGCTATTACTAAGAAGGAAAAAAAAAAGTACTGTTTCTTCTAATGATCCCCGCTGCTTCTTCTACATTTCTGTTAAGTTGCTAGCTGGACAAGATAGTCTCCTCTGTTAATTAATTTGTGCAGAATTGTATTTTATTTTTTTTTTTAAGAACGAGCTGTGCAAATAAAACTTCCTGCACAAACATAATCCCTTAAACCTTTTGTTCTGAAGTCAGGATCTGTCTGTGACTGGTGATAAATCCCAGTGGTACAGAAAAGCCTAGAAAAAGCTGACCTAAAGACTCAAAGTTGGAAATTCCCTTAAACACAATTAAGATTCTGTGAGTTTTGTTTGTTAAGTGGAAATGACTAGTTCTTTCTCAAAGTTTTATTCAGTTACTCATTGTTATTTGCACAAACGGTTCCCAAAAATAAAAATGAGAGGATATAAAAGAAGTATGGATGGTAGCTGAGTAATACTGAGGCTGAAATAAGTTTCTTAAAATTAAGGATATATGAAGTATAATTGATTGTATATTGCTGTGAATGAGGCACCTCTCACAGTCTTCATGTAAGAGCAGAATACTGATTCCATTGAAATAATTTTTTTCTGTAAATTTGCTATATTCTTACATGTGCCATGGCAGAATATAATGATAATTTTCCAAATAACTGTATGCATTACAGGACTGTACACACTCCTGCAATGAAAAAATTTTTCTCATCCAAAACCAGAATGTAATTCGGGGAGTGAGCCAAAGTAAACAATAATAACATCATAGCTTTAAATATCCAGAAGGATTAGAGCAAACAATATACATTTCAAAGAATATAACAAATTAGGAGGCTAAGTAAAGTTGTGCAATTACTTTTTTTCCTTTTTTTTTTATTTTTCCTTTTTGTTCTTTTATTTTTCTCCACCCACCCACCCCCCCTTTTTTAAAAAAAATGATTTATCAAAGTGGATCAGAAACTTCAGCATAAGTGCAACCTTGCCTTTCTGCCTCTCTTTCTCTCTCTCTCACCCTTTGACAAGTCTGGGTTTTTTTCCAGACATGTAACTGAAAGTCATCCCAGCCTCAGCTTTAACAGCCTTTCTGTGATACTTAAGGCACAATGAAAACAGCACAGGTCTTAATTTTGGCTGCACATGTCCAACTGGGGGGAAGCTATTCAGTGAACAAAACCCATATTGTTGCTGTCTCTGTACAGCAACAGAGTATTGTCTGTATTGTCTCTGTCTCTGTATCCTCTAATTTTTATTTTTGGGAACCGTTTGTGCAAATAACAATGAGTAACTGAATAAAACTTTGAGAAAGAACCAGTCATTTCCATTTAACAAACAAAACTCATAGAATCTTAATTGTGTTTAAGTATTTGGATCAGGTAGTTCAAACCTAGTTTAAGTGTGCTTATAGGATCTGCCATCATTTTCCTGGATTGTAAGGTAAATGCATCTCACAATTCCATTTTCTGATATTCCTCTTGAGTATGTCTCATATCAGCATAGAAGAAACACCACAGAGTCCCTGTCCTCTAATCTGTGTCATTACTGTATATAATGGCCTGATAAAATTGATAGTGTATAGCTAGATAAATCCAAATAATTCTAGTTTTGGTAAATATATGGACACAGCAAATCTGAGGAAATCACAGCTGTTGGCTACAACATCTGCAGCAAAGCAAGGCTAGCTTTTTGCTGCTTACACGTTGAGGCTGAAGCCTGTGCAGCTTCATTTATTTCACAGATGTGGGAAGCTGTGGATGCAATGGTATGCAAGAAGACACAGTATACTGGAACAGAGATAATAAAAACCAGAACTTATAGATCATTCCTCAGCTTTAACTGCTAAATAGTAATCTTTTCTGCCAAGCAACAAAAGCTTTGAGAAGGCGAATGTGTAATGGAATTATCTAGGTATTTACCTACTAAATCCTCTTCTGCTGCAGGAGACTACAATGTTGGCGATGCTCTTGATCCTCCCTGCTCAATCCTGTGACATGTGACTCTGGTGGCTGTTGATCTTTGGGCCTTAAGTGTGTTATCTGATGTCGAAAAGTATTCTGGGTCCTGAGCCGGGAGGATATTAATGGAGCAAGTAGTCTGATCCAGACAGTCTTTACAGAGCAGAATCGGGTCTCTAGCCTGTAACAGCAGCACTTGTGAGCAGATGAACCCTCTCAAATTTACATTCAGGTGAAATGGGGAGCAAAATACATACGCACAAGAATGAAAAACGGCCCTCACTGTAAAATACAAGTATGGATTTCAGTTGCTATGCAATTCCAAGTTGACTGCAAAATAACAAAATCAAAATACCTTTAAGCTTACCCATCCTACCTGTAAGCTTTTGGTTCATTTGTGTCAGAGTTTTAGAGGTATGTAGAACTGCAATGACTTGTATATAAAACAGAAAACATACCTACAGAGATTTTATAGCCCTGGCTTATTTCCCAGATTCTAGAGTCCTGTTTTCTCTTCCTGTGCTGTTAGCTGATGATTTATTTGTATTGTGCTTTGTGTTCTGGGGTTTTTGTTTTTTGTGCTAAAAGATATTTTCAGATTATGTAAATTGACAGATTTATTTTTTTTACTCATAATGAAGAAAGAAAAAAAAATCCATTACCTTTCTGTAAAAATTTTCTCTTAAATTTGACCATAGATCAGTAATAGTATGGTCTTCTTACCCCAAAAATAAGGAAGAAAAAACCCAACACCACCAAACCACCCAAACCCAGCAGGAATTGCCATGTACTTCTTCCCAGGAAAAAACCAACAAAACAGTAGTCCAAAACTTGAGATGTTCATGATTTAAGCTGAAAGAATGAGATGATACTGTTGTTCTGCATCAGCATTTTGTTTTAATTTGATAAAATCCTTCTCCTACAGTAAACTGAGCCAGACCTCAACAAAGCAGATCAGCTTTTTACTCCTGTGTGTGGATAACATAACTTGAAGCTAATCATTAGCCAAATTACAAACTCTACCTGCATTGTGACACAAATCCTAGTGGGACCAAGGTCTGTAATCACATAACTTAACTGCTGTAATAAGATGAAATGCATATACAGAGCACGTAGGCTACTTCTGACTTTGTCTTTCTACTCTCTTTATTAATGTATAGATATTTTTTCCTGGACTACAGAGCAAAATATGCTATATCAGCAACCAATAAAAGCTTCAAACAGGAATGTTTCCAAGGAGACCCTACTGGCTTGGCTCTGGCATGACTTTTGTTCTTATGAAAGCTAATCCCCTGCACTGAATATTTTTTTTTTTTAAGTGTAACTTGTAAATGCAGTTAAAGATTTCCCATATGTTAATAAAAATTACTAAAATATTTAAAATAATAGAGAATATTCTTGTCATTCTGTGGCTCAGCTCTGCAGTTTCTCACATTCTCACTGGGACCCCTGGTGTGAGAACCATAATTTAAAAAGCCTCCCCCTCTCCTGGAATTTGAGGGGGATGGTGGTTACTCAGGCCAATGCCAGCTGTAGCAGGCAGGCATGAGAGCTAAATTTTAACTGCACCACAGGCAAACTTCACCTGCATAAGAAGCCTCTTTTAGCATTTTTTTTTTGGATCTTTTTTAATTTCTGAGGCTGGCTGACAACCTAATCATAATGAGGCAAGTGGAAACATCTTCTTTAGTGGAGCTGGGTTATATATACTGATGGGGAGCAAAGGTAGGGTAAGAAAAAGGCAGCAGAAGGGAGGCTTCCTCCCCTTTTTGTTCTCTTTTCATGTTCTCTTTATACTCAGGGCTAGAACAACATTTTATTCTCATCCACTCAAAGTGATTTGTTATCCAGCCTTTTGCCAACACATTGCTGCGGAGGGAGACTTCAACTCTTTCTCATCCTTTACTCCTTTTGCTTCTCTAGGGAAATGCTTTCTTGGTTGGTGCCAAGATGGAGATGATCAAGATGGAGAGGAACAGAAAGGCATCAAGAAAAAAGTGTTTCTGGAGGCTGGAGAGGAAGAAAGCGCACACCAGGATATGCTGGCACAGGGGGCATGGATACAAAGGAAAATATACACAGGAAGATAATTGAGAGTTGCTGTGAGGAAATGGCTTGTCTCTAGCGTAGTCTTTATGTTACTCTCAGATAATTTCTGTATTCAGAATAACCACAAAAGGCAGAATATGGGCATACATGGGTAGTAATTTTTAATACATTATTGTATAAATATTTTGTTACTGCGTGGGTCTGCACAGTAGGAGTTGGACTATTTTTTAGTTGAATGTTGCACAGGCTGAAATGGAATGAACATAGACGTTTTTCTAATTAGACCATTTCATCATAATAACTAAAATTGCATTAATATTGTTTACTTTTTGCTCAGAGAACAATATGCAGACAATATAAAATCAGTGGCCACAGGATACTTCTTCAGTTGTAGATACTTTTTAAGGTCAATATAAACTACTAGAACAAAATGTTGTTGACTTAGCACTTGCAACATAGAGTGTGAAAATCCACAGTTAAACTCAAAACAGAAAAAAAGTCCTCAACGAATTATTTATAAAACAATTTTATTTTTAAAAACCTGTATGAATTATACCTCACTGACTTGTGGGTTTTTGTTTCAAAAGTGAAAGTTATTTTGTTTTTAAAATATTGATTAACTACCCCACTCTTCCCAAGGTAGTTAGAGGGGAAAAAAAAGAATAAGGCCTGTTTTCTGTGGGAAGTAAGAATATTAAATTCCAAAGGAAGAAAGGTTAAAGAGTAAGAAAGAGGCAACCGAAACCTGTGATTTGCCATGCTTTGCTGGTGTCTGGGAAGCCTTAGTTTTGCCCTCAGCTGGTCTCCAAGCATCTTGAAAGTAAGTGCTGACTCACCACCCTAATATTTGTTAATCACATCAGACTGCATTTGTCAACAAATATTAGGTATCTTATTATAGACTGACATTGCGAGACAATGTTTTCTTTGTTAACTTTGGGGGTTGAAACTTGGCTTTCTATTGCATCTGAAAAAACCCCAATGATGACAACTGGCTTTTGTTAAATTGTTTCATGACCTTTTCTGCCTTAAGTACAGCCTCGACCACATCTTTTACATGTCCAAAGTACTTCTCATGAGGATGATGCAGAGAAGGTTCACCTTCCTGGAGAGAACAATAATGTGATTTCACTCTCAGTGTGCTAATGAAATGCCAATAGATGTTAGCATTCAATTTCCATGACCCAGCGTGAAATACATTAGACTTATCAACATAGAAATGAACAGTACACACATAAGTCTGTTCATAATTTTTGCTCTAATTATCTAGGGAAAACAAAACAGGGCAAAAATCTATTACTATATTGTTAAATGTATCTTAAATTGCATAGGAACGAGGTTCTTAGACAATTCCTAGAAATTATGTTAAGGTAGCAAGTGCTGTAAAAAACAACCTTGAAAAATAACTTTATGTCTCATGAAGGTTTAGGTCACAAATGATTCCTTATTTATACATACTTTATTTTTATATACCTGTATATTCTATAAAATACACAAAACTGAATATCATGTTCTATTTGGCTCATATATATTAAGATGGCAAAAAACCAAGAAGCAAGCCATTTTCCTTCCATAGTGACATTCTGTTTCTTCTTTCCTTCTTTGAGGCTATAATGCTGTTACACTCCTCATTAACTTTAGAAAGAAAGGTGTCAATGTGGGATATGTGCCAAACTGCTAATACTGTATTTATTTTCTCCCTAGGACAATTACTTTTTTGGTGAAAAACGGATTCTTGGATGGAAGAACCATTATGTGTTGTAGATAACAAAAGAAAAAAGGTCAGGTTTGTGACAAAAATCTCAGTACTTTTTTTTTCTTTCTTACTTTTTAGAATAAAGTAGATTTTATACTAGAAAGACTCGATGACCCATAGGTTTGTTTTTTTCCTGGATTGGTTTCAATAGGTGAGGGGTGTGGTGCTCTCACTTGAAGTTTCCATTGACTGAGTTCAGTACTCTTTGGGATCATAAACTCTGTGCAAGTTAAAACTGGATTTATTTGTAGTTAGGAATCTTAATTCTGTATCTATAGCTGTTACTTCAGCATGGTTTGGCCTCTGGTGCCTTTGGCTTTTTTCTTTGCTTTCCCATTTCTGTGGATGGTTTTGTTTTAAAGTATTACTTGCTTATTTTGAAAATCTAGTCTGAGAAGGCCAAAGTAAATCAAAAGCCATATCTGTGAAACTTTTAACCCAAAAGAAGAAAAAAAAAGCTTCTTTTCCCAGAACTCTGTATTTAATTTCCCCAAATCTCCACAAAATAAAACAGAATTACATAGCACAAATATTTGTTTGACTGTCCTCTGAAGATGCCTCTGAGGGTTGGCTTTATCTTTCCTCTTTCTCACTTAGTGAGCACACAACAGATGTTGGTTGCATACTTTCTCATTTAAACAAAAAGCCTGACCCAGAGATAGAGTTACCACTGATAAACAGGACTGCATTTCTCACTGTTCTTTGTTCTTTTATACTCTTGTACTTATTCTTTTGTACTTTTGTACTTTCTTCTTTTGACTATCTAGAAAAGACTAAAATGAGATAGCTATGTTTCTTATCATCATAAACCTTTGGTCAGTTGGGGTCAGTTGTCCCACCTGTGTCCCCTCCCAGCTTCTTGTGCACCCCCAGCCTGCTCACTGGTGGGGCAGTGTAGAGAGGTAGAAATGCTTTGTAAACACTGTTCAGCATTAGCTAAAGCACTGGTGTGTTATCAATGTTGTTTTGGTCACAAATCCAAAACTATAAAGCTACTATAAGGAAAATTAACTCTATCCCAGCTGAAATCAGTACACTGCCTCCCTTTGTTTCATAGCTTTGAAATATTTTCATCTTACATTATTCCACAATTTTAACATCTTTTGTTTCACACATTTGGAAAATGGAAGAATACAGCTAACTAAGAATGCTGGTTATCTTAAATACTTCTGTGAACAGTACTTTTCAGAAACTAGCTGGTAAGACAACGGTTTGTGAGAGTTTTTTAATTTATATCTTTCTTAAATAAAGAGAACAAAACAGAAAATGTGAAAAAGTTAAAAAAAAAAAAAAAAAGAGTTCAAATTGATACATCAAGATTCCTGACTGAATGTATAGGAACATTAAAATAATAATAAAAAAAATCTTCCATTGATAAGAGGAAAAATAGGAATTCAAGTCAAAAAAGGGGGCAAAAGGCTTAAATCTTGTGCTAAAATGATAAATCTTCATTGAAAACCTCATATTTGACAGTATTAAAAAGTCCAGTTTATCCAGTAGTCTAGATCTGTTCTTGAATTTATTTATCTTAATTAATGAACGCTTACTTCTTTCTTTTTATCTCTTATCTATAGTAATCTTTTCTTCTAAATAATAATAAAAAATAATAGAGAAGTAACAAAATCTATTTGTGTGTGTTCTTAATATAATTCTTGGTACAATGAGAATTCCTTATTTATAATTAGAAATTTGAAAGCTAATACGTAAGCAGTTGTAATTACCTTTGAAACCTGGACTTGAGTTCCCTTAGTTAAAAACAGAAATATTTTTCTTATATTTGCAGAATACTTGAATTCCCATTTTGTCTTAATAGAACTTTATTTAGCCTCTGTACAAACCAAAAGTCCACATGCTCATTAAGAAAGAAGATACGATGTAACTGTCTCAGAAAATGAAAGAAAACCAGCAAACGACTCCAAACCCCAGTCTTATGCATACTATTAACAACAGTTTATACACATTTTGAACAGGAGGCAGCAGGAAGGTCATTAAAAATTTATAAAAGCATTTTTAAAATCAACGAGCACTATTGCTACTCAGTCAAGAGCAGAAAGCCTATATTCATCATTCAACAAAATCTCAGTTACACATGAAAAAATCAGAGAGGACCATGGTCACAATCCAACAGAAAGACGACATGATAAAATAATGTGATTGCAATATAATGCAAACTGTATTCAGTTTGAAAACAAAGCAGTGGTAATCAAGGACTAGAGACTCTACAACTATCATTGCACTTGTTAAAAAAAAAGATTTGAGTCCTATCAAGTCTTTCTGACAGTATGTGGGATTCCCTGCTCCTCATTCATCTGTTAGTCTGGGGTTGTCACAGCTACTAGTGAATTTCTTATGATTATTCTCTAGGGCACAACTCCTTCCCAATGATCCACAGTTCCCATTCCCACTTGAAGATACAGTGAAAACTCATTTTTCCACTGTGGTTATATCAGTTGGTCTACAGCTAGCAAATAACACAGCAGATGGCTTGCTCTGCATTTTTGTATTTTCAAGCAACTGAGTCTTCATTAAAGGTTTAAAGTTTAAAAGGTGGCTTAGAATGGTTTCTCATTCTGTATTTTGGAAGGAGAAGGAATCACTCCCTCACCATACTCTCTAAGAACTCTCTGTTCCAGGTCAAACAGGAGTATTTTTCCATTCCTTCACAATCAATTACTTCACAAGAACAGCAGTTCCTTCGACTGCCTTCTTTTTTTTTTTTTTTTTTTTTTTTTAAAAAGAAGCAACTATGACTGAATTTTGTCCTGAATTCTGTTGGCATAACTTAGACATGTTCTAAGAATATCTACAAGGCTGAAGCCTTTGGAAGAGAACTACCCAGTCTTTGGAGCCTGTTCATGCTTAGATACAATCTATGCCCTGGGTTGTTCGCAAACAGCTTTGGAGCCGAGATCCTGAAACAAACATTAGCAGGATGTTCCTGTGGCTGCAGTATTTTAAATATGCCAGCTGAGAAACCTTGGAAATTTGCTTCCTAAGTAAGTCAGAAGCTAAGCTAATTAATTAAACTTTGGATTTAATTTCATGTCCCCCACCAAGTGCCTAAACGCCATGCTGGATCTACCTCCTGGTTGCTAATGTTGTATTCCAGAGATCACCCAGCTGTCGATGGAGAACACTACTTGACAGAAGCTGTGGAGGAACTGAGCATACAATGAAATCCTCCCCTCTTTCAAACCAGTGCAGAGTTTTGACCACAGTTTCAGCAAGACTTTGATTTCCCTCCATATTCCTCAGTTTTTCTTGACAGATGGAATGTAACTATAAGTTCATCCTTTTAAGCAACATATGACTGGCCCCAAGTACCATCACTTTAAAGTCTATGTGTAAAGGCCATTTTTAATGATCTTTCTGCAGAACAATTAATAATGTTTTCACATTTTAAAAGAATATATGCATAAAATACTCCCTTTTTCGTGGAGATGGGAATGAATAATTGATATATATCCATGTTTTCTAAAAGATTACTAGTTCATCTGTACAAACAGCACAAAATAAAAAAAATAAAATGCTTCTTTTTTTCCTCCATTGTAGCAAGGTATGAATCTGCATTCCCTTACACTCTGCTTTTTCACCTACACAGGAAGAAAAATTGATGCTTTCCCTTGTTACTTCCCAGCTGATGGAATTTCCTCAGTGTCTTATTTTTCTGTTCCAGGAATATTCTGTGAAATATTGTGGCAACCTATAGTTACAATGGCAGACTCTCTGTTTTTATTATTTATATTTTTCAGGTGTGCAAAAGATGCATGAATAATAATTCACATATTTTCTTCCTAGTGTTCCTATAGCTAGTGGTAGGAAAAAAGAAAAAGTCCATGAGAAACTACAAGTGTACAAGAGCTAAAACTGGCTGATACTACAGCGCAGGACAAACTAGAAACATTTGCCAGTTGCTCAGTTTGTCTCCATGTGTTCTACTACATCTCTTTAACTGCTGAAATAAAATCCCTGAATATTTCATATGTTCCACATGGGACAACAATAACTCCAGGAATTTCAAGATCTGTTTGCGCTTTTGATTATGCAAAGAGCTTTCAATATGAATTCTTTAATGTCTTCAGGGTAAAATTAGAAAAGTAACAAAGATTTATCTATTTTTCAATTTACATATAAAATTATTGAAGACAACTTTACACAGCACAATAGTATTTCATCAGTTTATCATTAACATAGAACATTGCACGAGTGCTTGTGTGTAATTCTTTAACCATCACAGCTATTCAAATGAAAAAAAATAAATCTCGGATAGGTATATGCTACTCATCTAAGTGTAAATAAGGCCGATTCTTCCACATAAGTATCTCACTCTTTTTTTGGTACAGACAGACTACCAGAACATGAGGTAAATGGGCTTGATATAGTCAGCCTTTACCCAAATGTAGCACTTTACACCTCTGTACTGAGCTTTACAAATTGACCAAGATATTTCTAAGCCTAAAATTTGTGATCATAATTCATTATGTATTTTCACAAATTCAAGCCAAAAACTATTGTCAGGTAATTGCTGATATTGTAGGTAGTACTTTTTGCAATGGTGATAGAAGTTCTCTTTCTAATGTACTCGTGAATAATTATTTGGTTTGTGTTTCTATTTATATTGACTTTAATAGATGTAAATTTCATAAAGCATAAGCAAATACTTCTGAGGAGGTAAAATTATAAGTTTTTCTAGCAAAGTTCAGATTGTGGAACAGCATGCTAAGAGGGCTTACCTTTAAGAACTATATGTGTAGAGCTAAAGTTTGATTAATTTTATGGCTTGCAACACACAAAAAATGTATTTTGTAGAAATATTGATAGTTCTGTAATATTTAGCTTCCCTCTGTAGATGAGATTCAAGAACAGCTAGAGCTGAGGCTGACAACCAAGTCTATACCTCACTGACACAGCTGATTCTTAACCAATGCTGTGAGAACATGCCTTAAATCATATTTTGGAGGCACTTGTGCCTTATTTAAAAGAAACAAACGACTCAGGCAGCAAGCACTTATTTTTGAAAAACCAAACCAAACCAAACCAGAAGCCACAGGAATGTTGAATGAAACTTCTGGAGGATGAGCATCTAGAAAGTGTGGTAGAAAAAAACCCTGCTGTCTATTCAGTAAAAATCCTCTGAGTCATGAATCTGAACACCACAAGTCCTTCACCATGATTTGATTTGGTGTTGGTAAATGCACTACTGGGAAAGCAGAGTGAGCTATCAGAGATGAACAGCAGCTTCAGATTGGATAAATGGAGGTGGGGCACATGTTGATTTTGAAAAAGTCTCAAATTTCTGTTGATTGCTATAGTCTAATTCAGTCATAAAATTATTTTATTTAATAATGGAAAAATAAAATATGAATATATTTTTTTTAATAAATAGGCAAAATATGCTGACTGGGTAGTAAACCATCACTGCTTAGTTTCCTGTTATGCAGTTACTTCCATTCATCAGACCTGTGAAATAAGTCTAGACAAAACTCTACTTAATTTTAGAATAAAATGATTTTCAGCTTGGGCCAGATAGTGCACATTGAACTGAGACAGCCTGGTCACATTTTAAAAGAACCTGGCCAATCTATTGTTTTAGGTGGTGATAGCAGGAATTCTTAGCGGGCTTGATTTACAGCTGCATAAAATTTTGGCAGTCTGTTATGCTTCACTGTAAGTCTTGGGGCTTATTCAACCCAGAATTCAAATTTAAATACAGAAGTTAGGAATTTATATGAAAACAGACTGAGAAAACTTCAGAGAAGATCCCAGTGCATTGAGATAGCAGGTAAGAGATAGCACGTCTCATTACTCATTTCCTTTTGTCTTTTCTCCAGGCTACAGAGTACAAACACCCCATGAGACAGCTGCAGTAGATCTCAACTTTTGCATAATGAAGAGAGTTAAGTCAAAGTCTTATGTGGTTTGAACTACTCATATAGCTGATTTAAACAAAACAAAACTTTTTTTTTTTTTTTACTTCTACAAAAAAATTACTATTTCCAGCTCTTGGTTATTTGTCCTTTCCCATTTCTATCTCCTTTTTTTTTTTTTTTGCTTCTCTGATCCCTTTTTGTCACTATTAAAAAAAAAAAAAGAGAGAGAGAGAAAGGAAAAGAGGAGACACACACACACACACAAGCCCTCAAATCTCACAATTCCAGTAAAAGAAGTATTTTTTTGCAACAGTTTCAGTCAGCTTCAGGCTTTTTGGGAGTCAGCTTGAACTTTCAACAATGTTTTCAATTGTCAAATAATTGTCAAATCTTCTCCTGAAGAGCTGGCAAACTCATGAGAATAGGACCTCAAGGATAAGGGTATTTTTAAATGAACAATGTAAGAAAAAGTTTATAGTGAACCTACAGTATGATGGAGACATGGTGACAGAAAATCTTAAGCCAAACAAAATAAAATAAAATATATATGGTAAGTTGCCAAAGCATAATAGAACTGTTCCTCTATTTCACAAAATTTATGGGTAGATGGCCTTAAAGAATAGACCAGCTTGAAATACAGCAGTTGAAAATACGAGTGTTTTTTCAGTGTTTTTCTTGGTTGCAGTTAAATAAAGGTGATAAATCTAATGACAATAAGTGGATTTCTCTTCTCAGCAACTTTATTTGGCTTCTTGGTGTTGAAATAAAGTGGCATGAGGATAAGATTAGGCTACCAGCTGAATCTCTGGCAGATGCCAGAAATGCAAGGTCAGAAAAATGTGGTTTTGCATGCTTCCCACCAAGGAATATTTTGGTGTCTCAGCTTTGCTGAAGAGGTGTAGGGATGGCCTGTGCTGTGGCACTTGCTCCTGGGCACTTCACTGATCCTGGGCACTTCATGGCACCTGCGACTGTGTGATCTGGCTGGGGTTTGAAAGCAAGTCTCAGTGCTAGTCTAAGAGGGGAGCTTCCACGAGACCGTGGCAGGCTCTGCTTGAGATAAAATGATTCATTGAGGCTAATATAGCTCTGACATCACAGCCCAGGCCTGACCTGACAATCCTGGTTTTCCATCAGTTGTGGCTAAAATACTGGCCTACGGAGCACACTTGGGCCTCACGCTCTGAACTCCCTTTTCATAGCACATTACGCACCACGCTCAAACAGCCAGCAGGTCTTCATCCCACTGAGCGCTGCCAGTATAAACACTCACACACCTTTGATGAATAGTGAGGAAGCCTTCCTGACTGTGCTCTGAAAATAAGTTATTATCGAGAGGCAGCACTCCGGTCAGTTTTATAGGTCTCCGCTGGGAGTCCCCGCTAAATACCTGACTGCTAACTAACACCTGAACTGGGAAGATTGCACACAAATCACTTTGCTGGTGGGCTGTGAGCCTGAACTAATAATGTGTAGCAGTACAGAAATGAAGAGCTTAACTATTTCAGGAATGAAACAGCCTGTGTGTTTTGCAATGTGAAGTTGTAAAGAGTATTCTTGTCTCTTGGTGAACGTCTTTTTCAGACGTACGTGGGTCAATGAGTGCAGAAGTTGCGTATTAAAGAATGCAAGGGGATACTATGTAGAACTAGTAACTGTGTGGTATTGTTTGTCACTGCATTGCTAAAAAGCTGCTATGTCCACAAGTTTGTCAGGAGAAGTAGCATAATTACATTTTTGTACTTAAAAAATTCTGTTATACCTACCGAGGGCTCTCTTCTAGTTGATAAAATACTATCTAAACAGAAGGTGAATCTAATTCTGGTTGAATCAATATTACTTCTATGCAAACTTTGCCCTTAGTTTTGTGGCTTAATGCTTTAAAACAATTTGCACAGATAAAAAGAACTGGCATGATATGCCAAATACTACTCATCACTTTTCAAAGTTAGTTCTTTCAAATGCATTCAGCAGTCCAATCTCAGCTGTGTAGAAATAGTTACATGCAAATAAAAAAGTGTTGCAAGTTTCTGCTCTTTGATGCTCCTATTGTTTTGGAGACCGTCATTGGCCCTTCTGTAGAAGGGGAATCCTGGAACTGTGCAAATCCCAGGAGATCATCAGAATGCAAGAAGCTAACAGTATCAAGCAAACTGATCTTTGATTCTCAATTATATTATTACTCAAAACATTGCAGGAGTCTAAAGTCTATTCGTTTCCTCTCCCTCTTATTGCTGAAAATATTGTCACTCCATTTTCTTGAATTCTTCCAGAACTGGAAAGGCAACTCTACTGAGTACAGAGTCCTTTACTAGAAAAATTATTTTCTGTATTAATCAACCATATGTTGCACAAACTGTACTTTCTCTTGAGGTAACTTATTATTTTTTTGTCTTGAGACAATGTATTTTTACTTTTAACTCAGAATATATTGATATGAGCTTTGAGGACTGGTTTTGACTCCATTTCCTAAGAAAGAATCCCTTGTTTACCTCCAAGAATAAATAAGCATGCTCTGTTGCTGTCTACTTTGCCATTATGCTATCAATTGTAATTACTTTTGCTGGTGCCCCTTGGTTTATGCAAACTAGGTTTACAACAGAAGGGATTACCTTTCTTCTGAAAGGGCAGAAGTGTCTTGCTTAACAAACTGCTTTTAAAACAATTTTTATGTGCTTGTGTCAGTATGTAGAAAGTAATTCTGCTGGTGCCAAGCAAAAGATGCACATCTGTTATGAAATGAGTTGTACTTACAGGTAACCTTGACATGGCAAAACATTTCTTATTCCCTTCAGAGATCTTGGTCAGTGTTTGTCAATAATAAAAAAAAAAAAAATCTAATGAAGTGTACCTATTATTTTTTTTAATCTTTCCAAATTAAATGGAATTTTGAGTACTCTTAATAAAACCACATAAGGTTCCCATACTTCCTTGATGAGGTAGGTAATGATGCTAGTCTCTGCTGTCATCCAGGTTTCCAAATACTTTCTTCTACTGGACTGTTTGCAATTACTTGAGTTTGGCCAGATGATTTGAGCTGATATTTCACACCTCCTTCCTGGAGGCAAATTTCAGTTAAAATGCCCAACTATTTCTGTAAAAAAGACAATAGAAAATCAAGTATTTTAGGATTTGAAATTAATTCTATTAACGTGTGTTTAAACAGCTCAAACTTGTGCTAAGAGTAAAAGTTTGAAATTTGGCTGGAATGTCCTTTGTGTGAAGGACATAGTTTTCCTTTTTACAGAATCTGTAAAAGACCCATCCAGGAGCTGTAACATGCAACATGCACAAGTGAGCATCAAGCAACATGTGCAATGTCAGCTACCTGTGAGCAGGATTTGTTTGGGCCATGGTAGACTAATTGGTAAAAGTAACAGGAACTGAAAAGTTCAGTAAGATCCAATGGGAATAAATCATGGCATTCTACTTTCTGTGGGAGTCAATCACTTGAAAAGAACATTTGTCTGAAGCCTACAAGCTGCTTTGTTTCAGGCATGTAGAGGTCTTTTGTGGCTATCTTAGTCCTTTCAGTCCTCCTATTGGCAACTACAAATTACCGTAATTTTTCTCATTTTATGTCTTGTTTACATTTTGTCTTGTCTGTCATAAATTTTTCAAGGATATTCTCACAACTTTCTCATAGGAAGCTAAAATCCTCGTTGTATCTTCTGAATATATAATACCATTATGAAGAAATTAGTAACTAGAAATTTAACACAACATTCTCATTTTACCACACCAATAACAAATTGAGGCCTTTGGAAGATAAGGTAAATACAGTAAGAAGAGCAATAACTTTACTGATTCATGTTTAAAATGCTTCTTTACCACAGTCTTACAACTGCAGATGATCACTTTCACTAATTAAATTCCTTGTACATATGACAAAATAGACATAAATGTACTTAAATTGTAACTATAACAAAAGATGTTGGAGTGTTCTTGATATTACAAAAAAAAAAAAAAAAAAACCAGAAAGTGATAAGAATTCTGTTCTAAATAGAAAAGAGGTACATATTTGCTTAATATTGGGAAAAAAATCCTAGATCTTCTTTTTTCATCCAGTTAACAATACAATCAAAATCTATTGTATTAATATCCTTTTAAACTGGATTTTATTATGACAGAGATATTGGTATGGATGGAGGTTGTAGAAGGAAAACAAAATCAAGTGTGTGACATCTATATCAGCCATTGCCATTGGAATGGTCTCTACTTTTGTCTTCCCTGAGATATGGAAGTATTACTTTTGGCAATTTTTCCATAATTACTTGTAGATTTTAACATTGGTGTCCTAGAATATGTCGTAAGCACCTATTTACTACCTTAGTTCTTACAGACAAGAAGTACCTTTCTCTGGTATTTGAGTGTAAAAATTAGCAGTGCTGTTACAGTGGATTTAATCTTCTATTCTAATCCATGATCTTTATGTCGGCAGTGTTGCATATGCATAACTATTATCTGCTTTTACATGTAAAGGGGCTGGATTCTTATTTTGACTAGAGTAGTTTGTGTCCACTGTCACTCATGGCTGCAGCGGGTAGAAGTTAAATCACTTTGCACGCCAATTCCTGAAGTATCACAACAAATATTTGCTTGTGCTCTCTAGTTGGAAGGTATCCGTAGAATAAGATTCATTATGGCCTGAGACTGCAATCTAACTCAGAACTGATGTGAATCAGCAAACCATGTATAAATTCTCTTGATTTGTTAAATGCAAAGTAAATTCATGTAAGTCCATCATTTCTCCTAGTAGTCTCAGTAAGTCTGTTACGTTTGTTTTACTTAAAATGCTCCACATCTCAGTATTTGAAGAAAGACACATTTTTAAAAACAATGCTTTCTGATTGTATGCATTTTGGTTCTATACTGTGGTTTAAGTCTCCAGTATCTCATTTCTTGTTATTAACCATAGAGTTGTATATCTAGTAAAATGTAATTAGAAACATCATAGCACAGTAAGTTTAGATTGCAGTTAAAAACCTCAGACTACTTGTATGTCTGTATCTTGACAGAAATAAACAAGCAAGGACTTGGTAATATCATCATTATATTCTCAATTTAAACAAATGAGAAAAAAACTGTGCCTCTGCCCACGTTATTCTGCTTCTTTGCTCTGTTGTGTACCCACTGATAGGAAGAATATCCATTAAAACTTTAATAAAAATAACTGTTACTTGCAAGTACTTTCAGCAGTTAATATCTTTATTTTGCAATTAATTTGCTTAAAGATTACCAACGCAGGATAATAAATATGACCTGCTTATCAATTCATTTATCATTTTTCCTTGCTTAACTAGTTAAATACTTTCCTTTTCCTTTTTTTTTTTTTTTTTTTTTTTTTTTTTTGCCTCTGTAAGAAAACCTTTCCCCAGAAAAATAAATAGGCCATTTCATTTAGTTTACTGTATTGATCATGCTGAGTTTTATGGAGAAATTATTTCAGAATTCTTTCATCAGAGTAAATGGGTTGGAGCCTGACTTCTGACCTGTTCTGCATAATACAGGCACCGAGCCAGCAAAACAGCTTCTGTGAGAATGAACCTTATCAGCTTCCATTAGCTGAAATACAATTCCATGCAGACCTCTTTTCTTTTTCAAATAGAGAAAGATTAAATATCAAAGAAAAAAAGTGAAATTTATTATCAGCTAGTGTTTATTGCCAAATATTATTAAATATAAAGGTGGTGGTTATTTATATTGAACTCAGATGATGAAACTAGTGAAAATCATGGTCTGGTTGTTCTGGACCAAAACATGTACTGAAAATCACTTCCCGCTGTGAAGAAGTTCAAATGATCCTACATGGCAAGTTTTACTAACCTTTGTTTGCCTTCAGTACAAATCACAATCCTACAAAAGCATACACACTTTCTTAACCCCTAGCACTGTGATCACTTTGCTCAAAAATCAGTAAGGATTTTGGGAGAGTCAAGGGAAATGACTTGCCTTGTGCATTGAAGCTGATTAGTGTTGGTGTGGACATGCAGTCAAGCATTTTTGAGTTCTCTTTCACTTTAATGTTATGGCCTCTAAAGGATGTTGCCTTGACAAATGTTATTGATCAATCATTATCATACAATCTTTATTTGAATATGATAGCTTTCTTAATATTTTATATATGTTTTTCAGTTTTGTTTTGCCCACTGATCTTGAAATGGTGGGCAAATATATATATTTTGGGGGCCTAATCCTTCAGGATGCTGAGAGAACATAGTCCCTATTGCTATCAATAATGTCATATTCATAAATGTGTTTGGAATGTATACATGTTTGTGCTAAATGCTTTCTACTTAAAAAAAAAGTAAGAATTCACACTTGAGATTTGGTGTGAACTAAGACTTCTTCATTATTTGATTTTTAAGCAGCTTTGGAATAGTCTGTGAACCCTTAGGAAAATAATTCAACTGTCTTTATGGGGATAATTCACTAGCAACCTTCCCCCAGATTATAATGACCCAATTAGCTCTCACTGTTCTGCACTGAACTATACAGTTCTCAAGTGTGTGCAAACACCACAGTCAGCTAATGACAGTAACAAAATGCTGGTTTGGTTACTAAACTACTTCTCCAGCAGCTTCAAGCCTGAAGTTCCCACAGTCTTCCCATTTTATACAAACACTGGAATTCTAGTGGCACTGCTACAAAAGGACCTTTATGCTGCCAACAGTACCTTTACATCAGGCAGCCACTTCCTAAGGTGTTATTCAAATGTTATTAAAGAAACACATTTCCAGCTATTGAACAAAACGATACCATTAAGAATGTATAAACCATTATATTACATACAGCCTGTCTAAAGAAATGTAATAAACTGAAATACACTTTTTATAAAAAGTGAATAGTAAAGCAAACAAACAGGAAAAAAACCCAAATACCTTCTGCAACACGGGAAAGACCTCCTTGTATCAGGATTTCACCGAGGTTCCCCAAAACATAAAAGGGAGTTATCAATTACTCTACTCTGAAGAAATGGGAGTTCAAAGAATCCAGGAGAACACTACTGTGAAGAGACAGAAAGAGCTGAACCCAACCCCACCCCCCCACCCCCCCACCCCATTCAGCCATTTAATCAATGCAGGCAAACAGAAGTTATTTGCACATGGTCTTAACCTGAAACTGGGAAAACTGATCAGGTATATTCATTGGTTCCTTATAATTTGTACTTTCACAAGTTCTGCCATACTCCTTTTTGGTTTTTTTTTTCATGCAAGATTTTTTTATCCTTTCCTATGTGAAGTATATATATATATGTGTGTGAATAAAATCACTGTTCCCCTATTCAACATTTTCTTGTCTTTGTGCTTAATGTATTATTACTGGGGAATTAGCTGATGAAGATCTTGAATAGAAAGAACATTTGGACTGTTATTGCATCATGTCTTGGAGCAATTAGAGGGTATGGTGTTCTTCTCACGTGTCTATAATAAGGCTGGATATAGATTTCTGTATTCAGACTTGGAAGACTTGACACCAGATAGATTGACTATTCCCAAGTGGCTTGGGAGGCTGGGTAGAAAAATAAAAATATGTTTAGGACTGTTGTTATGATATATTACAATAATTAATAATTAAACCAAAAATTAATCTGTAGAACTGGTGACAAAGGATTTTTTATAGAGTTTTCCTGTATGTATTTAAATTTTGTATGAGAAGGCATAAGGAAATGTTGACAGATCTACCTGTACTAGGAATCACAGCAAAATATTTATTTAACCTTGATTTGATTTATGGGAGAGGGAGGGAGAGCAGGAAAAGGAAGAGAGCAGACTTGACACCTTGGGTATTTTTTTTTTTCTTCAGGGGTGGCCCAACAAAGCAATAAATGTTGACATTTTCAGTGGAAAAAAAAATAGTCTTCTGTGTAAGTGGAAGACAAGTGGGAGGAAATGAAAGCTAAAAAAAAAAAGTACTTGGAATAACCTCATGGGACTGAATGAATTGAAAGAAACTATTCAAATGGTTAGGGATGTGAATTTAGATAAGCTGTCTTCTGTTTGTGAACTCTAACATTGCTACAAACATGCTAAAGAAAACAAAATAAAAATTAATATTAAACATTAATTTAAGTTGCCATATAACAAATACGTTCACAAGCAATGTCAGCTTTTACAGGGCAAAAAGGATTGTGCAGTACAAATAGTTTACACATCTGATAGATAGCAGGGAACCATTGGTTCCTACCATTGACTTTCTGAGATGGATGAGCCTATTCAGCCCCAAAATAGAAAAATATCTATTTAATTTTCAGAAGGATTTTTGTAGCATAAAAATGCATTAATTACCTGGTTATCCCTAGATTTCAGATTTCCAGTTTCATCATTTACATTAAATATTCACTTTTAAAACACAGTGGTAGTAAATAGGACCACACAGGTTTAAATAAGAAAGAAAAAATCCCAATCAAAATACCCAAACCATATTTTTCTTTATTGCTTGATGTGGGCTGGAGCAGTTTTGTGAGGTATTTTATGAACACTAAGAAATGCATCAGGCTGTCCTGTCAGTATTTCTTATATTCAGTCCTTTTACATGTGTAGTCACAACATGTTAAGCTCCAGGATCATACACATTTCTGACCTAACTCCTCAAGTCATCAGTGCGATTAAAGCAAAGGTGTATGCTGCTCAAGCAGAGGTATAGTCTGAATTTTTCTGTGTAAAGAAAAAATTCACCTCCGTGCCACTAAATTCACCTGAGTGAATCCTATCTATTAAAACAAGAAAGGTAAGTTTCACCTCAAAGGAGAGTACATGGACACTAGTTAGTTTGTTTATTGTGAATTAGGAGGAGTGATGCTGGAGGTTAGGCACTGAACTTGGAATCTGGAAGTTTGACTCTGGCTTCCTGCTTCATTGTGAAATTCTTTGTACGCAGAAACCTTTCACAGATCTCCTGATCTATTACATGCTTACTATTCTAGTCCTGAAACATAGTTTGTAACTCAAGAAAGGCAAGAGGAGAAGATAAGCTGGATAAATATAGTCACAAATATTTCTGAGTGGAGAAAGTTGTGGAGACTCACATGCTGTATGGATGAGCTGGAGGAATTTTCTCAGATGAAAATGTCATTCAAACAGGGATGACTGAAAAAATGGTAGACGATACATGTAGTAAGGAGGGAACAGGAACAAATGATTTTCAGCCTAAAAGTATTCAACAGCAAAAATACCAACCGGTCCTGTAGTATAACATGTCATTTCACTTTGTGTAAGGAGCAAAGAAGTGGCAAATAGTAAAAGTGATTAAAAAAAACCCCAAACCACCAACAAAAAACTCTCAAAAGAAACAAAAGATAAAATAAATTTGAAACCTATGTGAGGTAAATTAGTAGAATTGTTTAAAAACATAGTAGATGTGATGAAGTAGGATATAATGCAGACATATAATTTCAAAACAACATTGTAGATGGAAAGAATTCCTCAGATCTCGTAGGGAGCTCTCTGAAGAAGTCAATAAATGTGCTAAGCATGACAGTGCCCTCATGAGAGGCTTATAATCAAATACATAAAATAAGTTGTGCTGAGGTAAAACAGAAGGTGCATTAGGAGATAGCTCCACAATGGAAGGAATTTCCAATAGTCTTTGGGGTCTATGCAACCACTTTCACTGCTCAGCACATTCACAGATGGTCTAGGAAAGGAAAGAGAAAAAATAAGACAAAAACGTTGTTATGAAATAAAATTGTTCCACTGTATGAAATGCAGATCATGTCCAAATCCTGTTAAATACAGGCAACTCCTTTTGCAAAGGATAGTAAAACTAGGAAATACAAGAGAGGTACCAACAACAATGAACAATTTGTGCAACGGTTTCTGTTGGAGAAAGAGGCAATTGGTTAAAGCCCTTTGACCCAAGGAAAACATGACTGAGAAGAGTATGTCAAGGTATAAGGAACCAAATACATTGAAAGGGTAGGCCAGGAACAAGTATTCACTATTTCTTAATGTAAAAAAAAAACCAAAACAACAACAAAAAAAACAACAACAACAAAATAACAAAAACAAAAAACATGTTAGGCAGAAGCATTAAAACAAGTGAAAGAATTACTTTTTCACACAACGTGTCATTTGTGTGTGTGCAGAAGTCACTGGTCCTGGATGCTGAGGGTGCTGGAAGTAAGGAGTGGTTCAAAATGGAATTAATCTGCTTTGGGACTCCTGTGAACGGAGATGCTGTCACCCAGAATAAGGCAGGTCTTACCTGGGTGGAACTCTCCTTACATGCGTTCCCTGAGCTCTTGCTCCTGGCCCTGCCAATACAGCCTCTTTGGTCACAGCCAGCATAGTGAGTTATTAGCGATGTACCTACAGCTACAGGGGAAGATTAATGATTGCTAAATTGTTCTGCAAAATGTTTTGGTTTAACAGATGATGAAGAAAAATGGGAGGATTCTTCAATGACATTAGGCAGTCTCCTAGGAGTAAGTACCCTTAGAGGTAAGACACACCGAATTGCGCAGAGGAGCTTTCACAATTCAGAAGCAAACACTACATTTCTTACATGCAAACTGATTGTAAGAAACTGTACATCTTGCTACCTTGTACTGCATGATAATTTATACTAGAACACAAAAATGTTCGTAAGAAATGCTGTGGTCTGACCTGTTTCATGCCCACTTACCTTTGTCACCTTTGTAACTTGTATGGTTATTGTCTTTACTCTAGCCATTCAGAATTATGACATTGGATAAAACATTCATGAGACTCTTAAAAGTTCTTGAGGTTTTGATTTTCAGTAATCTAGGCCTTGTACATTCACATCTGCAGCTCTTCTCCAGCTCTTTAAAATTAAAAAAAAAACAAACAAACAAACAAACCAGAACAACAACTTTAAAACATAAAGATTTGGTACGCAATTGGACCAGTTTAGGAGTGGGGACCCCCACCAAAAAAGTGAAAATTTCTTTATACACAGGAAAATTGTGAAACCTGCCAGCAGCATTAAACTACAAATTTATATCATAGCTATCCAGGTCTCTACAGAAAAGTCTGCTTGGAACAAAGATGTATCTAGAAGTATGATCAGCTTACATCTTTTTCATGAATCATTTCCTCTTTTAGTAAGTGAACTTTTCCCCTAGAAAGACAAAAATGTTCTTGCTGAAAATGTCTATATGGGACCTTTTATTATGTATAGTTATTTTCTAGTGTTAATCACATTATCATGATGAGGGATGATGAATATAACCTGAATCTCTCCTCTATCTTTCTGTAGCTCACTGCAGTTTTGGGTTTTGCTTTTCTGATACAAATCATGGGTTTGTTAGACATATTTTGACTGCTGGTAGCTGGAACAGATACACAGTAAGACTTGCGAGAGTTCATATAGGTCGCATAGTTGGTAGCTACTCCTGGCTTTTGATTTGTTGCCAGTGATGGTTTGTTCTGGTCTCTTGTATACTACAAGTATATGAAATAAGCAAATACAGTCAAGAAAAAAACACCATTGTTTTAATTATGTTTACGCAGGCTATGACTACAGGGCCTGATGAGATACTTCCTATATGAAGAAAAACCCCACTTCATTCAACATTGCTTCGAAATGAGAAGTTTTTCAGTTAAGACTCAACAGTGTGGTAACCTTTGTTTGCATGGCTGAACCTAAATTTCTACAACACAGTAATATCGGATGAGATCAAGGATACTCTGAATGAACGACCAGTTTTGCTGTCCTTTGTGTCCCTCAGAATGCCTCCCAGCAGCAGTCTTATTTAAGGTTGTCAGAACTGTTCTGCCACAATGCCTAGAGTGGTGGGCACCATCCTCTACTCACCACCGAAAGGGTACTGCTGGTTTCATGTTGTCTTTCAGCTGGCTGAAGTGATTGCTCAGGAGGCTGGTGCAGCTAATAGAGGTTTAAGCAGGTGCTGCCACTTCTTATTTGAGTGCACTTGTTAATTAAATGTGAAATGAAAGCACACATTGCAGCAATAATCTGACAGAAGACATGGCATTAAGCACTCTGTCAACTCCTGATCAGAAGAATAATAGTCTGGTAGTTATATGGGAAATATCTGATTTCAAAGACACATTTGAAATTTTACACCTAAAGAACATATATTTACATGAAGGTATTATTTCATACACATAATATTGAAGACTATTTCTCCCTTTCCTCCATTTCTCTATCTCTAGAACAAATAAGATCAGATGAGGTTTGTGGTGGAGAGGTGACAGGTTTGAAGCCTAATCTGCCTTCAGGGCATTAGTGGTTACCGATATCATGACAGACCTTTTCCTGTGTTGCACTTCACGACTCAGCTGCCATTAATGGTTGCAATGTTTAGCCATATGTGCTACACTGACAACAGGAAAGACCCTCTATTCTGATGCTGCACTGTACTTTCAGGAACAGAACTGACATCCTACAGGGATCCCAGTCACTGGTTCTCTGACACATATGAGCTCGGTTGCATTGCCTGAGACCTGGGGCTCTGGATGGGTGGCTTGAGTCAATATTGTCTGCAGTCAACAGAAGAATCTCATTGATTTTAATAGCACACTGGAACTGTTCCGTCACCCACAGTTTGGGCTTTGAGACAAATAAATGGAGTTGGAACACTGGATTTATTTTAAGCTGTAAAATTGGTGTTAAATATATTTGAGGTTAACCATATGTTAATGACATTAAATGAAAGATTGAGTAAGTCAAATAAATGTAAATGATAGTTCTTGGAAGCATTTAACCTGTCTGTAACCATGACAAGAAAATGAAAATTCCCAAGACCATTTTGGTTTCTGTATATAAATGCGCTGAGTTTAATTGAAATCCTTCAGAATTTGACTTTAGCATAGTTCATTGCTTTTACCTTCAGTTTATTAAACTTTTATGTCTTCCATGTTCTATGCATTTAGTTTTCCAGTAAATGACCACAGTACAGTAGTTTCCCAGCAGTGATGTAATACTACAGAAATAGTCCAAGCTGAGTTCACTTCAAAGTGTTACATTTTTGTTTCTTGCCTTTCATTTATTTTTTCCTGCAGAAAAGGGTTCCGGGCTATTTAAAGTTTTTATAATAGGAAACGTATACAAAATATTGCTGTTTATAAACAGCAGTTACTATGCAACTGGTCTAATGCCTTACTTAATGGGTATAAGTGTAGAATGATCAGTATTCTTGCAGATTTTTAATATAATCAGACTTTTTGACTAAGACAGTCTTTTTTTCTGATCTTCATTTTAAATGAAGGCCTAGATAAAAACTGATTACCTGAAACTCCCTGCTAAGATAGAAGGCAACACAATGATATCTTTCTCAACAAGAAATGGACACACTGAGGAAGCTCAAGCTTTTGTGTCTACTTAGAAACTGGCAGAAAACAATTGTGGTATTACTGCAGGACTGTGTGGATAAATTAAGCTAGAGGAACAACACACCTTTATTTTGCCAAAATCCTGGTTCATTTTCTGTTGGACTCTGATTAAAAGACATCATTTATCAGCATTTATATATGAGCACAACAGAATTATCTCAGTATTTTAAGAAGTCGCATTCACTGTTTCTTTTCAGCCACAAACTGTACTTCTCTAAACCACCCCCTCACATTTCACCTGGCCTGTATAGTTCTTTTATCAGACACTAATGTTTTATTTTATTTTTTTCAAAAGATAGAGTAAATAGTTAATGCATTTATTGTGTAAAATTATAAACTGAGCCCTGTTTATTGCAACACTTTCTCTGGGATGGGCAGAGGCAGTTGTACCTACTGCCAAGAAAATGCCTGCTTTGGCTCAAGACTTTATTGTAAGCCATTCTCAAGCCAAGGACATTTTGAGGACTACATCCAAGTCAGTATGGAGATGGCAGTGTATAATATTTTGTCAAAGATGGAAACTTAAGAGTTGAATTCACTTTATAATTATGTAGTGCATATACCTTGTCAGTGTATTAGGCTAAATTTTCTTTTTAAAAGTACCCCAACAGCAGAGGCAGGGGAAAAAAGAATGAGAAATAGTGCAACTGACCTTAAATTCTATTCCTGAAAAAATATTTCTGATGCCAATTACCAGTTTGTGCTGGTTTTATTATATTTCTGGTTTGCCCAGCCCATCTCTCATTTCGCAAGTGTATTTGCACTAAAAATTTGCCAAATTTCATAAAAAAATTATAAAGTATCTCTGCTGACTCTGCTGGTAATGATGCATCATGCCGTAGAATAGCTTTCATGTAGTTTTATTTTTTGTCGTGATTTATTTAAATAATTTATTTAGAATACACTGGATACAGGATTTAGGATACAAATGGATTGTTTAGTTTTTCTAGGTTATTTTTTAAAGGGGAAAATAAATATAGATAACTAAGAAAAGAGTTGACATGCAAATCTCAGTATTAGGTGACTCTCTTGGGGTTAAGTAGAAAGCTTTTAATAATAGCTCTTTTGTAGTGCTGCCTTTTCTGTATTGTGAGCTTAGATTCATGCTAAATTTTGGGCATTGTACCATGAATTGGGATGAAGTTCTGTGTTTGTTTCTCACTGGGAATCAAACAACAGTCTTGGTTTTATTGTGCCTAATCCAAAGCAGAAGTCAAAAAAAAAAAAATTTACTCTGGTGTGAGATTATTTACTAAGTCCACTGACACAAATTCAGATCTGGAAAACTGATATTGACTCATCTAATCCATCTGCCTTTTTATCTGTAGAAATATAGATCAGTAGAGTTCTAACACGGTGAATCAAGGAAGTATTTCTATCTGCAAGTGTAAGCTGTACATACATTGTGTCATTCCCAAGCCTCCTTTTCATGCCTTCTGGGTGTCTGGGGGGATGTCAGGTGTCTGCTCTCCTGTGTTGGCATCTGGTAATCTCACAAACTGGGCTTTTCTGCAAGTGTTCCAACAGATTTTGTATTCTTATTAATCAAGTGCACCTGCAAAGTGCATCCACTTACCATGTATGAGTGGCCCTAAAGAACAGAAACCAGAATTATCATATGACAAAAAATACAAATTCTTAAAATCAGTAATGCCAGCTCCGTACTGAACTCTACTATCTTTTTAATTGTATATGGTGTCTCTTCGCTAGTTTTCGACCATCTCAGCAATTTGTATGTTACTTTTCTGAGGTAGCCTAACATCTGCTGTAAAGATTGTTTATGCAGTTGAATACCTCACTATGAAAGGAACTCAACACTGACAGTATGAAGAATAACAAGATGCTATGTTTCTCCTGCACAGTCTTAATTCATTTATTGAAGCCAAACTGTTTTCTCTGGTTGCTTTACACCAGCAACCACTAGCTGGTTGTAGTGTTCATGTAAGTATTTATATGTAGTTAGGAGAATATTTTGTCCTGTCTTGCTAAAACAAGACTTTGTATACATGCATGAACATGTTTTTATGCCACTTAAAATACCTCTTGGAAGCCAGATGCAGGTAGAAATCCTGCTTCTAGGATTGCATTTTATATGAAATAAGACAACACATTATAAAATTCCACATGCTTTATCCACTGAAATAACCCCAGCATTTGTTTCATTAACTGATTGTGCTTTGTTTGAAATTTTTGGATTATATTTAATGAAGTGCTAGCATGTGCTAGCTGCAATTAAGCCTGTAAGCACTGGCACCTGATTAGTATTTTTTAAAATGCTTCTCCTTTTAAGCTAATTATGCTACCTTTAGGACCTTAAAAATCATAGAGGTAACTTTTTTTTACAGTATTGTTGCTAACCCTTTCCCATTTGTATCCAGCAATGAAGTAACATAGCAACATGCTATTTTATAAACTATCTAACTGGCTCTAAAGCTCCTAGTTAAGGTTTTTCTAGACCTCTGGAAAGTTTTGCACTCATTAGCACAATAAAATAAGGATTTTTTCACATTATTTAAAATAAAAATATTAAAATTGTAGAGTTTCTTATAGCAGGCTTTGTCCAAATGATTGGGAATTAATTTAAGATTGTAAGAAGTTAACAGTTAGCTCAGTGCAGGATCACTGTTTTCGAGTGATTTCAGACCAATTTCAGTGGATTGGTCAACTGACCTTTGCTGGAAGTACAAGGGTTCTCTTTGTGCTCTATTTGCCTTTCATACATAAAGCTTCAGTGACCTGCTCTTGGATATTTAACTTAATATAAAATATAGTTGTCAGTTGTTTTATATACAGATAAAGATATTAATATACAAAAAGAGATTTGTCCTTCAACACAGTTGAGGTTGGCTGACAAAATTACCTGAAGCTGAGCATAATGACAACTGTCCATGGTTTATGCAAACCACTGGTGTAAAGCCTACGTTAAGTCAGTAGAACAAACCATGGTTCTCATATTTTGTTAGCATTTCCTAGCCCTTTGCTTTCTGATTGGAAAGAAAGTTTATACAGTAAATCATGCTCAGTCTGCTTTATTTCCTCTTTTTCACCAGTAAGGTTGGAATATTACTATTTTAATATCTAAATCATTATTTTCCAAAAATAACCTGATTGTTATTTGAATTTTCCTATTATGTACATGGGATGTATCAGGAACACTGTAGGTGGTGCATATATACTCTTATATCAAGGGGAGGGGGAAGTATAGCTATTCTAAGAGGTTTTTCAGTTCATCTCCATCTTAAATTGGTTTGCACGATTCTTCTGATTTCAGTTGAAAGCAAAATTTGAAGAAATATAGAACTTTTGAAATCCAAGAACTACAAGAACTAGAGCAGATCACTGAAACAAATTTATTTCTATATTGCATTTCATTACGAATATAAGCACAGCTTAACCATTGTCAGTTTGATAGCCCATAAGGTGAAGACTCTAACAGAACATTCATTCAAGCACTTGGGAATATTTATGCACTATCGTATCTCAATGAACTATTAACAAATTAATAAGCATTATTGTGGTGTACCTTTAACAGGAAAGGATGTGTTCTTACCAGATCTCAAACTATTTCATTTGTACTTTGATTCTTTTCTACACAGAATTTATAAATTAGTTATTTGACTGCAAACTAAGTAAAGAGAGAGAGAGTATTTTTGGTTCATGACATTTAGGTAGGACATTTAGAAGTTCATGGTAACCCTGTTACTGTTTGTACCTTACTATGGCTAGCGCAGTCTATGCTCTCAGAAATAGAAATTGAACTATATCATTATGACTTAACAAGCAAAAAAATAGCATTGTCCTTGGCTCCAAAAATTACTTCTCTGTGAATGGGAAGATTTCTTACTTAAATGTCGGTGATGACAAGGAACCACAAAATGAAGAGCCAAATCTCCAGCAAATTCACAGGACACCCTCTAATACAAACAGAAGCAACCACAATTACAAGGGTAAATAACGCGTATGAGAAAGCACACAGTAGCATGATTTCAGCACCCACCTTTATGTTTAATATCTTGCTCTGACATATGTTTCAGCTAGTAGGAAACCAACACCTGAGGAAAAGTCCTGAACTCCTGCCTTGGCCTCAGACAGTGGCAGGACCCCCAATAACATCAGCCTAGAACGATTTTGCTCTGCTTTTTGGCCTGCCTGATGGGAGGAGCATCCTCAGATGCAACTTCAGTTGTCATATCAGATGCCATTTAAAGCTTCTGTAGCAAGTGCTGTTTTCTGTGTGACTCATTTCAAACAAGATCTGAGAGACCTCCTCTCACCCAGTATGGGTTTCCCTTTGGTGAGAGATTTCTTTCTCAGGGAATACTGAAATGCTGCACATTTCCTGGAAGAAATGCCTGTCCCCAAAGTATTTAATTCAAATTCCAGTCCTTTTGCCAAACTTGATTTATTTGGGATTTGTGGAAGCAGAAGTCCTGAAGAATTTCAGAGCTGCTGCCTCTCAATCAAATCTGCTCACCTCGCTGCACTCAGGCAACCATTGCCTCCTGCACACCACACTCTTATTTCTTCCAAGATTTCTGGAAGCACAGAAAGCCAGACAAATCAGACAGCTGCCAACCACAAAAACACTCTGACACCTTTCTTTAAGGAATGAAGTTTATTAAAGGAGATGCCAAGACAGCTTGTGTAAAGGATTCTGGGAAGATCTTTTGCTTACTCCCTCTTTAACTAGTTTCCCTTTTAAACTTTGCATTTATAGATCTTCTTTTCCTAGCACCATTCTTCTTAACTGTTTATTGTATTATTTTGCATTTACTTTTTAATGCATTTGTTGCTTTTTCTGACTCTTTTTCACTTTGTGGTTGACTTGTATCAGGCCAGTGACAGTTATACTGAAAGCCCAGGAAATCTTCTTTCTTCAAATAAGGAAACTGACTGAAATAAGTCAGAAATAAAACATGTCTATTTTCTTTTGATGTTCAACTTCTTTAACCTGTCAACCTTAAGAACAGGAATTTTATCTAAAAAGTAGAAAGAAGTCTTTTTATAGCTACAAAGAAAAAAAAAAAGAAGATTTCCTTACGGAAGTAGGATATGCACATTGGGACAATGCCTGATTTTAATAAGGACTTCAAAAGGGAATGTGATTATTTTAAATTATGATTTATTCCTTTGATGTCAAAATGAAAGACAATTACATTTTATTTTGCAAAAGCAAACTTTGCAAAGATTTATTTTTACCTGCTTTTTGTTCCTGTGGTTATGCTTGATTGAACTGTTTTGGCGTTTGAAGGTGTTATTCACACTCTGAATGGATCTGTTTCATTCTCATTAAGTTAATTTAACCATTAGGTATTACAGGATGCTATATCCCAGTGTCCAGGTACCTCTCTTCTCACAGCCTAGAAAGTCAACATCCTCTCACACTGGGCTGGCTGATCTGCTTTGTCAGTTCATCCAAAAAACCCTTTCAAAAGGAATAGCTTGAGGAAAACCTTGTGTATATATCCAGCTAAAGGATGGAGAAACTGTGTTTTTAACTAAACTCTTGTTTGTGACCATGGCCAGCCAGCCTCTCCATTCAAAATCAAGGTGCCTTTTACAGAATATAAAGAAGCCACATAACAGGGCTTTCTTATAGTGCAGTAAGCTCATTTAGCGTATTTCTTCTTGTTCATTTATTTCTAGTGATTTTGAGGAAGATTTTGCACTGATTTCAAATTAGAAAGTGTTGAAAGATAAAATCCCTGGACCAACTTCTTGTTAAGAACATGAGTTATTTGGAAAAAAGAGATGACACAGCTAGTATTCTCCAGCTGTTAAACTAGAGGTTGCATGATGCATTAAAATCTCCCACACAGGCAATCCATGATCCAGTAGAATGAGGGCAAAGCACAAGATAGTTTTAATCACCAGGTTGCTTAATAGGATTGAATAAAATGTACATTAAATAGGGATCAAAACATACCAAAAATACTTTGTTTTTAAAAGGAAAAAAGCCCCAATATAAGCAAACCACTAAAAGTTTTGTAATAGAAAATATATTTTCCATCTTGCCTTACAGTTTATTCTCACCTTCAGCAGTTTCATGTGTTAGCAGTCACAGGTCTAAAAGTACCTCTCTTCAAAGGATCCCCATTTCAAGACTGAACATATAAATACATAGATTTTCTTAATGCATAGGTGTTCAGCTTTAGCTTTTATGTATGTGTTAGGCTAGAAATACTCCCTGTGGTTCACAGAATGCAGAAATGAGATCCAGTCACTTACCACATGCTAGAAGAGATTGCCGTTATTGTTATTTACTGTGAAGTACGTAAAGTATGTTCTCCCTGATGTTTGAAGCATAAGCCCTTTACATGGCATGGACAGCTGAAATGGGAACAGTGCCATTACACTTGTCAGACAGTGGAAGGGGTGCTGGAGAGCAAGGACAAACTCTTGTTTATAGTTTCACTACATCCCCAGATAAGGAGGAGAATCATAGAGTCAATCAGATGGGAAAAGCCCCCAGGAGGTCTCTGGTCCAGTCTCCTACCTAAACAAAAGCCACCTCTGGGATCAAATGGCAGACCAGACTGTTCAGGGTTCTCTCTGGTCAGGTCTTGAAAACCTTCAAGGACAGAGCCTGCACAAAGTTTGTGGGCAACCAGTTCCACTATTTCACTGTCCTGACTGGGATGTGGCTTCTTCCTCATATCCAAGCTATGTAACACCTTGTTGTTGTCCAGGTAGCTTAAAATAATGGTTGAGTAAAAGCAAGTAAAATAGAGTGGAAAAAAAAATAATTCATAACTCCCCAGAGAGACAAGAAAACTGCAAATGTTTACAAAAAATGCTGGCAAGATTCTGTTAAAAAATACATCCATTAGAGACCATCCATTGCAATCCTCAGGAATGATCCTACTACTGCAACTTCCAATGGCTGGCTTTATTTAGGAGGATGGGGTACTTCACACAACCTCTCTCCCCTGTGAAGTCTCATAACTTGTTTAGAATCTGAAGCTAATTTAATTTTCTTAAAATAAAGGATCTAGGGGTATTTTTTGCCTTTTGGTTAGTCTCTTGACCGGCTAGGGAGCAGATAACTCCTTGATTCTGTCCTTCAGCGATTCATTGGCAAGCTTCTCTATTGGATTTTTATTCTGTTATCAACCTGTGTTTTGGTAAACGTTTGATGTAATCAACTAAATAGGAGAAATGGATTTTTCTCAACCTCTCCTGTGAGATCAGATATAATGGTAAATCAGCTCTTGCCAGTAACTGTTTTGCAGTCCCTTTGTCCAGTATGTATTATAATTAAAGCAAGAGCTTTGAAAGACATGCTGAGGATGTGGTATTTCTGCAATTGTTAATCTATCATAGTTAATATGCTTAGTAATGTATTCATTTATATTTCATAGATATAGAAGAATAGGGACCCATTTGTAGAAAAGAGTTCATGTTGGTAAATATGCTTCTACCAGTTTGTATACAGGTTATCTAAACTTCAGATTCCATGAGTATAAAACATAGAAATAGTGTTATTGTCAAAGTCATGTTATTTTATTCAGTAAAAAAAAAAATATTTTATTTCTGGAAAAGCTTAACATAAAAAGAACTGTATTTCACACCAGAAAAATAACTGGCAAGGAGAAAATTACAGGATGACATTTAAAGAGTTTGTGTGAGTTCAGAAAAACATAACAAACCTGATTTTTATAAAGATGCCAAGTTGTCAAAAAATCAGTAGTTATGCTAAAATACTGTTCTGTCAGCGTTTCCATTATAAATGTTATCTTTCTAGGTTTTATAGGTCATATATAAGGACCCATTGACAGTTACGCTGAGTTTAGGCTCTTTATCACATGACTGTAATGAAATGGAGTTGTCTTTGGTTTTGGCAGCTTTAAGGCATTATACCATAGATATAGCTTCATTTTTTAAATGAATCCCAAGAGATATCTGTTCTGTGAATTTGCAAATCAAAAGTTTCTTGCTAATTTTTTATGGGTATTTCATCTCTGAAATCTGTTAGTCCAGACCTAAAGACAGACAGGAATGTAAAATTACATTCATGGGCTTTTCAAAAGTGTAGCTGTATTATACAGATTGAATTGTGGATACTGTCCTTGCCCTGGAATTTAGTTTCTGAGGAAGATTTTGAGGGTTTCTTTCCTCGATCAGCTTTACATCTGGTTACTGGCAGTAAAGAGATTAACAGGAGTGGGACTTTTCTTGTTGGATATATGAACATTTCTGCTCTTTGGGAAACCCGATGTGCTGAAAAAATGTGAATTGCTCTGTCTCAGAACAATGGGCATAATATGTCAAACAGGTAAATACGGAGAATTATTTTTTTTTTTCAAAAACTGAAACATTTTGTTTGGTACAAGACAGGCCTAGCTTGGTCTCAAACACACTCAGTCTGCGTGACAGAGACACCAAAGTCTAGAAGTCCCAAAAGTTAAGCTGAGCCAGGAGCTTTGGAGCTTCAGGCTGGTAGTCCTATCACCTTAAATGCAGACTTGACAGTGTTGGGGAAAATATCAAGCTCTAAGTAGGTTCTCAAGTGCTGGTCTCCAAGGAATATAGTCTAAATCCCCAAGTTCTTCCTGGCTCATAAGGAAATTCTCAGCCTTCTCTCTGAGTGATACAAAATCAAAATGTAAAGACAGTATGTTCTTCTTTATCCTAAAAGTTCCCAAAGTGTTTTCCAACATTATATCCCATTTCTACAAAATAAAAGGAAAATTCCCTATAGCCCAATGCTGGATAAGACTGAAAAAAATTGTATTGAAGTTGATGGAAATATTCATTCTGGCAAAATTCAGCAAGTCTGAATGGTATTATTAGGATAGTGGTAATATTTCATTTTTTGGAAAATTATAATTTTTTAAAGAAATACTTACATTAAACATTTTTTCCACCTTCAGTTAGGTTTAAGTTTAATATCCTAAAATAATGAAAGTTCATTTAAAATAATCTCTAAAGCAGATTGGCCACCTTTTAAATTAGCCACACTATACAGCTCCACTGACAGTAATATACTAGCTTCAGTTTTGCACTCGTGTAAACTTAAACTTGGCCTTTTAAATTTTTATATGCATTGACAAATTCTATAATCCGGGGGGGGGGGGGGGGGGGGGGGGGGGGGGGCAGGCGGGGAACCGGCGGGCAGGGAACCACTGCAAGGAATGGCTAGTTTCACCACTATAGTTTTGTTATCTTATTTGTAGGTAAAATGTGCACCTTTTTTTACATTATATTTAGGTATTAACTTTATCTATAATGTCTAAATTTCTATGGATAGCAGACCGCAAATGTGACGTGATTACTATTTCCTTGTCTCTCAGGAAGACAGAAAACCCAGAAAAAAACACATTCTTAGAATCACAATTTTTGTCCCAAAGGCAGCAAACACCTCTGACACCTTCTTCCACTCTCATTGCCAGCTTGGCTCTGGAAAGCAAGCTGAGAGGACAGAATTGACAAAGCTCCAGGTATTTTATGCATACAGTAGTTTGGTCCTTTAAAATCTGAATTATGGACCACATTGCTTTCTCCTGGAAAATCTCTCAGGAAGGGAGAGGTATTTCAATGACAACATGAGTGTGAATTTATGTGGAGGATAAGAGGACCCAAAAGTATTCATTTAGATTTTATTATCAGAACTGTCCATAGGGAACTAACCGCTTCATTAGGATGCCCCTGAATCTTGGCACTAAGTTGAAGAGCTGAAGTTTCATTCTTCATCCTCTTCTGGACATCATGTTACTCACTTCACCCTCTCATCATCGCTCAATACATTCCCCCCAAAGAGATTCAATGTAGTAACTTAGTCTGGCTAACACCTTATTCTGTAGGTAGTCTTCCACTAAAATCAATACATTAGTTACGGAGTAAAAAATACACAGAGATATTAATACCAGATTTTGTCCAAAAAAAATGTCTAAACCACAGAGCAAGAATTAATGCAGCAGTGTTTCCATTAATATTGTGGTCAATTTGCCGATTCCACTGTCTACTCAGCATTTGGTCTCTTCCTCTCCGAGACCTAAACTGCTCAACAAACTCATTTAGACTGCCAAACCAGCAATGGTTGCTGCAGTTATTTTCTCACCTGCCCCTGTTCAGAGGTTGGAGGCCTTTGTATACAACTGTCCCTTCCTTTATTCCTCTTCCAGAGCTATCAGAGGGGGTTGCCTGTGTAGATCTGAAATAAAGCCTAGGGCAGAAGAGTACAATACTCTAATCCCTGGTATAGATGTAAGGGAGGAACTGAACAACTGGTTAACAGCAATTTGCTTGCTTTAGAATCATCAAAGAATTCTGATTGCAGTGGTGAGGAGAGCAACCAAGTACATCTGGCTTTTAGGAGAGTGGAAAGTCAACTTTTATGCCAAAGCTAGCCCATAAATGTCTGGCTGAGATCCCAGCTTTGTTGGCCCATTATAAGCACTTTTATTTGACCTTTTTATTAATGTCAGTGTTGTTCCGAGCACACACGTCTTAGATTCTCAAACAGCAAGAAAATTAAGGGAGTTAGTTTTATAAGAATGAAATATATATTAGGTAGTACTGTCCTAAAGTACTAGCTTGTCTGAAGCTAGTGAGAAAAGAAGTCTGTTTGTGTGTCAACTGTGGATCTTGTTGTTTAGGTGCCAAACAATGAATAGATAAAAAAGATTGTGGCCTATTTAAAGTGATTATAAGAAATCACAGCATATGATGTAAATATAAAATCTTGCATTGGGATTATTTATGTCTGTATTATAGTCTTCTTTAAACAGGAAGTTTTGTTGTTTCTGGTAGTACTATATCTGTCTTATGTCTGTCTTAATTTATAAAAATAAACCTATTGTATTTCTTGGAAATTATTACACATAAGATTCAGTGGTCTGTTGAATAAACATGAATATAGTGACATTTAAAACTGAGGTGTTTCTGTCATAAAAATATGAAAATCAACATCATAAATTTCTCTTAGCTCTTTTAGAAGGGTTTTTATGTGCATGAAGAGGAATTGGGCTATAAAGATCAATGTTCAGATGTATGTCAGACAAGCAGATAAATTCAGGTTGGAATTTTGACTTCTAGGGAAGAGCCAACATGAAATGAATTATGTAGTGAGCATGGATTAAATGAACACTGTGACACATAAAAAATTCTGTTTGTTTAATTTTTCATCTATAGGTCCAAGCTTCAATAGATGGACAAGCAAAAAGGACCTCTGTCCTGGAAATTTTTTTACTGCAGAACAGGGTGACTCAGGGATTTGTAGTGGATAGAGTTCAAGCCATTTATTCAAATCTGGACCAAGCTGGTAGTGATCGGAAGTCAGTACTGGCTGCTGTGTGTGTGTTTGGGGGGCTGGGGGGCACACAATATGATGGGATGCGATGTGAGGGGCATATGTGATAGGACTTGGCAGTCAGATGCCAGGTGTTAGTGGACACTGACCTGTATAATGTAAAGTAACCTCACACAACCTGCTCCTCAGCAGTCTCAGCCAAAAGGCCAAACACAGAATGGGCACCGAGACAGAGCTAAACTTTCCACCCCATGTAGCAGTTGCTTAAAACACACATTGCAGTAGGGCGGGTAGTGAGAACACCACTTTATTGCCGCCATCCGCGTTGTACAGAGTCTGTGGAAAAACTGAAGAATGGAGCTTCCAGCAGGGCCAGCCTGGTACTTCTTATAAACCTCTTTTACATTCCACCATTGTGCTTGTGTTTGGCTGGAAAATGTTAATCACCACTATCAGCTTGCACCTTCACCATGGCTGACAGGGGTTCGGATGACAGGACTCATCCGAACACAGCTTTGCAATCTACTTTCCTTGGGACCTGGTCAGAGCTAGAGTTAAATGCTGCCTGGTATGAGGTGCTGCTGCTCAGAGGAGATATTAAATCCACACTGTTTTATTCAATGCCTTTTAACTTATCTGTTAAATGCCCAGGTAAAGGTGATTGCCAAGGACTGAGGGCTGGAGAGGGGCCAGCAGACCTGTGCCCTGCCTTCCTGGACAGCCCTGTCCCTCCGCCCTCAGCACGACATGCCGGGATGGGCCAAGGACAGCGATGGGAGTCGGTGGCAGCCACAGCCTGGCCATTGCAAGGCAACACCTCAAAGCCCAGGCCTGGCCAAGAAGGCAGCCTCGGGGGCAAGAACAGGGCCAAGTTCAGAGACGGCAACCAGCATCACCCAGACTCACACGGAAATTCATGGAAGTCCTCTCGTGGATCAAGGTCCTTGTCTGGATAGGCGAGGCGCAGGGCCAAGCACCAGCATGCCTGCAGGATGGATGTGGCTGCAGCTTGGCCAGGGACTGGGAGCAAGAGCTGGAACCTCAGCTCAGCAGCAGCTCTGGGTGAAGCAGGGGGAGCCCCTTGCTGCTGGCTCTTTATTTTAAGGCCACCAGCCACACTGCTGCTAAGCTGACCCTCAGCCCGGAAAGCTGAACCCTAGGTGCTTGGAAATAATCAGTGTCCTGCCAGGGCTGTGGGACCTCAGTGAAACAAGGAACTTGGAGCACTGGAACTGGTTTGCTTTCAGCTTTTTGTGGATGTGAGTGTTACAAACACTGAGGTCATCTTAAAAGGACTTGTAACTTTTTCAGATATTCCCAGAAGGAAACTCTACTCCACAAACAATGCTGCTATATGTGTGAATTAAGGACATAGGATGTACAAAAGCATTTTGATTTCCTAATTTAGGTTTGGTACTAGCCAGCATAACCCATGGCATTTCTTGGTAAACAGCAGTCTATGATTTACACCTTCAGCAACACAATCCTTGGGACTTTTGCAAGGCACAAATTCTCTTGGCCCGGAGGTTCTGGGGTACAAAATGCTCTGGTCAAAATCATGATCCAAATGAGAAAAGCTTTGTTATGTATTTCAGAGCTCAGTGATCCAGATGGAGATAGTTAGGAAACAGTATTACTGAGACTTTAGTCTGCATAATATATGCAGATCAGTGGCAACTTTTTAGGAAGACTGACAGATTTCCTCTTTTGTTTTGGATATTTTTTTTTTCTTTTTTTAATTAAAGGGATTCTGTTCCAACATGCAGAACATAGACTGGTCAATTATGCCTTTAGCAAAACTGCTGTTTTCCTATTGACAGTAACTTCTAACTTCAGAATGTGATTTATGTTTTTCAACAGAAATGTCTCCAAAGTTACCAAAGAATGCTGCAAATTAAGCCTGCTAGTCAGCTGACTTTATCTTCAGACACCAGCACTATGCTTCTTCTTCCATGGCCTCCTGTTCCCCTTGAATTCCCCATATGAGGGTTTTTTTTCTCCTTCCATAGATTTTAGGCAGAGGATTTTTATATTTCTTTTTCTCCTGAACTGACCCTAAAATAATAATAGAGAGTTTAATTTAAAGGTGTTAAAGTGTTACTGATGTCTAATATCAATAGCTTCTTTTTTTGTAAAATTTGCATTGGTTTCATCAGAAACCAGCAGAGAAGACATTACACGACAAACAGGATGCAGTGAAAGAGTTACACAATACTGAAGTACAAAACATGGTAGTGATAGTTAAGCCTCAAAGTATTCAAAGTTTAATTTGGCTTAGATTAGCACCCCAAAGTTCTGGTCCCTATTAAAAACTGCATTTTAGACAAGTAATTGGACCACGTAATTTTCAATAACAGACTGTCTGGTTAGAATTACAGCATGTCCTGGTTCTTGTCACACTGAAAATGACACAGGATTAGTTTTCCGCATGGAGAATTCCTCCTTCCAGCTCCAATGTGATCTTTGTGGAATAACAGGACACTGACTGAGATTGCATGTCAGTGGATGTGCATGCACGAGACAAGCAAGTGTACAGAACTGAATAAAAGAGGTTAATCACCAGGGAATTAAAAACAAAAAAATTACATCTAAGTGCCATGAATTTATGCCATTACACACTCTGAGAGCAGGGTTCATCTTATTGTTTCCAGGCCAATAATAGGTAGCAATCCAAGAATGGTAAAACAGTGATGTAAAAGAAAGCTTTGTCTCTAAAAAATTATTTTGAGAGAATGCGTAAGATCTAACTTTCAGATGGCACATAGACTTCACAATGCAATTGAAATAACTTTTTGAAACTAAACCTACCTGCAAATAAAGATCACAGATACATTGAATAATTTAGGTTTGAGGAGACCTCCAGAGGTTTTCAATTTGTCAATGAAGTGTTTACCATAATTATTGATTAATGCTATAACTGAATACGTTATAGCAATAGTTACATTATATATATGTTATAGCAATATGTTATAGCAATAGAAATATGTTACATGATGCTAGTCTTACTGAGTGGCAGATATCTCATGCTTAGGATTTACTCCAAGGCCAAAGTATTGATAGCAAATTTATGCAGATTTCTTTCTGAGGATGCAAAGTCTTTCCCACACCTTGCTGAGTCCAGACATCTGAGTCATCCCTATTCCCCACAAAAGGTATCAGTTTCTGAGGAGCTGCTCAGCTACCTAAGCTGCCTCAAGCCACCTTGTGTTACCAGGACAAGTCCCAGCCATTTAGCAATACATTACAAATACAAGTCCCACACACTTAGCAACACCCTACCACTGTCCGGCCACCCCCATGATAACCAAGGCCTCCATGGCAGGCTTTCCTGAACCAGCCTGGCCAAGGAAGCTGCTGGGGCCATTCTGCCTCTTCCCTGGCCACAGACCTCACTCTCCTGCTTCTGCTGCAGAGTTCTGAGTTTAACATAAGTATAGCGTGAGCTGCCAGCACCTCTTTGAACCCAAAGGACAGCTTGTGGAGCTCAGTCCTCCTTCTTTCCAATTCTGGCCTTTTTTGACCTGCTCTCTGTTGCCTGTGCAGGAGGGAAAAGAATTGTCTTGTGGTGCTTCCCAGGCAACTGTCACCACTCCTCTTCCCTGCTGCCAGAGTGGGAGAGAGAAACAGAGCAATCTCCCAGGCACTGGCATTGTTCCTGCTCTCTGTTAGCCCACACCTCCATCCACATCAGACTCTATTACAGGGGTCCTCAAACTATGGCCTGCAGGCCAGTTACGGCCCCCCAGGGTCCTCAATCCGGCCCCCGGTATTTACAGACCCCCCTGTCCCCCCCGCCAGGGGTTGAGGGCGGGGGGAACCAAGCAGCCGCAGATGACGGCCTGCCACTGCATCCGCGCGCCGGCCCCCTGGTTAGAAAGTGTGAGGAGCCCCGCTGTATTACATATAGCTCAGTCCCTTTGCCTTGCCACGTGTAAGCTGGACCCCTGCCCGCTGGGCTACAGGGGCAGAGGCTCACTGAAGAATACCCTCCTCGCCATCACAGCTGCAAATCCAATGTGTCATAGCCCAGCTGGGGCTGACAGACACTTCTTTGCCCGGGTTTCCACGGCTTCATTCTCAATGTTTGCGAGTGCCAATTGACCTTCAGAGCAAAACTGCCCTGAGAGCTGCTGATTCCCAGTCTTGGTGTGCGCACTTCCCTGGTCTTCTGCAGATGCTGGGCTTGGTGTCCCATCCCTGCCTGAGGCTACAGTGCCAAGAAGCACCTGTTCCTCACAAGGCATCACACAGGGTACCAAGCTATTCAGTTCTCTTAGTAGCTCATCCTTCCAATGAAAATATCCATCCCTGACCACACCAGACCTCATGACCATGCCACATCTTGCCTCTTACAACATTTTGCTGTCCCCACTCCCATCTGGAGCAAATGTGGGAAAGAAAGCTTCACAAAGGTATCTGCCTCCTCTCCTTCTCTCACTCATGCCTGGCAAGGATATACAGGGAAACTGTGGTGTTGATACATGTAAACTAACAGATATGTGACTTGACCAAACAAATGTTTCTGCCCTCCCTGGCAGGAAAAAAACATGCAGGAGGGGTTGTCTCCTCCTCCTGCACCTCTACCATTGCCCATTCCCTATTGCCTCAGTGCAATTGCTTCACTGTAGAAGAGGAAAAAAGCTGGGTGATTCTTGCCAAAAAATCTCCATGTCTCTCCCCTGTCACTGTCCTGGCCACTGAAACAGGATATGCCAAAATAATCTCCAGCTCCTCAGCTGGAGCAGAAAAAAGTGTTTTTATCACTGAGTGGCCCAGGGCAGTAGGCCATGCCCTTCCAGTTCAGCACAGCTGATGTCGTCCTCACCATCAAGGCAACCATTGAAATGTTATATCCTCTGCATAACAAGGCAGCTTCATAACCTGTGAAAACCCAGGCATAAAGCTTATTCCTATTTCAAGTGAGACCAACAAACCTAAGCTTCATGCCTTTTTGGGAGACAGCCACCTGCTTCTGCAGCTGAAGCTGGAATTTCCCTGGCAGGACAAGCAGTCCCACTGAGAAGATGAGCCAAGGCAAGTGGAAGCATGGCTGAGCCATCTAAAAAGCTGGCGTGAGTCTTTTGTGGTACATGGGGGAGCAGGGATGAACCCCACTGCTGCTGAGGAAGGGTCCTTGAGACAACACAGTGGTTCTCTTTGACTTCTTTCCCAATTAAAGGTTTCCTTGATGTACATGAGTACAACTTAGACTCTCAAATCATTTGCATTTTTAATACAATAGAATTTATGCTGCAGGAGACAGTTGTCTTGATCTTAGCCTTAATACATTTTTTACCATTAAGACTCTAATAGTAAGTCTTCTAGAAGTTAGCATAAAACTACTTCTATTTTGCAAATCTTTTTAAAAGTATTTTTTCTTCTCTCATACATGTTTTTTCTCTGGATTTGATCCCTGAGGATCTTTGCTCATCTCAGGTATCGCAGTGAAAGCTATAAAGAGCTGTCAAATATTTCCTTCTTTTGCTGCAATAATTTAGACTCAAAAGCCTGCATCATTTTTTCTTGAATGTCTAGCAAAATGCAATCATAACAGGATTTAGGGTTCCAAATTGTATGTGACTCTTATGGAGTTTCCATTTTCTTTTGTATAACTCAACACTTTTAATTGTGTCACATTAATTTGTGTTGCTAGGTGAATTCTTTGCGAGAAGGGGAAACACAGTAAATGTTTATAGTTTCAGGTCATGGAAATGCATGAGTTTTTAACACAGGACTCACCAGATCTCAACAAGGTTTTAGTTCACATTATTTGTGTATTAATTAAGACAGAACAGGCTTAGTTTTTTTGCCTAAAGATAAGCATCGCATATCTTTTTGAAATACTCTATTATATTATTCCTGGCCTTCAAATGTTACTCCAGAAGGGATGAATTTGCTTCTGTACCTTCTGTGTTTTCCCTGTAGCCTCCCAACTTATGCTAGAAACATAAACTCTATGCCTATATGTCTACATGTAGACAACTGACTGAATATCCATATGTCTGGTGGTTTTCAGCCAGCAGGTATCAAGCTCTACTGACTATTAGGTAAAAGAAAAACTGAAATTGCCTTCAAATACATGTTGTAGCTAAAGACTGAGAATGCAGATCAAATGATTTTTTTTTTATTCTTTAATTAACAGTGAGAAATGGAAGCTACTCATGCATTGAAGGAAAGAGACAATGTGGTACATTTATGTAAAATTCAAGGGAAGGAAAGAGGAATCCCCAAAACTCAGCTAAATTTCTTGTGACTTTTCCTCTGTGGGCTTCTGGGGGTTTTTTGGTGTTGTTATTGTATTGGGTTTTTTTTAAAAAAAATCAAGTGTATGTCATATTATCAAGGTTATCCATGAAAAATGAGTCATACAATAACATCTGATTTTTCTTGGGAAGGTGGGGTCTTCCTGTTGGAACTGTGAACTTCCTACTACTCAAACAAAAGGGAGTGGAGCATCCTGAGCCAAAAAGCGAGACAGGAAGGGTCTGCCGAGATAGGATGAAAACGTAAAGGGAAGATAACCTAGAGCCTGACAGAAGAAGTATTATTATGTAGGCTTTTACAAAGAAATGTAAAGGGTTTGGAAGATGTAAGTATGCTTCATATTAAATAACCATTCAGCTTTTAAAATGTTTGATAAACTATATGCCGGTTGTAAACAATTAAAAGTGTCATATTTCTTTTTCTTGGATGTACTTTGTAGTATATCAGATTTAAATATATCTACTACCTTTGGATTTCAGCTGTAAATTTCTCCTAGGAGATAAAAATCCAGTACTTCAGTGATATAGTGATCAATTCATACATGATTTCAGGGTTGATGGAAGTTATCAAAACTAATTTGTTGACCAAAAGTGAAAAATCCTATTTTTTAAGTCTGCCTTTGTTTCAGAGCTCTTCATAACCTGTTTTTCAAGTCTTTCTACTTTATAGCAGAATAAGGAAGCTTTTCTGCAGTCTTTTGTTAAGGAAGATTTAGCTGATGTAAAGGAAATAAAAAGCAAACCCAAACCACGGCATATTTTTTGCTGTATCTAAGACCAATCAGTAAATAGTGTTCAGCCAATACTTGAAATAATGCAGCCTAGCTGTCCTGTAGTAAAAACTGTAAATTTTGCAACACATGAAACTGTTCATTTCCCACCTTATCTGTGGACACACATTTCTGTACAAGAGTTCCTTCCTTGCCAGGTAAACTTCAAAAATATCATTGCTTAGGGCCCTTTCTACTTTCAGAGGAATGTGGATTGGGAAATGTTCAGAGAGAAAGAAAGATTAGGCAAGCAGAAAGTTCGAGGTTGATTAAATGAATCTTCTCTTCCCAAAACAAATTTAAAATATAGAATAGATAAGTCTACCCTATCATATTTTCAGTTATAAAAGACGTGTTCTTAAATCATCTTAGAAACACGTGTACTGATCCATGTCCTTATACACTTACAGAGGGATTTTTTTTTAAAGGAAAATCCTGAAATGTAACAAAAAGAGAAAAGAAAAAGTGTTTAAGACTGATTTTCTGTATCAGTTTTTTTTTAAAGCAAAATCCAGCGCTTTTCAGCTTGTAGTCCACAGGCAGGACCTAATCACTGATACTCAGGGAAACTCATAAACCCCTTCTGGCTTCAGGAGAAGAGGAGGACTGCACAAGATGCAGACCTGGTGCTGAGAGGTAAATTGGGCAGTGCAAACAACAAATACCGCTGGTGGATAAAAGTAGCCTAGTAGGATACAAACGTATGGTTTGAGTTTGAGTCACCCTTGCAGCTGATTAGAGAGGCTGGTGAGGTTGTTACCTGGTAAGGGGGGGTAGAGGGCAGGTGGTAAAGGGAGGATAATTCTTGGTAAACCCAATAGGAAGGATAGAAATCAGTGCCATAGAAAGAAAAGGATTTGAAGATCAGAAGCAGAGTTTTTCCCCCAGCTCCTTTTCTTTGCTAATTGTTGCCACAGGACTTCCCTACTAATTTCCTTTTACCTCATCTGTGAGCAGTGCAGCTCTGTCTGGCTAACATGCCTTTGGGAATGAAGGAAACAAGAAATGAGGATGTTATTTATCTTTATGGGCTGGTTGGGTCCCAAACCATCTCTTTTTTCTGTCCCCCACTTCCTTTTTTCACAATGGGCTTCTGTGAGGAAAAACCAAGAGCCTTTGGTGATCCAAACTCTGCTCTGGGTTTCTCTCCACGCCCCAGCCTGCAGCCACACTATGGCCCTGGCTCAGGGAAGCATGCTGCATGCGTGGGCATGACCTTTTCCTCCCACTTGTGCTCTGGGTAGCCTTTTTGCCCCCATGGCCAATAAAATCTATTCTTGGACTGGGCAGTTTAACATGGGGGATGCAGAGGTTGAAACCATGGGAACTACGTGCAAATAAGGACAGCGGCAGGCAGGGCTGCCTTTCTTTTGCCCAGTCCCTGGGACAGCATGGGTGCACAGCTGAGAGGCATGCCCAGCAACCCTGGTCTCAGTGGGATCTGCTGGGCATAGGGCTCTGGCGGAACCAAGAAAGCATTACAAGTGTCCCAAGTCCTATTTCTGATCTGCTGTGAATTATACAACTGTTAAATCCTATGAGGATGTAAATAATGGTGGTATTACTTATTCAGCACAAGTGGAAAGTTGTATTTGTTATATTTTGGCATAAGAATTTTTCACATTATAGGGGCAATTAGAAATCCAGCTCTTAAACTCAACAGGAGTTGAGTTTGCCTAATTGTGCTTCAGGCCACTGAACAAATCCCTCTAAACATTTGTGACTTACTAAATTATTCTGGTCTTTGAGATGTTAGAACTAGGGATATAACACAAGCAGTCTTGTAGCTATAGAGAAATTTATTCTGTTCTTACAGCACCTCCCTTCAAACTGATCCAGCAAAAGGATGGAAACCATTTACTAAGGAGCTGCACAATTTCTTCTGTGTAAATTCTCCTTCTGAAGTGCTAAACATGCTGGTACTGAAGTAATATTTTTATTCTGAGAAATGGAGATCTGTAGTTGAGGAAAATATTTTGCGAGATATGGGTGGATGAACAGTTTGATTGTTTTTCCTCAATTGCTGCAAATTGCAGCCTGGCACAGAAACTTCAGTATAGTCAGTTGCAAGCTGTTCATGTACAATACCCTGGGCAGTGAAGTGAGATAGCTGAAGAGCAAACACTTAGCTGCCTTTGCTCCAGGATGACAGTGACCTCTGGCAGAAATGTGAGGTAGATGCATTAATCACTTCATCAAGAAGTACCAAAGTTCATCTGTTCGTGCTTGAGGGCCTGTCTTCAGTTTGGATATCATATGTCACATAATTTACAAACATAGAAAAAATGACAGCCTCTGTCTTGCATAGATTATGATTTTAAATATATGGGACAGAAAGAAAGGAGAAGAAATATTACATGTAGCACAGCGATAGCAGTAATTTTATTTCAGTCTTTGCTGGGGTGGGTGTGGGGGTGTTTGTATAGAAACTGAGAAACATGGACAAGGGGTTAGAGTAAGCAATCAACCAGCATGAGGGAGATAACATCTAGCAAAACCTGTACAAAATGCTGATGAAAACATTGTTCTCCAAATGTCTCTGCTTTGGCTGCTTCAACTTGAATCCCTGTCTGGCTCCACTGCAAAATTACTAAATGCAGTTCTTTGAAGAGTATGAAGGAAAATCTGAATTTCAAAATATTTCTTCCAGATAAGTCTTTTGAAAACTCCACTTCAGAACCCTATCACTTCTTTTGGTGTTTATTTTAATCTGTGTCTGCAGCAAAGCACCAGACCATGTGTGACTGAGCTGGTTAAATACAGTATGAATTTGGACTAGCAGTGAAAGCACTCATCGTTTATTTGGGAGACCCAAGGCAGGTTCCCAGTTCTACTACAAGGCCTGTGGGTGAGCTTCAAGAAACCACTTCTCCTCTCCATATCTTCATTAAAGATAGGAAAACTGGGTTTTTCAAAGCACCTTGGGATACAAGAACTAAACTGGCATAAAGGAGGTAAATACTGTTAGTAATTAAACCCATGAATGAACAGTGGGAAAAGCGGTTCCTCAGTTGCTTGACTGTTTTGTGCATCCCCGCCAGCTGTTTGGCTATGGCTATACTGCTGGTCGCAGTGTTTTCCAATACAAGTTCTCTACGCCTGTGTTGCCTAATTAGGGGAGATGCGTAATTTGGTACTGTGACCATTGTAATCCGGGGGCAGACAGGGTCTAAGCTTCCAATAAATCTCATCAGCTCATCATGTAATGGCCCCGGAAAAGCTGTTTGTAGCTGACTTCTCTATCTGACATGAGCTCTGTCACATCTTGAGAGGGGAAAACACAACATACAGAGATAGATCTCTAGCTCAGATCTGCTTAATTCACTTTATGGTCACTTGGCTTCTTGAGACATGATGATTTATTGAGGTACAAGTCTTCTACTTCCTAAGGTAATGAAGCTAAACCTTTACTTCAAGCAGTGGCATGTGCAGGTCCCAGACTGCATGTTTAAAGCTGATGTAGTCAGCTTGTGAGCACGTAGGTAGGTGTTGGTTTAGGTAGGAAAAAAAAAAGTTTTATGAAATCAGTGAGAAAATATTAAAGATTTCACATACAGAGTTCGCAACACTGAGGGGTGTGGGGAGGCAGAAATCACTGGCAGACACTTAAAGCTCAAGTGGTTTGCTGCTACGATATCATTATTTCCAGTTATGTCAGCGGAAATATGGTTGAGAATCACAGCAACGTTACAACGCTTCTACAGTCAGAGCATGTTGTAGATGGAGAAGTTAAGGTTTTAAAGAATAAATAATTCTGAAAACATTAAGCCTTTGAAAATAAAGGAAAAGGATTCTAGTTCTTTAGAGTTATTCTGAAAACCTAACTGCTGATAAACACAGATCCTGTGTCTTTTTATAAGTTAAAGCCTACTAGTTATACTGGAAGCATACCAAAAAAAAAAAAAAAAAGTAAAGAAAAAAAGTAGACCACATTAGCTGTGATCCTAGCTGTGAACTTTGTTGTCACACAAATCCAACTGTGTAAATAAAGGTTGTAGTCATTGCATGATGGCAGTGAAAATAATAGATCATTTTGCTCAGGTATCTTGACGTATCTTCATGTTTTTAGTAAGGCCTCCTACATCAAACATTGATCTGCCAGAGTAAGAGATGGGATACGCTCACAAACCTTGAGAGACCACAGCAGTGTTTGTTTCTATCTTTACACCAACTATCCCAGCTTTTACTGACTCACTTTCTCTGTAACAGGTAAGACAGAGTTGGTGTTTATCATTAGCAGCACGTTAATGAACGTGTTACAGGGAAATCTGGAGGCTGTGGTGGAAGCTGGGGTCGCCAGGGTGCTGCACGGTGGAGACACACAACCCAGCCTTGTTCTGAAGGTACATTTTCCATATTAAATGCCTTGAGCTCTGGGGATGGAAAAGGTAGCATCACAACACCGTGAAGTCCTTGAGCTGCTTTGGTGTCATGGCTCTGCACAAATGTGGTGAAAAGGAACTTCAGAAAAGCAACTATATAACGGTTACAGGTATTTGCCTGGTGTACTTGTGTTGCCTGTATTTTCTTCCCTGCAAATAAGAAGGCTGTAGACGAGTGCTGGAAAAGAGCAGTTTTTTTCTTCTCCCCCCACCCCCCTTCTGAGGTTCAGCGTCAGGCTTTCTCTCTCCACCAAAAGGACCATGTGGTAAAGCGCTTGCTTTAGAGACACTGGCCTTTTCTTCTTGTGGAAAAAAGGAGCTCCTGTTTTATGGTGGCCTGGAGGCTGAAGAACCGCCTGCTGCCAGGGCTGCTACTCTAATGGTTTCAGCAATCAGCCTGGCTCCAGCTGAGAGGCAAAGTGGTCAAGCCTCTGCTTACTCTCTGTTTACTCTGTAACCGGGAGCAGCTCCTCTCCCCCTCTCCCACCCGCCCCTCGCTCCTGGCTTGTGCTCATAAACCCCAGCACAGCATCAGCACAAAAATCATTAGAAAGAACCAGCCATCTGCCTGTGTGAAGCGATGTGCTGAGTTTCTCTCTTGAAGAATGAGCCTTTGCTTCACTTTTCCTTCCAGCTGCTGGGAAAATGTCAAGATTAGATGAGTCACATGGCAGATCAGATCTGAGTAAGAGCTTTTTTCACTTGTTGCTCGAGACTGTAGGAACAAGTTTAGTGCTGACCCCAATGCTAAATCACAAAGAGATTTTAATGTTTCAGCAGATTTTGGAGAATTAATTGCTGACATCTGGAATATCACAGAAACTCTTAATAAAACATTATTATTATTATTATTATTATTATTATTATTTAATGCTTTATAGTAAAAAAAAAAAAAAACAACCAACAAACCCAACAACACAAACAAACAAACCCCCCATAAGACAGACTGAGATTCCTGACTACTTTGGCTACTTATTTGTATTTTCTTGACTTTTTTTTTTTTTTTTTTTTTTTTTTTCCATCAGGCACTAAAGGACTCTTGAAATGACATTTGACAAGATGAGCCTTGTAGGCCATTATAGGCAGTAAGTGCCAGGTAGGCCTTAAGAAGTTGTTTATTAGCTTTTACCAGCAACTGCTACTCTGCTATTGTGCCTGCTAAGCTTATAGAAAAAGAGTATTGCTGGCAGGCTGTCATGTCTCAGCAACAGAGCATTGCACAAAGCTGCTACTAAATCTGTCCTGTTGGTTTTGTACCAGACCCCGCTGAAAGACAGTTTCACATGAGGGCCAAGTGTTCAAAACCAAGTGAACGAACACTGATGCACTGACTCTTGTTTGCTCTTCTGTAGTCAGAAGCTGATATTCACTGACTGAGTCATGTCAGGAGCTTCCAGATTGTTTTATGTATGAATATTTTATTTCTTTGCAAGCCAGGTAAAAACTCATGACTGTTTTGCTTAAGGATCCCGGTCTCTGCAATTATAATAAGAGACTAACGTATAGGAATCATAAAGGACTTGCAACAGGACTGTAAAACATACTTTCCATTTCTATCCAGAGATTTTTGCTCAATAGCGACATGAGTGGGTTTAGAAATCACCTCTACCTAAAACAAAATCAAACCAGGCAGCTGTTTCTGAAAGGTATAGCACGTTTTGTCCCTGTTTTGACAATTTTCTTCTGTGAATCAACTGAAAGCTATTCTGTGTCCATCACTTGTTAAGCTGGGAAGCACCATTCCGACAGACCTCAACTGCTGTACTGTGAGGAGTGGGAAATGTTTTTAAGTAGCTGCATATGTTATTTCTCATATACACTGAAAGCCTTTTTATTTGCAAGGCCTCCCCAAAATTAAATATAATTCAATTCCCTATTCAAGCTTCCTTGCAGTACTTGAGGACTAATTCTTGGTCATCTATACAGTATACTCCATTTATTCATATTGGGGTTTTAGCTGTTTTCTAACTCCAGGAACATGTGTCATAGAAGAAAATGTCCTGAGAAGACAGCAAGGAGAAGTCTAATTCTAAAAGCTATGCCAAATATGGAAAGTTATCAGCTGCCTAAAATCTTTTATTTCTGTCTGCAGCACACATACCTGGCCTAAAGAATCATGCTGAAAAAAGGATTTTAGCAAAAAAAATTGCTTACAAAAATGAGACAAATTTTCTTGGTCCTTTTCTTGTCTTCTTGTGTTGTCATGTTGAATGCGAGCACCATCTAAATCGCCAAGGATGCAGTCTTGCGTGCTACTACTTGAGTTTGCTAGGATTGGTAGAAAGGTTTTAAACAAATTCTGATAACCATATGAAGATGCTTCTGATTCACTAGTAGAGCTGTGGTCAACATTACAGGTCAGGGCTTTCCCCTTCAGTACAGCATACCCTCTGTCTTCATTTCTTTCCCAACAAAGTTATTCACAGTTCTGCAAAAACTGAATGTCCCATTTTTAATTACCATATTTCCATTTAAATCCTTCTCTCTCCCTCTCTCATGAATGCCAATATGAAAAAAGTGAGGCAAAAACCAGACCTCAAACAGAGCAGGTGCCATTCAGAAGCTTTAAAACTGGGAATGCTTTTCTCAGGAACACTGAAAAATGAAGGGGTTCATATTTTTAATTGAATTTTTTTCAATACATTTTTCTTCCTGAAAGTTTCCCAAAACAAATTAGCTGTTTTCCAACTAGCTCTTATGTTTATGTCCTGTTCAGTCCAGACAGAGAGCAGAGACCATTTCATCCCCTCCTCCTCCTCCCCTCTAAAAGGGAGGATTAAGTTGGCAGGTTTCCATACAAATTAGATGACTTTTTTTCTCCAGTGTTTCTCATTTGGGCACTTACGATTGAAATGTGATTGTGTGTATTTCCCTGCTTTCTTCCGTACCCAATTCTGTTGCTGTCAAGTCTCCTGAACTTCTGTCCTGTTGCTTCTGTGCATTAATGCCTGTGCCTCTGTGACAAGGTCTGGACATCAGCTGGTTTAATGCCCTGTTAACCTGGAGGACCTGACTGGAATTTATTGCCTTAGGTTAATCCCTCTGCTTTTCACCTTCCTTTTTGGATAATATGGATTGTGCTGTGTGAAATGCATGCTTGATTCAGTAGTGGTTACGTTAACAACAGTGGGATCCTGCTCGGTGACACAGCTGAGGATGTAATGTCCTTGTGGCTCCAGATATTTTGTTTTGGTAATTGTGCATATACTTTCTGCCTGCTGTTTTGATCCTGCTGTTGCTATTGTTTTCTGGAGACTCATGCTGCTGCGTCCTGCCTCTCTGCCCAGCCTAAATTCCATTGTACCCACCCCACGGGCCTTTTGTGTAATGCCAAGCTAGCTAAAATCCTGGCATCCAACTCTTTTGTTGCCCGAGGGAGGTATGTGGGAAAGGCAGCTCACCAGGCTCACTCAGGGCTAAGACTTGGCACACAGCACACAGCAGTTTCCACTAGACATCTCTCGGGCTGAGAGACAATTTTGCTTCAGGTGCACATGCATCCACTTTCTGTGCTTGCAATTGAGTTTTATTTGCCAGAACAGCAAAGGAATGCAGCTGTTAGGATTTTATACTATGGTTTTCACACTCCGAGCAGCATGTTGTACTAATGCATTATTTGTATTACAGTAGTCCCTGCAGGCCTTCCCCCACATCTGAATCCCATTGTTCTCACAGTATAAAAAGACATAGTCAGAAACAGACCCAGCGCAGAAAAACTTATAGCCATTTACAGTGACTAAAGGAGGATTTAGGAGGACCTTAGCATCCAAGTCTCTGAGAATGACTAAGACCACCTCACTTTCAACCACCACCCTACTCCTGAAAGGACAGGGACCAGAAAGAAGTCACAAAGGGTCATCTAAAATAAATAGAAACCATTCTGTGCCTAACCCAAGGCTCCTCCACAGGTTCAGAAGTACCCTGAATAAGGAAGGAGGAGAAAGCCAGACAAAGCTCTTTGGTGGTTCAGAAATGGGCATCTTAAATAGCCCCAATACATTAGTCATGGTTTGACCACAGCTTGCTGCGGCAGAAGGCACATGGGTCTGGTGGCACCCACCTTCTCAGCCTGGGGAGAGCTTTGAACCCAGAGCAGGTGCCTTCTGAGATAATCCCCACCCAGGCTCTAGAGGTTATAGCTGGTACAGCCCTCCATGACAGCCACCGACACATCTGTGTAAAGGACAGCGGCTCTAGTATAGTCGCATGTGAGGAGTGGTAGGGTTTGCTTCCTCTTTTGGTGGCTGCAAATACATTTGACATAAGGCAAACACTGGTCAAAACCAGAACTAAGCCAGAGAGAAAAGGTTGCAACTTCAGCCACGAGCTACAAGCTACGAGGGGTCTCTGGCTGGAGATGACAGAAAACTGTAAATACCACAGACAGACAAGATTTGATATATTTTGAGATGAGTGCTGCTTTCAGAATAAAGCAAAAAAACAGAAAGTTCTTCACCCCTCTAAGTATGTCCAAGGCAAACAAGCATTCAGGTCCAATGCAGGTAGGAAGAGCCAAACGGAAGAGCAAAATAGCAGGAATAGGGGATTGGAAAGGAAAAAGTTGTTGGTTCTTTCATATGTGCTGTGAGTCAGCAGGCATCCGTACTGAAGAGGTTTCCTTCTCAAGCTGCCTGTTATCACTTCTCAAAGGTCCTTTCTGGGCTGCTGGCATAGCTGTTGGTTCAATTGTGCCCAAAGCCATTTCATTCAAAATGGGGTAGGCTGGCAGAGAGCTCCTTCTCAGGCTGTTCAAGGCAACCCAGTTTGCTTTTGCTGAAACAGGCTGGGGGTGCTAGCATGAGGAGCGGAGATGGCAGATCGAAAAGGGCGGTAGTTTGGGGCATACTCAAAGACGGTAAATTCCAAATGTCTTTATTGTGAATGTTTTGTGTTACTCTCCTCATGACTTCTAACATCAATGATATTTTTCTATGTGATGGTTTCTCTTCCTGACTCACACAAAAGAAGACAGGCCACACAGGATTACTTCAGCCTGAGATTTTGCTGTTTTGTTGTCTTCTTTCCATTCCTTCTGTTTTCTTTCCCAGTTTTTAGTTTTCATTTTTAGCAGACCGTTAAGGGGTGATGATTCATTTCTAGAAAACAGGTATTAAATAACCAAAGGCTTCTCATAAGTGCAGGACTGGGTCCTTCAGATACCAGGTGCTGTGCTGGTAGTCTTGGTTCCTGCCTTTCTGACCCGTACCTCTGTTGGCAAGTCTCTGTGGGCACTGAGTCTTTCCATTTTTCACTTGGGAAGTTGTCACACTGTTGTCAAACAGAGAAATAGAGTCCTGTTTCCACCCTTTGATTTAGGGAGATTAACAATGGGGCACAGCACTATTGAGAGTTCATTTTCTTTCCCATCTGTGGATTTTTAGAGCCTTGAGACAGCCGCCTGGTCTGGCCAATGTGAAACCAAGTCTGTCACATAGCTGGAAGGCAAAAATGGGTTCTCCTGACTTTGGATTAATAGTCTTGTTTTGTTTTTCTGTTATGTTACTTTTTGCATAAGTTTCTCTCAAGTCAATATTTACTGCTGGACTATGTTGTCCATTAAGTCCTGATAGGGGGAGGACTGCAGCCTGAAGCCTGCTGACAAGATCCACGGCTCAGGAACATTCTGTTGGCATCAGGGATACTCGAACTTTGCCAAAACGAAACGCAAGAAGGAGACTCTATCTGAGATAGGTCACACACTGTGTTTTGGATTTGATTCCTTCCATCTGTTTGCCATAACTAACCATTCCTGATCCAGGAAAAAGCTTTTCTGGAGCATGTCATCTTTCTCTACTCTCCTAGTCAAATGCTTAGATTCACCCTGCAATCTCTGTGCTGTTTGTCGGTCAGCGCAGCAGCAGTTGTTAAGGCTAAGTGATGAGGTCACTACTGCGGAAAGGGTAGTAACATGTTCCAAAACAAATCAAAGATGTTAAGACATATAAAATGTTCACATACAGTTGCCTGTCTTGAGACTTGCGGATGCTGAGTTTTGAGAGGTTCTTTTTTTTTTTGCCTTTTGTCTTTGATTTATTTATTATTTTTTTTAAGGTGTTCCCTCTTGTTAGCTGAAAGGTCTTGATTTTAAGGAAAGGAATATTGCATAACATCTTCATCCTTCAATGCCAATGGCCTAGTTGGGCCCTTTTGGGACCTAGCTGGGGCCTTTCCCCCCCCCCCCCCCCCCCCCAAGAGAGAGATTATTTCATCTTTTGGTCTTTCATGTGAAGTTACTGACATCACCAGGTTTTTTCTGGTATCCTCATGTGCCAGTCTTGCAAAAGCAGTGAAAATATAACATTACTGACTGTGCAGAGATGAGATCTACAGAACACAATATGGATTTGGCTGGAGTGGAACCAAGATTTGTACAGCCAAAAGTAAACAAAATCATCCACGTGATAAGAATTTAAGAGGAGTTTGAAGGAGTAAAGCAGAGCCTTGTCTACAATGAATGTTCAGCTAGATGAAAGGTTTTTCTCGTCTCTTTCACTATGACATAAATTCAAATAGATCAATAAAATTTGCCAAGGAAAAACATGTGGAAGCCTATTTTTGTGCTACAAGATAACTTCTTCTTAGCACTCTTTCAGGGTAGATGACAGTGGAGTGATACTATTGAGGAAAATGCCTAGCAACAACATCGGAAATTACATGAGTTGATTCTGATCGCATCTGTGTAATGTTATGCCAAGTTCAGATATAAGTCTCCTCTGGGAAGTGAAGGTCTGTATGTGATCTAGGTCCACACCCTATCTGAAGATTCAAAATGCTCTGAAAGACAGGGATCACTTAAACTCTAGGACCATCTGCTCCCTGGCAGAATCCAGGGGAACAGAGTCACGGGGACTGTTTATTTCTGTTTTATTCTAAGGCATAGTAGTTACTGGGCTTCCTATTATAAGACACCTGCATACATCGTGCTGCCTTGCTGATGCAAGGCTAGGGTCCCTAATGTGACTCTGCTCGCCTGCTTATATTTCCATTTCACTGTGCATGTGTACACATTATTATATTTTTTTTTCTGTATTGATTGTTTTTCCACTGGTTTCTCTGATTTTACTTTTCCAGAGCTAAATACCCAAAGTTTATATAGTCTAGAAGAATAGATGTCTAAGTTAGAGCTTACTCTATAATAGTTTGCTGTCTTATGGTCCTTTTTTTTTTCTCTCCACATTTGGCAATGCCTCAAAGTCCCTGTGCCAAACATTGTATAAATAGGAGTAGTCATGATGGTGCCCTAAGCAGCTTACAGTTTAATTAAAGACAGGAAAACAAGAACTAATTGTAAAACAATAGGAAAGAGACTGAGGGCAATAGTAAAAATGTCATGTATTTAAATAGGCTCAGTTTGCACAGTTTGTGCACAGCTTCAAATCAGAAGTCCAATGGCTTTGACACACGCTTTCCATGAAATCAAGTGGCTCCTCAATATTTTCTCTGTCTTCCCTTCTCCCTTTTGCCACTCATGGAGAAGCTGTTCTACTGTTGCTTACATAATGTTCTGTCCCTCCTTCAGAGCTCTCTAACTGCCCTGCTACAAAGAAATGTCAGGGTCTATACAGCACTGCTATCCAGATAGTATATATGCAGATTAGAGTACGTAGGGAAACTATACCAGCTGCAGTCAGGAGAGAATTTCCTGAGGTATTGACCCCTCTTCAAGTTTGTTTTTTTTTTTTTAAGCAAAGAGTTTTATTAGCTCATATATCCCCTGGTACCCAGTTCAGGCTGCCTGCACTGAGAAGTGCCATCATCTGATGACTGGAGAAGGGAAGCCTGAGGGCCTCGTTATCCTGCTGTTAAAACAACTCTCCCTTTTAGCTCCAGGGTGTCACTGGGCCATGGTTCATCTTCTCTCCTCACATGAATTCACTGGCAATTTCTACTCTGTAGTGCCACCCACCAGCTTGATCACCAAGTCAGGTGCTTCCACTTCCAGACATATACCTAAAGGCCGGTGTCCCAGCCTCAAAGGGCAGTCTGGAACATGGGGAGACTGCACTTGCTGCAGCAAAGAGAAAACACTGCATGCATTGGGCAGACTGAATGTCCAGCCCTATCTTGACATTTATTTTCTGTGCAGCTGCAGCACAACTTATTTTAAAGAACCTGTCTGTATTGTCTGGTTTGTGTAGGTAGCTTTACTGTGAGTGCCGGGTGACCTTGCAAGTAGCAGTTGTCTCCTGAGGGAGATGACTTCTGTTTTTCTTCCTTTGCAGATGAGTAGGCAGGAGATCTAGTGCTCAAAATGTCCTAGCCTGACATCTCTGCAACACAGATGGCCATACTGCAATGGCCTGGCAGTCTTCTGACAAGTTAATGCTCCTCTTCACTCAGCTGTTACCCTTGGAGGTGCTACAGGGTTCCCCCCTCTCATTTAATTTCAAGTGGTATTAAGACTTCCCAGCCTGACTCACCTGCTGGTGTCCTACTACCCATCGTAATCCAGACAGACAAAGGTATGAACAGAAGGTGTCACTATTTCAGCAAGAGATTAGTGCCCGCATGAGGAATACTGGGGGTTGGAGAGGAAGAAGAGAGGAAGGAAAGACAGAGGTAATACTGTTTGGAGGAGGAAAATAGTTTGAAAGACTATGTGAGGCACCGTCTGTATTTGTCAGTGGTGCAAATCCCTAAGGCAGTGCCTGACTTGGTGCTCACATGGCTCTTCACAAAGGTCCGTTTCACAACGGCCTTCCGGGCAAGGAAGTCCCCTCTCACATGTAAAGGATGCTCCAGCCGAGGTTCACTGGAGAGCGACGCACACTGCGTGTGCTCCCTTGGTCAGGGTAAGTGTTAGCTTGTGCTCTGCTGGCTTCTGCTGCCAGCCCCAGGACAAGAACAATAGAGGCATCCAGGCTGGGATGCATGTAGGGTGGTGAGCTGACTAATAGGAGACCATTGGGCTGGGCTTTGCCTTTCCATTATCTCTGGAAAGAACACTGCACTGAAGTTAGGGAAGGGAAAGACGAAAACCATGACAACTAAATTTAAAAAATGTTCCCATTTAAAGAAGGACCTTTATATCTAGGCAGCAGTTTTCCTCCCAAGGAAATTTATATTTGGTCACTTCTCTGACCACTTTTTTAATTAGTTTCAGATACATGTTGTGTCTTTAGTAGTTCTTTGCCTGAGGTGGTCATGGTCTTTTTTTTCCAAATTGCATTGAGACTGATTTCAAATGTGGTGTATTTTCCATTTTCATTTGGTAGTTTCTCTCTAAATGTCTCTCTTTTTTAACCAAAACAAGCTTATGTATTTTGATATATATGAGAAATAATTCCCCTATGAAGAATAGGGACCTGAGCTATTTTGCAAATTGCAATAGTGAAAATAAGAAGCTGAAGGAAAATATTTTTTTATTACTGTCATTAGAAGTGTATTCATCTTCACCATTTTAAGAGCTAGACTAGATGCTGTAGACTTTGTTTTAATAACTGCAAGGTAAGCACAGGTCCTTGCACAGACTGTTTTGCTTAGTGGTAATCAAAATGTTTTAATTTCTTTCCTTTGCTTAGTGAACCTATTTGATAGTCCTAGCACATTGTTCCTCTTCCTCATATGCTGCAGCATATGAGAATGTCCATCACTGAAGTCTTAGGGAATTACCTACTGAATTTAAAGCTTTCCTTACTTCTCTGTGAGATGTAATTACCTGAAAGTGCTAATTTATAATCTTTAAAATGATTTTAATAAAATGTCTTAGTAACGTCTTATTAATAGTAAAGTGTGGGATTTTTTAAAAGATGATCGGGTTGTTCTAGGCAAGTGTCAAAGTTGTCTATGGTGTCGTAAACTCTGGCAAAATAGGGGCAAGTTCTGGCAATGCTGGCACCATTGAAACATCCAACTTTTTGGTCTGTTCTTACATAAAGACTGTCTGTCTTATGTTCACTAGAAACTTTGATCTTGTAATGTGTAAAAGTGTTTGTACCTTTTACCTTAGTGTCTGTTTTTAAAACTTTAAATTTCTAAGTAATTCTTCTCAGAATAACCTTTCTTAGACAATTTTAGGATTGTTCCATGTGAATCTGAATTTAAACATTCCTGCTGCAGTATGCTTGATGTTCCAAAGAGAAGCAGAGAAGGAAATCTTTCATTACAGGGGACAAATTTTGCCTAGCAGGCAGATGGAGCTCATGATATATGGAAAAAATACTTTAGAGGGAAAAAAGAACCAACCAAACCTCTTTGCAGGACAGTGTTTGTCAGTCTATATTTATGCAAGTTTTTTCTGTGCCTTTAATCTTATTGGTAAAGTTGATGAGGACTTCCAACCCTACTACTGTCCAGGTAGAATGTGACTTTGAAGCAGTTATTGCCGCAAGGAAAGGAATAAGCCTTGCTTCCCTTTTCATGGTGACACATACATTTGTACTATGGTTAATATAGGTGTGTATTTTCAAGTGACATGTAGGTAAGCTATAGCAATGTATATTTTCTATATGGTTCAGATATTGTAGTGTCAGTTCTTATAATCATAGTTATGGTGAAGGACCTTAACACCGGCACAGAGAGGAGTAAATGAGACTGAGCAGATGCAGGTTGCCGTAGGCAGCTCAGCACATTAAGTTCATTTTGTCACAAGATTAACAGCACCATATTTTCTTATATGCTTTCACTCTACTGCAGCACAAAAAGACTTACGAATTGCCTTACTTTGGCAATATTTTGCTCCCAACTTGCAACAGACTGCACTGAAAACATGCCTTTGGGTATCCTTGAAGTGCTTTCCTGGACAATCATGCTTTCTCACTCCACCTTCCATGTTACCATTGGGGGATTACTTGAACATGTGCATTGCAACACAGAGAACTTTTGAGGTAGGATGTAAGATACTTTAAGTATTAGTGGTCTTTAAGAGAGTGGGAAAGAGATCGTGGATGGTAGGAAAGCCAATATGATAATAAGGTTGATGTGCTAAGAATGCATGGTGCTCATGTTTTGGGACACATGCGCTACTGCTGCTCCCTGTTTAAAAGGTTGTTACTGAGGATGTCCACAGTCCATTTACACACAACTTTAGTGTGTGACCGCAAATATATGTATCTGGATGACCTTAAAAATAAACTGCACAAATAGCCATATGACCACCTAGAGTCCTCATTGATGGAATCCTCTTTCTTGTCTATCAGTCTTCCCAGGCATAAGAAAGGGATCTTTACCTGAATTGGACATACAGCTGGAGGTTTCTTTACTATTGGTAAGGCTAGATTTTTGTACAGAATCATTACTTCATGAAAGTGATTTAGGTAGCACAAAATATTACCAAACTGGATCATTAGAGGCAATCACTGTTTAACAAGAAAAGCCTGTACAGAACAGTAAAAGATGTGCTGACTTCCAAGACTGCTAAACATCATGCCAGTGTTGTTCATTAATTCTTGCATAACTAAAGCCATTTCAATCATCAAAACAAAAACAAAAAGAAGAAAGAAAAAGATTTTTTTTTCACATATTCTAGTTTCTTCAGAATGGATCTTTCAAATCCTAATCTTATTTTTGACACCTGACAGTTTTATTGCCTTAACATTAAGATCCTAAAGAAAACAATTAAATCTAACAATCCCAAAAAGCACATTATCAAAAGTATAAAGTGTTGCATGGTATTAAGGCATTTGTAATTTTCTTACTTAGCCTAAGTAAAACACTGTCCTATATAGATACATTGAAAGTTTCCATGTTAAAAATTGGCATGAATATTTCACTGGCTTTTTGAATCTTGAAAGTTGCCTTGTTGCAAGGTATTTAATTACCTGAGTAATTCCAGTGACTAAAAGCACTGATAGAAATAAAACTTCTATGGTGATTACATTGACATAGGGAGAACAAACTATGACATAATCCCAAATACATAAGAAAGTATAGCTCTTTTGCAGAAAACATGCAATAAAATAACCAAAACCAGCCAAATTCTGTTCTCTGTGATGTAGCTACTCTGTTAAAGCCAGTGGATTTCCAGCAGTATACATTTGGAGTAATTCTAAGATACTCACCATTAAAATTAATTTTGCTTTGTACTGGGTGCTATAGTCTTTTTGGAGTACTTTAACATTTTTATGGATCTCAATTCTTTTCTCCATATTAAATTTTATAGCACAGTTGCATAGGAGTACAGCATTAAACTGTTGAAAAAATTGAACCATTCAAAAATATGGAGTAAAGCTAACAGATAAATAACCTACTGCCCCTGAAACCTTCCTCCACAGTATTTCAACTTAGTTATCTTAGGCCAAGAGCTGATTTACTTCTGAAAGATATACTGAAAATGTTCTTTAATTTGCCTTCATAAATACATTTTCTTGAAGCAGTGATGCATGATATTTAATGATGTTTTGAAGTACTGAAGTGCTAAATTATATTGAGTTTTCATCAAGAAGGCAAAAAAGTCATCTATGTATGAAAAATGAACTGCTTAATCTCTGTTTGCCTTGACTAGAGTTTAGGCTATTATTTATGTATTTTTCTATGCTCTTTTTTCTTTCTGCCTTCCTTTCCAACTGCAGGAACACTGATGCACGTAGCTGACATCTGGATAAAAAAAAACAAAACAAAACAAAACCCAATTTTGAAGGCCAATATATTGTCTCGTAAACCTTTACTCCCACTACTAATATGATTAATATTTTCTTTTTTGTAAAACTGAAGAAACAAGGTTCACTCATAGAACACAGATTAAGTTTCCTGAATATAGATATTAAAAGTAAAAAGAAGAGCATATATGGACAGTATCTTAAAGAACATAGATACCATTGAAATATTTACAGTAATTGAATGAACATGCCAAGGCCATAAATTTTTATTCTTCTTGAGTCTGAAATAAAACCCACTTCTATGAAAGTTTTTAAGAAAGAGAATCTGAGCTAAAATCCTCAGAAAATCTGCTCTGATGTTTGCATGAAAATATACCAATTTTAGTTTCTTATTTCTTTATTTCTGCTTTTGATATGATGGAGGTGAACTTTGGTGTCCTTTCTGCTCATTTTTTGGTATTCAGGGCTCATGACAGCTCTCAACTTGCTGCTGTCAATGGAACTACAACTACTGAAAAAGACCTGAATCGTTTGCTATGGAAAATGACACCTGAAGTGACATGTCAAGATGAAAAAATGCAAAGGGCTTATCTACAGTTTTTAAATCTCTTTCATATAGCTTTAGAAAAAAGAAACATAGAAATGCCACATTACTCTCCATTTTATTGGGTAGCAAAATGTAGAGTGATGTCTAAATAACTTCTCATTTGGGTAATAAGGGTCAAAGTAGAGATAGACAATAGAGAAGTCTGGTTAAATAATTAATCTCAGTTGTTTCTGGTGATGAAAAGATGGATGAAGAGAGAGGACAATCCAAGCGATGATATTTGTTTAAAGCAGTCAAGAAGTGGAGCAATTACCAAGTGTTGTAAACAATTAAACCAAACTATGCTCATCCTTTCTGACTGATGTGAATTTTGCTGGCTGGAGAGTGAAGAAAAACTAAGTCCATCGTATAGGAAAGATAGTTTTTTTATAATATTTGCTCACAGCTTTTTCAGAAGAAAAAACACCACATTTTTTGTTAGTCTGAAAGTTTTTGAAATGGGAACCAGTTCACCTCATAATACACTTGTGCAACTCATAGCTTCACAGAGCAAGTGGTAATTATATAGACGTGCAAATCAGAATTAGGAATTATAATTCCAATTTTGCAAGTAACTGTCTTAGATTTTACAATTGATTTAGAATTAATAGAATACATTTTATATAATGAATTAGTAATAACCTAGATTCTGTTTCAGAATTTAATTCAATTTATGTAATATATCCAAAATGTAGTTTGTTTTGCCTAGGATTTTTAGGAGGTAAATACTCATTTGATAGGGTGCATTATTAGCCAATTCAAAACTTAAACCCCAGTTTGCTCAAAGACATCAAGTTCGTGACTAAATACAAGATTACAGAATCATATCCTATACATTGTAATAGCATATCTCAATAAACGTAAAGAGAACAAAGAAATAAGATTCTGATATTACTGGGCCACTAGGGAGGTAACTACTTCTTTCTCAACTCTACTGTATTCTTCTCATATAGGTTACAGAATCAAACCTTTGTTAATGGATTTGCTTTTTTTTTTTTTTTTTAATGTTACTGTTACCTCCTTGTTAGTTTGGTTTTAGCTCAACGACATGTGCTTTTTATCTTCAAAATACATTTAAGTAAATTTGCAGGTAAGAGAGAACACTTCATTCATTTGCTACCAACTACTGTAATGAAAAATCTTTTCTTAGAAAGTAGTAATTGGAGTTGCTGAAAAATTTTCTGAAAACTTCTTTTTCCTTCTGTTTAACTGTAGCTGCTGTTACACATTTCATCCAGTTTGAGAATGCCTACTTACACAATTATATGTTTTGTATAGAACTACTTGTATATAAATTTTGGTTTATAATATCTAGAAATAAAAGATTTGGTGGCTGATACAAAATCCATTAAAGCCAAGGAACTGTTTCTAATTAGTTTCTGATTAGCCTTTGGATTAAAATCATAATAACTAGGAAAAAAAGCATTAAAAGAAATCATAGAATCAAAGAATACCAGATTGGAAGGGAGCTTAAGTATCATCTGATCCAACATTTCTTGGCAAAAGCACAGTCTGGACAAGATGGCCCAGCACCCTGTCCAGCTGAATGTTGAAAGTGTTCAGTGCCAGGGAATCCACCACTTCCCTGGGGACATTATTCCAATGGCTGATTGTTCTCACTGTGAATATTTTATTCTTGTGCCGAGTCAGAATCTCCCTGGGACTAATGCACCCATTACCGTCGTACACATTACTCTCGTCTTTTCCATGTGACTCCTTCTAAAAAGGGGTCTCCATTTTCTTTGTGGTCACTCTTTAAATAATGGAACATGGTGATAAGGTCTGCTGTAAGCCTTTTCTCAAGGCTGAATAAATCCAGGTCTCTTAGCCTTTCTTCATATGACAGGCTTCCCAGTCCTTTGATAATCTTTGTGGCCCTTCTCTGGACTCTCTCCAGTCTGTCTACATCTTTTTTATATACTGGGAACCAAAACTAAATGCAGTATTCCTGGTACAGCCTGACAAGCACTGAGCAGAGTGAAATAATGACTTCTTTATCTCTGCTGGTGATGCCCTTGTTGATGCACCCCAGCATTCTCTTCACTTTCTTTGGCACAGCGCCACACTGTTTACTCATACTGAGCTTGTTGTCCACCATGACCCCCAGGTCCCTTTCCACAGAGCTGCTCCCCAGACGGGTAAAGCCCAGCCTGTTCTGCACTCCTGGGTTATGTTTTCCCAGGAGCTAACATCTTAACAGTTGTCCTTGTTGAACTTCATAAGGCTTTGTTAGCCCACTCTTCCAGCCTATCCAGGTCTTCCTGCAGGGTGGCTCTCATTTCTGAAGTATTTACTTGCCCACTCAGCTTGGCTTAATCAGCAAACTTAATCATAGTGCACTTGATCCCATCATCCAGATCATTTATGAAGATATTAAACAGCATTGGACCCAATATTGATCCCTGGGGGATCCCACTTGTGAAGGTTGCCAGTCTGAAAAAAAGCCATTTACTGTCACCCTCTGGGTGCAGCCTGTCAGCCAGTTCCCCACCCACCTCACAGACCACTTGTCGAGACCGTAACACATCAGTTTCTCTAGCAGAAAGCTGTGGGAAACCATATCGGAAGGCTTGGTGAAATTCAGGTGGACAATGTCTACCGCTTATCCTACATCAACCAAGCAGGTTACTTTGTCGTAGAAGGCAATCAGGTTTATCAAGCACGTTTTGCACTTGGTGAATCTGTGCTGGCTTTTCCCAAACATCTGCTCAATTTGATTTGTGATAGTTCCCAGCAGGATTCGTTCGATAACTTTCCCAGGGACTGAAGTAAGGCTGATGGGGCCTATAATTTCCTGGATCCTCCTTTCAGCCCTTCTTGTAGATGGGGGCAACATTAGCCTTCTTTCAGTCTTCTGGAATGTTCCCCGATCTCCATGACTTCTCAGAGATTATGGAGAGCAGCCTCGCAATGTTGTCAGCTAGCTTTCTTAACACCCTCAGGTAGATACTGTCAGAGCCCATTGGTTTGTAGGGGTCAAGCTCCTGTAATAGTTCACATACCAACTCTTCCTTTGCTGGTGGATGGTAGGTCTGTGTTTGCATCAGCATGTTTAGGAAGTTCTTCAAGGACCTAAAAAATTTAAACTTGTATTGTCAAAAATAAGAAATGCAAACATATACACGGAATAATAATTTTTCTATGATTTGTATGGTTAGATGAATTAGTTTTGGCCTTTATTAGGGAGTTTTATTATTAATAATTTTCTTGGAAAATAAAGATTAATTTTATATTTTTCACTGGTACTGGAGTTATGGAAAACATAAAAGTAAAAAATGAGACAAATTGACAGTAACGTAGCCCAAGAGTTTGTGTCACATCCAAACAAAAGCAGTATAAATCTTACTTCTCAGAGAAATTGATCTGTTCACAGAAATTTAGTAAAAACTTTTTTCACTTTTTCCGCTTATGTTACAGTCTAATGCCTTTCATTCTCAAATTAGGCAGTAGGTCATTTCACTGAATTAAGCTAGACAATCATGGGGAAAAACTGTTCATCAATCTACAGAAAGGACTTACCGTCTTATTCAAAATAAATATTAAAAATTAAAACTATTTACAGTTTTATCTTTTTTCCAGAGCAGAGAATAATTGGGAGCTCAATAAAATGCATGCTGACTGGCCTTAAAAGCATCTTATATGGAGCAATGACTGTCTTCGTCCTCTTGGCTTTCTCTCTCGGAAAGCAACCAACACTCCTCTAACAGCTTTTTCCTTGTCTCCTCTTACTACCAAGGTTTATGGCAGAGATAAAGCAGAGGTCTAGACACAAAAAAATCTGACTTTTGTTTCTAGTTCAACCACAGCCTTTTATATGACCTTGGACAAGTCATTTATCTCAACTTCAAAGACATTAGGGAGGATAAAATTAATCACTGTGGTGCCCTCAGATGCTATAATGGAAGGGTCACTCTAGGCCACTAAATATATTTAGGAACATATTAACTATTTGGGGGTGGGGGGTGGGAAGCAGATTAGAAGGACATTGGCAAAAAAAAATATTTTAGGTTTTCCCTAGTTTGTCCTGCCTCTGCCATCTATAGAGTTGTCATCCAAAGCACAGCAACTAAGTTGATCCATGAAATCTTTTCAGTTAAAGATGTTACTAGATTTTAGTGATCTAGGAGATTGATCTCTTCCTGGAAATCCTGATTTCAGAGGCTCTTAGGTATTGTAGAAAAAAAATCATGTTTTCCATAAAAATTTGTTTGCATTTCATCCATTTATTCTGTGTGTGCTTTGCCTAGCTGTGTCACTGTACAAGATGTAGCTACTACTCACAGAATGAAAGGCTGTTCTTAGAATATCGCCTTGATTTTTCATAGTAGAGAAAGTGCACCTTTATCTAAACCATACTTGGGTCTTACAAAAGCAAGACGTTACTATGTAAGACACTTGTGTAGTCCTTTCCATGTAACACAGCCCTTTAGTGGAAAAATAAAAACATATGTGCATTTTCAACATGTCTTAAAGACAAATTTCTATTAAACTCAGATCTGTTCTGAAAAAAGAACAGATTCCAGGGTAATTTTTGGCTCTTCTGGGTAATGTAATAAATAAAAGGAACAAGAACCTAGCAGGGTACTAAAATCCTTACTGAAGTTATTTTGCATCAGTTGATCTGTGGCAACCACATGTGTACAAATGTATGTCAAAGTAATGCAGGGTACCGTAGCATAGATTACCATTCTTTCCATGCCCAGTTAAGCAAAATCCAGTTGTATGTGCTGCTAAGGCTGCTCATAAAGCCATTAAAGGCAACTGTGATACATGAAAAACTTACACAGAGAGCTCCTTCCTAGACTGTTCTCCTTTTAATTAATCTATATTGTAATTGTATTTTAATTAATCTATATTGTAAATATAGATTAATCCGTCTGAGGTCAAGTGAACTTCCGTGGAATTTCTTTCAGTGGAAAAGTGTAACTTTTTTAGCTGGAATCCTTTTTTTTTCTTTCTTTTTTTCTTCTTTTTTTTCTGGTGACTATCATCTCTCACTTACCTAAATTAAACAACTTCCTAAAAGAGACTTTTAGTTCAATACTCTCAGTATTAAGAACTGCCGAATTTCTGCGGTCTGCATTTTGCAAGAAGGGCTTGCTAAATCAAGGACCTCATGACCTCAAGATCTCTAAAGTTGTATTGCAGACTTATGAAATCTGCAGCTTTTTATGGTTTATTCTGAATAGAATAGGAGGCAGAAATGTGTTTTGTGGTATGCCACAAGCGGTGTCATGGAGGGAGAGGGAGGCAGAAACTGAGCCTGTAATTACTGTTCTCTGGGGTTTATTCTGAAATGTATGAACAGAGCCTTTTGAGTGCTTGCTTTTATTGACTTCATATACTTTGTAAGAAGTCTAGCGCTCCATTAGCATGGATGTTTTTCCACTAACTTTGATTATCAAAATGCCCCTCATGAATACAAACCCATCTCTATGCTATAGCCAGTTGAGAAACTGGATGTTGGCAGAGGGGAGATACAGTTTTCATTTCTTTTTCTGGGGCCCTGGAACGAAACAGAGCAGTAAGGAGAGATCTGTTGTGGAGATCCCTGATGGCTACCTTTGGAGGTGCGGTGAAGTGACTACACTGCATGCACTGTAGTGCAATCACCACAAGAGAAATTGCTTTCAGACAGAAAATGACACAGATACTCCTTTGCTGATCAGCGTGAGAGGAATTTTAGAGTTCAGAGCAGAAATCTGTGTGCCAGCACTAACAGGGGTATTTTATGCTCCCCTGCTTCTATATTGATTTTGCTGACTCAGGCCATCTCAGATTCTGTTGACCTTTTCCATTGAGAGGGGATGACTGATTTTTTAATACTCTGATGAAATTGTGTGAAAGTATATCAAAAGTACTTGATTGATCAAATGGCTTGTTTTCTGAGACTTTACATTTTGGCAAGGATGCCTGGCTCTCAGTCTCTGTCAAAAGAGAGATCAGTTCCTTCCTGACTTTTGTTGCTCATCTCTGCCCTGTCAAATATATTGCTAGCACAAAATTTTTTGCTCCTACTTGATTGACATTTCTTGGTTTTCAAATCTGATATTTCAGGCATTGTCTGCGAACATAATTACAAACCACTTTGGTGAATGTTATGAGCATCAGCAAACTTCTAAAATCCATGTTATGGCAGGATTTACAGTAATTTTGTTACTGATTCCTAGATAATTGATCTATGAAAAGACTTGCTATAGAAAATTTGTCTTAGCCTCATGTGTGTAGAATTATTTTGATAAACAAAAGCTGGACTGGTATATGCACTGATCAGAGGTGCAACATGCAATTTTAACGGTGTTCTTAGAGATTTTCCACACTGAATATAATGGGGCTCCAAACTGTTAAACATTATATGTAAATTTATGAGTTTACCTAGCAAAGTTATAAATATTCACCGAAGTTCTATGTTAACAACTTTACTATTTTGTAACATCTAAAAATTATGTACCAGAACCTGACTCAAAGAAAGTGTACCCAAGAGAAAGTGACTATGAAAGTCCCTTTCCACTTCAGAGAGGACCTAAAAAGGGATCAGCATAGTGTTTGGTTATGTTTAGCTCCTAGAAATAAAAATCAGAAGAAATTACAGAAATTAATTGTCCAAAGAGATGTCAGTATTAGCTAGACACCATTATTACACCACCTTGATTAATCTGCAGTTACACATCTCTTTGATTCAGTGTTTTCTTCAAACCGTTTTTCCTCATGCTTAAAAATCCTTTCTCTTAATATTCTTCTAATGCTTGCATGCATGAAGAGGTTGCAGTGTTTATCTTAAACCCTTACAGGACACAACTTTTCTCAAAAAGTCAATTTATGCATCTGCTTTAAAGCACCGTGGAGTCATCATCTTGACTTTTCAAGCAATGAAATGTGGTCAAAAAAGATGTAAAGAAATGCAAGTTGCTTTTTAATAGTATAGTAGGGAATGTGCTAACTCCAGCATATGACTATGGAATAGACCCAGTAACCCTATGGTTTGTGCGTTTATAGGCATCAGTTTTAGTGGTCTGTTGTGATAAATGAGAGAGATTAAAATCTTGCTATTAGTACTCTCGCCTGCCTGCACAGTCATTTACAGTCAGCAGAGGGCTAAAAGTTAAAGGTCAGACCTAGGAGAGTTAGAAAATGAGCTGTTCTGCTAAGAACACTCTGAGTGCAGGGAATGGGCTGCTCCAGGGACCAAAGGCCATGGCTGATTTTTCTGCTGTTGTTGTTCCTGGCTTGGGGTAAGTTTATGCACAACCCAAAGCATTCAGAATGAAATATTCTCCTTTCTTCATGTCAAAATATACGTGCACATGATCCACTAAAGTGTTTCTTAAGTTGCATTTATTTCCCCGTGTTGTTTTACCTGGTATATTTACTAGAGAAAAAGACTTTTTTTGTTTGATCAGCTCTTTCCAGGCAAGCTATTAAATCTAAGAGAAAGGAAGGTTTTCCAGCAAACTGGTCACTTACCAACGTGCTGAAGCTTCTGTTACTGCAAAATACATTTTAGCATCTGGGTACTGCCACTGCCAAGCATGTGCTGCTGCCTTTGGGGATCGGCTCGGGTGTTGGCTCTGGTAACTGGAGCATATCAAAAGTAAGGACCTAAAAAGAGCATTGTCAGCAAGGCCGGTGGCAGAATTACTGATGAGTGAAAATTCATACTGCAGAGAAGACAAGAGTCCATTTTGTTTTTTGGTTCCCTGAATAACATTACGTGTTTATATCCAATCTGTTCATTTAGTCACTGGAAGACCAGAAGCAGCTTATAAGTAAGCATGAAGAATACCCCAGTTCCTCTTTCCCAACACCCTAATGTAAAGCTGAAGTGGTGGAGGTAAATTAAGGTTGCTTTAAGCCACTTTTACATGTTTTCTTTTGGGATCTGGCGCAGTTTCAACTAACTCCCGGTGTAAGTGTCACCAGAGCGGGGCCTCCTGTGACATCCCTAATGCTTTCTGCATCTCTCTGCCCCTCTTTCTCATTAGCCTTTGGCAGCTGCAAATGAGGGAACAGGACATTTTTTCTGGTTACACTGCTGATATACCCTTCCTGTGAGAGCTGGGGAACACTGCTGAGACATCCCTTTCCATTAGTTATATCTTTTTCAGAGAGGCCAGGGAGCTGATTACATCCTTGTAAGGTCTCTTTAGTCTCGTGGGATGGCATGTAGACACCCTGGAATAACTGGGAATAGAGCCGAAGAGGAGGAAGCCACAAGAATAACTACTGACTGAAAATTTGGTCATGCCTTCAAAGATACCACCTCTGTTTCAGAGTATCCTTTGTAAATGAGGAACAGAAAAGCCTTGTTGTATGTTCTTTAATCATATTCCAATGTTCAGATTAGCGCAAACACAGAACCAGTGTATTGGTGATATGTTTACTTTTCTAAATTTATGCACAAGCCGGTTCCTGCTTTCATGCGAAGCAGCTAGGCATTTTTAGCACCAGGCTTCTGCTGGTCATGAAACTCAGAGTGAAGCAGCCCCAGCCACTGCCTTACGTAAACTCTGTGCCTGGTACAATGGACTGCTGCCACTGCTGTGTTTGTAGTAGCGAGATTTCCTTTCTGACCTACTTTTCTGCTGTGTGCATTGGGCCAGACCCTCTGGAGCATTAGATCATTTTATATCATTCCCGTGCCACAAAGCTGCCCTGACAGCTCCTCAAGCAGCCAAGGAAGGATCCCATCAGCCTAGAGGGATCCGCAAACTACTTAACAACTCTGTTGTCTTTTTTCTTGCTGTAGCCAGCACAGCAGATGTATCTAGTGTGCTCTAAACCAGACACTAACTCCTTAGGTGCATAGTAATTCTTGAGGCTCCTTCACATAGGACAATGATCTAGCAGACAAGGCTAGAAATACACGAATGGTACTTAGAGATATGCAGGTCTGTGCTGAAGCACATCTTGGCCTAATTGCCCTGGAAGCAATACTAGTGGAAGCAGCTTGGGCAGATATTGAAGAAATAATCTTGGAGATAATGAAACAAAATGAAATGTCATAAACTTTTAAATAATTGTAGAATACAAAATGTGCAGCATTAGATCGCAAAAAATAGATACAGCTCTGTTAAAAACAAAATTTGTGTCTGTGGAGATTTTCATGGAGGAAGAGAGGGTAAGGATGGGAAAGACCCAGTTGTAGATCTATATATGAGTCTAGGTAGGTATCTAGAGTGATGAAGGTCTGTTATCAAACCTTCCCTTCCCTCTTTCAGAGGTGTGAAGTCAGTGCTTCTTTCTGTCTCCCTCTCAGAGCTGTTCCAGATAGGGCATATACCAATATCTGAGTTTCTTAATGGTATTGAATGGAAAACAAATTCTGTACCATAGAGAGCATAATTTCCTGCCAATAGCTCTGTAGTATTATTATTTTTTTTAATCTTCATGTTAAATCACCATCATACTTACTAGAGCCAAAATTTCATCCTCTGTTGTGCTTAATTCCTTGCAGGATGGCTGATAGAGCCTATTAAACAAATATGCCACCATGCTGTAACATAAGATTAGATACGAGAGACGTTCAATTATTTCATAGGAGAGTCAGAGCCTTAATTGGCATGCTGCAAGTAGGTTGCTGTGTCTGCTCAGGATGAGGATGATACACATTTGCCAAGTTTTCATCCTGCTTGCTCCCCTCCTCAGCAAAACTGCATATTGCCCTGAATTACCCTGCAGACCCCTACCACAATACCCTCAGGCATGCATACATGCAGCCTGGTGAGAACCCTGGCAGCTTTTTTACAGCTGAGATTTCTAGTTATTGCAATTGTAATTTGCACCTCAGTTTGTGGATAGCAAGTGGTGCATGTGTTAACCACCCTGCTTGGACCAAACACAAGCTGTCAGTTCAGGAGGACTGTGCTGTAGGTGCTCAAAGAGCGGGATGCTGATGGGGGTGCCTAGGTAGGAAAACTAGTTTCATCAGGCTCCTCTAGACAGAGGAGAGAGCAGAGAATGGGAACTCTCCCAGCAGAGTAACACAGGGACATGGTTTCCTTGCCGAGGGATTCCTTTTTGACTGAGAGGAAGAAAACAACAGCAGGGGAGAAGCTCTCAGCCAAAGGTGGACTTGAGGGCAGCTGATTTTAAGCACATCCTGTGATGATGAGAGGAGCAGAGCAAGAAAAGCATGCAGGTGATCAATCATGTTTTGCCTACATCTCCTCCGCAAGTGCTGTTTAGCTTAAAGACTGCCTGGGTTAAGAAAACCTCCTGTAACACTCAGCATATGTGCTTATGTATCCCCTGAGCTGTTGACGAGTGTCCAAAAAGCTGAAACTTGGCAGAAAGAGGTAGTGTCTTCAGATGGCTGAGCAGGATTTTGCTGCCCAGAGTGATCTGTTATCCCATTTCTGAAAAAAATTACCTCAGGAGTCTGTGCCTTAGGAGTCAAAGAAAGAGATGATATTGCAATGTACTAAAGAGCTCACAGACCCAATGTGGCCTGACCTAAGCAGAAGGCCTTATGGCTAGATACTTACCAGGCTTTTATATTGACCTGGAAGCTACCTGGCTTGGCTGTTTTTATGCTGACACATCTACACAAGCCTGGATCTGATTTAGACGTGGTCAGACAGATTTGTGACAGAAATAAAAGTTAAGGAATTAAAATCTGAAATGCAAGACACCCATGATAAAATATTAAGATGTTTTATATATGTGAAATCTTGAAAGCTTTGACATTTCTGACAAAATATTATTTTTCTTTCTCTGACTCTGTAGCTGTTCAGCCCCAAAAGTTATTTTATTTTACGTGTGTAATGCATTTTTCCACACATATACAAATGGTCTGTACCTCAGAACATCATAACTTTCATACCCAGGAACGTCTTCAGATTTTCTGGTCACAACTTTGACATTGTTAATTTGAAAAGCCAGATACATTCTGCTGATGTTATTCTAAGTGTCAAAGGTGTCCCTGTAGCAGCTTCCTATGCCTCCTTGAGAGCCCTGCTGAAAGTAAGCCAAAGACCCCCAAATCACTGGGCCCACATGCAGGCATACGGTACTCCAAGGAATGTGTCTATTGCCTGACATAAATGTAGGGTGTGATTATACAGACCTTTTGCCAGCTGCAGGGTTAAGCCTGGCTGCTTGTGTCAGATTCTGCAGCACAATTTACCGCTCACTTACAGGTTTGTGGGGATGCAGCACAAAACAATTCACTGAAATTATCAGAACTGGAAAAAAGAACACAAACTGCTATGTGTTTCCCAATTTATTTTCTTTCCCAATTTAAGTCTGTATGCACATTTTGTGTTTTTCCCTTCCCCTCAAATTTGAATCCTTTCAGCAGTCTGGATAACAGTATGACCTCAAATGTTCAGAGGGCCTGTTAAAGTTCAGGAGGGCAGGAATGAGCAGATGCTGGTGGGGAGGGGAAAGGAAACTTGATAAATTGCTTTTTCCCAGAGAATAACATTTATGTGACAGCCTTTCCATGATTTCTGTAAGTGTCTGCTAACAGAGGCTGCCCCGTTCAGCCAGGTGAAGGACAGTCATGATTGCAGATGACCAGAGCATTAACTTCTAAACCCTGAAGTCTGTTTCCCCTCCAGCACCTGGTAGCACCAAACTTTCTGGTGCCAGAAACCAAAACCATAGGCATACCTTGTGCTGTTTGTCAGGCAATCTACTGCCACTGTTCAAACCAGCAAAGAAAGGTATTGCATGGAAGGACAAGGTGTGTCCCCATGGCTAGGTGATGATTAGACTGCCTGCATAATTGCTGGAATACAAAAGGGAATGAGAACTACTCAGGAGTACTGAGTACTTTCTATTTCCCAATTCCTTTCAAGTTTGATTGTAGAGACAATATTGCTCATCCACTTATAACCTGGATGCTTACTCAATGACAAATCCCATTAAAAGGAAGGGCAGTAAAGTGGACAAGATTTGCCCATACATACTTGTGTTTTTGACAGCTGAATGGAGTTCACATTGCTTGTTGGATCTGTCAAAGAATATGTATGAATTTGAGTCTTGGATATTGAATGGCAGTGTGGTGTGAGGCTGTTATATGAAAATAACTCACGTATTTAGACATATGGTGCCAGTCCTCTACCAGGTGTACTTGAGGCAATTTAAAAACATTTTAGGACAAGCCTAGGTAAACCCAAAGGAAGTTTTGTAATCATACGTGTTTCTCTCTTTCCCCCTTATCCCGAGTTGGACCCTACAGTTGTCTCCTATTTCATTTCAGTTATTTCCCTGTTTTTCAGACTGTGAACCCTTCCTGTACAGATTTCACTGCCTCATGGAAGACTTCAGAATGGTCAGGATCAATAAATCTCCCTGCAGGGCTTGCTGAACGTGTGCCTGTACTGACAGGCTGTAAGGTGTCAGCACAAGGGTTGCTTAGGCCTGTAGTGGGAGAACTGGGAGGGTGCTCAAATGGTCCTGGGGAGTAGGTTCCCACAAGAAAGAAATACAAAGCCATTCCCTATGTTACATGTTTCCTACCTTCATTTAAAAAAAAAATTAAAAAATATTGATGTGGACTTATAAGCTATACTTGGGAAAACTGGCTTTATAAATAAAATTGGTGGGAAATGCACAGTTCAATTTGGAAAACAGTGGCACTGTAGCCCTCTTAGTAATAGACATATTATCATCTACCTACACTTCAGTAAGGCCTTTGATATGGTTCCCCAAAACATTCTGGCTGCTAAATTGGAGAGATTTGGGTTTGATGGATGGACTGTTAGATGAATAAGAAATTGACTGGATGGTTGCATTCAAAGAGTTAAAGGCTCAACATCCAAATGGTAACCAGTAACAACTGGTGTTCCTCAAGGGTCCACACTGGGATCAGTACTATTTAATATCTTCATCAATGACATAGACAGTGGGACTGAGTGTGTCCTCAGCAAATTTGTGATAGCGAGTGGTACAGTTGATACACTAGAGGGAAGGATTGTCATTCTGAGGGACCTTGACAGGCTTGAGGAATGGGCCTCTGTGAACCTCAGGAAATACAACAGGGGCAAATGCAAGGTCCTGAACCTGGGTCAGGGCAATCCCAATATCAATGCAGCCTGGGGAATGAATGGATTGAAAGCAGCCCTGGAGAAAAGGACTTGGGGGTACTGTGGATGAAAAATAAAACATAAATCAACAATGTGGGCTTGTGGCCCAGAAAATCAACCATATCCTGGGCTGCATCAAAAGAAGCATGGCCAGTAGGCTGAGGGAGATTCTCCCTCTCCACTCTGCTCTCATGAGACCCCTGGAGTCTCATGAGTACCTGGAGTACTGTGTTCAGCTCTGGCATCCCCAGCACAAGAAAGGCATGGGCCTGTAAAAGCAGGTCCAGAGGATGAACACAAGAATGATTAGAGGGCTGGAACACCTCTTGTTTGAAGAGGGGTTGAGACAGTTGAGGTCATTCAATCTACAGAAGAAAAGATTCCAAGGGGATCTTATTGCAGCTTTTCAATATATAAAAGGGGCTTATAAGACAGATAGAAAAAGAGTTTTTACCAGGGCCTGTAGTGACTGGACAAGGGGCAAGATTTATTAACTTAAAGACATTAATTTAAAGATTTAGATTAAAGGAAGACATTTTTCACAATGAGGGTAGTGAGACAGTGGAACAAGTTCCCTAGAGCAGTTGCAGATGCCCCATTAATGGGAGTGTTCAAAGTCAGGTTGTGTGGGACTTTGAGCAACCTGATCTAGTGAAAGGTGTCCCTGCCTATGGTAGGGGAGTTGGACTAGATGATCTTTAACTGTCCCTTCCAAGATAAACTGTTCTATGACTATGATTTTGACATTATCATTAGATTATTACAAGGCTTTAGATGGTTTAAGAGGCTTCTCTCTCTTTCTACTTTTTCTCCCTGTATCTGGGTTAGTTCTTATTGCATATCTATTTGCTTTGTGAACCAGAGAAAAAAATAATGCTTTAATTGAAAAGCACGTATTTTTATCACACATCAGGTAAGCAAAAATAAGTAATAAAAAAGAAATACATTTTTCAAAGACAGAATGAAGAGAAAAATACAGTGATGAACTAACCACAAGTTCCTGGTTATTGATGCATTAAGCTCATATTGTTAAGGGAAATGGAATACTTTTCATACTGTCCAACCTAGTCTAGCTCATAGGCCTATAGGGTGCGTCAAAAAGCCAGTAACAGTGATGCAATCTTTAGTAGAGATGAAACATGAATGATTTTGTCTTAAATAAATCTGGTTCACTTTTTCTTTTTTTTACTATATTTTTAAATTTTTATCATACTATTTTTTCATTCAGCTTTTTTTTTTTTCCCCAGTTAACAGATTCTTTTGAAGGGTGGAATTTTGGGCTATGACGTGCAACAGAGATGGGTGTTGCAGACTGTCACCAACCTCAGAGCCCATTTAATCCCCTTTGCATTTCTGTCTTTTTCTAGATAGTGATCATTTGGATAGTGATGACTTTAAGAGAACCAATTTATCTCCTTATTCATACACAGCTCCTGATGTGCTCACAGTTGGAGAGCTAAAGATCAATCATAAATTAAAGTATCACTAATGCTAATGTTCTGCACAGCTTGCTTGCATCCAAGAAGCTATTGTGATAAATTGGCAGGATTCCTGGGAAAAACAACGCATATCTCCATCTATATATATGATTTTAAGCATGATATTTAACCTGAGAAGCATGTATTTATCTTTAAATTATTTCCCTTTACTTACATATATGAAAAGGAATACAAAATGGTTTGGGTGTTTTTTTTTGTCTGGACATTATTTGTAAGTTGAACAAAGTGATGTTTTCATCACACAAATCAGCACTGCAGAGTGCTGTTTTTTAATTTGGGAATGTCCATGATGAAAGCCACTAAGTCGTGCCCTTAGCTAAACTGAAAAGTATGTAGAAAATTCATGTATTTTTGATCTGAGTAAAAAGATCATAAAATTGGGGAAAACTGTAATATGGTTTTACAAAAATAAACAAATAAGCGAATTTCTTGCTGAAGTGCTATGGCAAAAAAAAGAAAATGAAGGAACAAACAGAAGCCAGGACTCTAAAGACAGAGGAAAACTGGGGTGCATTTCACCTTTGCTTGTTGAGTTGCTTTTTAGTGCTTTGGGGAGGATTTTTTAGCAGTGCAGCTGAGTTTTTGTGAAATAATTACACTGATGATTCTGGTTTCTAATGTACAGTACATTAATCTGCAAAAGCGATCGGGCAAATTCTGCTGAGTATTTCACCTCAGATCAGCAGTCCTCATCATTAATCATGCATTATGAGCTTTAATAGACTAAGCATTTTAAAGACATCTGCTGAGTCTCGAAGGATGGAGTGCAGACCTTGCATTTCAGAGGTTTCTATATTAGATCAGTAATAATATTGGGAGAAAAAAAAAAGACCCAACAAAAAAAGCTTTGCTTCTCCCTCTGCTTCTAGAGAGACCTGCCACACTGCAAGAGAGGATGATCGTGTAAGGTATTTGTAATTGGAGACTGAGGAAGTTAAGCTCACCATGTATTCATACATCTTCTTAGATGAAGTGATTGTCACAATCATTACATGCTCAGGCAACTAGCATATAAATAAAGATCTGTTTTGCATGAATTGAGCATGTGAATAAGACAGTTTTTTCCTGAACAACATGCCATGCATGCCTGAAAATCACTATAGGTAACTGGCCTTTTGCTTATTGATTTTGTTTGATTCAGTCACTCAAACAAATAGTTTGGTGAAGGCTGTTGCATGTCTTGCACAAGAGATCATATTAGTTCGGTTTTTCTCCTGCGTTAAGGACATACTGTGCCAGTCTTGAGAGCTAATTCTAAGAAATACACCTTTGCATTTGTTACGTGTTCACTTGTAGTTATTTTTTCCACAGGATACTTTATTGTGTGGCAGCTTCTAAGACTTTACAAGGAAAGACTTTCACAGTGGAAAGGGAGCATGAGGGCAGGCAGGCTTTTGGTGATGGCTACAGGTCTGCTTCCAAACAAACAGCAACAGGGAATAGCAGACTACAGAGTCTCAGAATGCTTTTGCCCATTTTGTGTTATGGATGAACCCTCCCTGACAGTGATGGTGCTTGAGCTAAACACTTGTCCTCTGAGTCCCATGTCTATTCCTTAGCCTAGAGGGTACAGCCAGGAAGTTCAATACCTAACATGTCCTGGCACGACTTGAAAATGCTTTACTTAAAATGTGCGAAATCAGGATGAATTCTGTCTTCTCCCACACTTTCTTAAGAAGCACCACAAATACCAGGCTATGCGGTATGGCTGCAATGTGAGTTGTCTTTCCTTTTTCTAAAAATAGCAAGGCAGCAGCTGAAAGCTGGGTGTCTTTGCCATTAAGTTGGGGAGTCACTTTCCTTCTGTCCAAGTGATATATAAGAGGGTCATTAAGGGTGGAGTGGAGGCAACTGGAAAGCCACCTTGAAAGACTCTCCAGCTTGGGTAATGGGCTAAGATGCCCACCTCTGAGGTGGGAGACCCAGCTGTAAATCTAATTTCTTTTGATTCAGGGCAGTGGCTGGTGGTATAAACTTCTCCCATACTGACTAGGAACTGGTGGGGTTGGGTACTCAGCCCCTGAAGAGCCTTTTCCTGGAGCAATCCCAGGTCTATGGTGTGGTTCTTTACTGATGGAAAGCAGAGAAAATAGGCTCTATACCACAGGTGGGGGGTAGGTGCATGTGTGTGAGATGTCAGTGGTGCCCTTAGGTAGAAGAGAGGCTGGGACCTGCTGCTCCCATGTGAGTGCTCTAGTATGTGGGTGTGGGGGAAAATGTCAGCTGCAGGGTTGCTGCTCATTTCCTATGTTTTTCTTACAATACTTGAACAAAATGTCTCATGCTGAGTCAAATTTTTCATATGAGATGGTTTTTCTTCCTGGCTTTTTTGTATTGGTTAGGAAAAAAGGTAGTAAAATAAATAATAATAATAATAAAATTGCACATAATCCAGACTGATTTCCCCTTTCCTCCCCTCCCTGCATTTCTCAGTTTGGTATTGAAGACATCGATCTCTCTTCCAGCCCTCTGAGGCCTGGACTAAAGCCAAGAAAATGAATGAAAAGATAAACAGAGGCAAAGAAAAACAGATATATATGATCAGGGACACAAAGCAGGTTCCTGGCAGAATGCGGAATTGAGTCCTCTCACTTTCTGCAGAATCCAAGCTTTCCTTAAAAGGAAAACTGAAGGAAATAGGTCAACTCAAATAACAGTAAATCATGCTGTATGAAAATGTATCCCCCTCATCTCTAAACTGTGAGATGACACACAGTTTTTAAACTTTATTTTACTGATGAGTATCTGTGATGTGTGAGGAGAGTCTGGGATCTGAACAGTGTTCCTTGCTTGGTGTGACAGTTTATCTAACAGCTTTCTCACCGTATCTGCTCTCAGCTGTTCTGTGTTGGGTTTTCTTTGTTTTTTTGTTTTTTTTTTTTTTTCTTTTTTGAAGGGAAACTTGAGTCATTGCCACTTTTTATCCTCTCTTCACTGCTTTAATGGGATCTTCCTTCTCTTCCTGCTTTTTGCCTCTTTCCATTTTATGAGAATTTTATTCTCCTCTTCATACAGTTCCAACACTTTCTCACCTTCCCTCTCACAAGTAAAGAAAATGAAAGCCTTATGCTATAGCATTCTGAAATAAAACTAGAGTAACACTCCTGTTTCAAATGCTCCTGGGGAAAAAGGAAGGCAGCTTTATTTTATTTTATTTTTTTTCCATAGGTGGTTTACAGTCTTGCTCTTGAGTTCAGAGTTCTGACATTATACAGGGTACCCTAAAAAAATATTCCTTTCAAATTCTTTGCTAAATTTTTAATGAACAGCAAATGTGTTTCCTAATGGACTTAATGCAACAGCATCTTTTATAGGAGGAGCCCTAGGAAAGGTGGTAGAGGTCAGGCTGAATGACAGAAAGGTGAGAGGGAATTGAATTTGTTCTTAGAGAAAAGATGAGGAAAGGGAGCTGTAAGATGGAACAAAATGCTACTTTCTACTTTCTGAAACGAGTCTGTAGCTAGATATGTTATAGACTCTCAAAACAAAAACTGGTTTCAGTGCAGGCAGCAAAATTGTTCCAGATGAAAAGTGAATTTTTTCCGTTTCTTCTGGGATATTTTGTCCATTTGTATTAATGGTTTGAAACAGATCAGAGCGTGCTATTAGCAAAGTAATGGAAAATGGAAAATAACACTGAACATTCCTAGAAATCTGAAACTGAGATGCCTGTTTAATGCTGAAACTTAGACCTACTGTAATATAATATTACCTGTTACTAATTATTGTGCTGTTAAACTCTCAGCACTAGTTTAGTTTGCATTATACTAATATTGCCATACCTGCTAAAGACGAAAAACTTTGCCCTAAAGTTTTACAGAGCTAATAAATCCAGGTCCTATTTGACCTTCTCTAAATACCATGATTTAAAGCTGGGCCTTGAGCAGAAGATGCCCCTTATTTTCTTGAAGGTTTAGCAAGGGAGTTGAGTCCATGTTTCCTGTCTGTTGTGCTTCCTGGAAGGCACTCGTTTGTGTGTTTGGTTATATCTTGCATGTTCTCTTCTCAGCTTCTTTAGCTCCCATCTCCCACTCCTTAAATGTTGCCATCACTGGACTCCCAGCTGGGTACCCTGCTCCCACACACACTGTACTGGGAGCATGGGCCGCTGGCATCAGGGAAGAGGAATCAGGAGGGATGCAAAAGGGAACATTGTAGTGGCTGAGGGCCCTTCATGTCCTTGACAAATTGGACCTGGAGTCCCTTGCTGGTGATCACAGGTGTGTCTGAAAGAGGCACAATTAGCAATAAACATCCTGCCCTGTGCTCTGTCCCCAGAGGGAAAGGTGCCCTCAGAGGGTGGACAGAAGCCCTGTGACAGTTAAGTCCATCAGTCAGGCTGTGGTGTAGCCTGCTAAGTTTGATGGTAACCTACAGTCAGCAAAAACATACAGTAAAGAGATGTGGTAACAGTAATGACAGAATTTTATCTGGCTCTGCTAAATACTACTGGCATAGATGGTGGAGATTTTTCCAGGTAGAATTATAGAAAACATGGTTTGATCTCAGGAGTGAGGAACTCTGCAGTTCTTGCAGGCTCATGTGAGGGGGTTTTGTCCTATTCTGAAAGCACTTTTAAGATGTTAAGCTGAGTCTCTTGTTGCATGAAGAGTTATTTGATGCCTGCGCTACAAAAACTGCCATTCCCCTCACATTTCTGTGACAGCAGGTAGCGAGGTAAACTGTCTGTATAGCTAAAGGTTCCTGAAATGTGAAGTATATGTATACTTTTTCTTATGAGGTGGCAATTCTAATACTTTGAACCTTGGCAATTTTTAATTATTTCTCCCCCCTCCCCGGCATTGATGAGTTAAGTACTTGCCAGTTAATGTGAAGTGTTGGCTAAATCGATTGAAATCCCAGTTCTGAAAAGCGTTCCAAGAGGGCGCTGGTGGGAAGGATCCGCCAGGCGGGCCCCGGCAGCAGGAGAACGGCCACCAGGTGGCACTCGGGGACCGCGCAACACCGCGGCCGGCTGCTTCTAGCCCGGGCTGGGATGCTCCCTGGCTTGATTTAACCGCTCAAGCACGGTTATCATTCCTGGGTCACTCATGTGGTGGTTGGAATAAAACAAGCAGTATTTATCCCTGCTAACCAGCATTCGCACCATCAGATACGCCCACAAATCTTGCCTAGTCCCTTAAAAGCTACGCTGAACGCTTCATCCTTCCGCATGGTACATAAGTTAACAAGTGGGAGCTATACCCGCTTTATTACTTCTTCCGCTCGCAAACAATAGAGTGGAAAAAAAGCTAAAGTGGAAGTGTGTTTCAGAAGCATCCGGTTTTCCCACCTGCCTTCCCCTCATCCTTGAAAAAAAACAAAACAAAACAAAACAAAACCAAAAACCAAAACCAAAACCAAAAAAACCCAAACCACAAACACAAACTCAAAATTCCCAGGCTGGTGAAGAACACTACACCTCTGGCTTGTTTTGAGAACTACATTCTGGAAATGAAAAGTTAAGGAAGCCAGCTTTTTTCCCCAATTACCACATAATCCTTCATTATTCCCAGTCTTTCTTAAGTCGCATCATCTCCTTAGCTTGGAATTTTTTTTTTTTTTCATTTGTCCTGCAGTGGAAATAAGTTGTTGGCTATACACAGACAATTTTATGTACTGTTTTGCTTATGTTAGTATAGATTATGAAAGGAATATAGTCCCAACATACACTCTGTTATGTCAGGTTTTTAAGCTTTCTCATAGTGTGTTGGTGGCCTAAAGAATATCTTTATGAAAAAAAAAAAATAGACCTTGACTGGTGGAATTAAATGTGCCCTATTTTGTACGTTTAAATGTGTACTACAGCTTTATATCAATGATTTCTACAACTAACACCACTGACTACAGTTTGCAGTAGTTAATATTCCCAGGTTATTTCACTGTTAGGTTTGAGAAGAGATTTGCCTGGGCAGTAAAAATATTATCAACTGTATATTACGGTCTCTCAGGTGCAAGTTTTGAACCAGTAGAGCTGGGGAGTGGTTGGGAGGATCACTAAGCCTTCTGCTTCTTCACCTTTGTGTTCCTGCTGGGACCGGACAGTGGGGCCAGCAGCAGGATGCTGCTTGCTCCTGCCAGTCCAGGGGTTGGGCAAGGGCAGCAGCTCGGCTTTGCAATTGCAGTGTGGGGCACACACCTACCCCTGTCCCCCATGTCCCACCCTTTGGGTTTTATCACTGAGCATATTTCCAGACAGATGTTGGTCCTGGTTGCCAATCTGATCAGCCATGGCACGCCTGTCCATCAATTTCAGGTACCATTGTCTTGTCCACCATTAACGCACGGCTTGTGCCAAGGCTTGTCATGCTCTGTTCTTGTCTGCATTGTTGAGTTTGCAGTGGCTCACCATGCTCAACCCTGTTGCCATCATAGTCCACTCATGACCAAGGCAAGGCCGTGATTCTCCCATGTCACCAGGCCAATGAGGAAGAGTAGGTTTGAAGCAGTAAGTCACATCACATCTGAGGTTAGGAAACATGTTCTAACATTAAATTACTCTAGGTACATCAATAACGTTTCCATTTTGGAGGTATGACTTTTTTATTTACATGTACTTTTTCTGTGCTGATATATGGACTATTGCTTATGATGTATGTAGAAAAGAGGGGAAGAGCCACTTCTTTAGAGAAGTGTTGTACACTTAGCAAGGGAAACTCTATTGCAAGAGACAGAGTAAAGGTTAGCTTACCCATTCATACTAGAACATCATCTAGCCTGGGAAGAAGGAAATAGGAACAGGGCAACACTGAAAAAAAATCAGTTTTAATATAAATGCAAAACTTAAATCGCAGCTAATGCTATTACTTTACTTGTCCTTTTGCCTTCTTTCCTCAAGGTTTTGAGAAGGCAACATGTAAATGGTGTTACTGAACATATCACTTGGCTCTTCAGCTCTGCTCCTGAATTCTTTCTCACAACATACTTGCATTCTTGGCTGATGTTCATATTAAACCTCAACAGACATAAAGATATCATTCAACAGGTATGGTATGAACTTGGGACTATATTTATGATTTTTTTTTCTGATACATGGAAAATCTTACATGTTAAGATTTCTTGATATTGTTTTGATAGTCAGGAGAGTGAAGAGGTTGTACTCTTGGCTGTTTCATAACAGTTTGGATAACATATGACATTTTTACATCATGGCCATATGCAGGCAGTGGCATTGAATCCCCAGATTATTAACTTGAAGTCTGACAGTCATTGACAATAATGTGGATGCTATTTACTTATACTCTGCAAGACTGTGTTACCTATTAGGGGCCTTGTCTTCAAATGTTCGATGTGCTATGTTTTATTTATATGAAGAAATGTTAATCAAACATTTTTGTGTCTAGTAAAGCTATTTGTTACTGGGAATTACCTAATTTACTGGCAGACAGGAGACAAACATTTTTCTGGTTTCATGGTTGTATTATCATAATCTCTGAATGTATTTGAGGTGGTCAAGATTAAATTTGAATCAGGGATTGAAACACCCTAAGCAGTTTCATCATGTCCTCAGGAAGACAACAACATGTCTTGTGACATTACATCCTTGCATACTGCTGAGAGGATGTGGCTAGCTCTGAGTAATTTGGAAGAGAATGGAATTTCATTTTCAAGAAAACTGGGAAGAAGAGTTACTCATTCAGAGAAGGGAAAACTACTTCGGGTTCTATCTCCTTAGGGTTTTTCCAGCAGAACAGCTCCTGATTTACTGAATCTATACGTGGTTTATGAAACACACAAGCATCGTGAATGACGTTACAAAAGTTGAGGTTAGCTCCATTGATGACTCAACAGCAGTTTAACCTGGAATTACAAAATGCTTAGCATAGGAGACTGTAAGACTTACCTAGTCCTGTAGAAATACTACACTAGAGGTAGAAGGCTCATTGCTTCCCCTCTAGTAGGTGTTTATAGATCACAAGCTGAAAACACAGTAAAACCAGTGCATCTTCTTCCTTTGTGAGGGCTGGAGGTACCTTTGGTGGTGCAGACTTCCTTGGGCTACATTTGGCCCCTGAAGGGGATTACAGGACAGACAGAGGTCGTGTCATCCAGGGGTAGACATTCTGAGCAACTGATTTCCCACTATTAGAAATTTAGAAAATTACAGACAATAAAACATGAAATATTCCTCTTCAATCAAAAATCCTTAGCAGTAAACCTTTGCCTTCAGAATGTCATCATAAAATTTGGTTTCAGTTTGAACTCTTTCTTCTCTCAATGTCTCAAAACAATCCTTACTCCATTTCTTTGTGCTTTTTCTTTTTCTTTTTTTTCTTCTTTTTCTTTTTTTCCCCCTGGTTCCCTCACTTTTCATTAAACATTCCTTTGAACAACTGCCTCTAACTGAATCACAATCATTCTGACTTATTTATGATTTCTCCTCTAACCCAAGGCCCTTGTGCTTCTTCATAGAATCATAGAAAGGTTTGGCTTGGAAGGAACCTTAAAGATCATCTAGTTCCAACCCCCCTGCCATGTGCAGGGACACCTGCCACCAGACCATGTTGCTCAAAGCCCCATCCAGCCTGGCCTTGGACACTTCCAGGGATGGGGCATCCACAGCTTCTCTGGGCAACCTGTGCCAGTGCCTCACCACCCTCACAGCAAAGAATTTCTTCCTAATATCTAACCCAAATCTTCTTATTCCTTTTGCTTTCCAGTACTCAGTTTCTAGTCCTCTTTGTCATCCTTTGCTTATATTAAAGGACCACTGAGAGATGTTGTGGATTCAGGCTGCCTTGAGTGTGCTGTACTTTTTCCTTCATTCAGCTTTGGATTGATGGTTACTAATGATTGTGAATGTCTATTCAGAGTAAGTATTAATATAGAGCATGTAGTGGGAAAAACAATTAAAATCTTCTACTTAATGTAGAGGGATGAAGCTGGGTTAATTAGCATTGATATACAACTGTGGGCTGGCTTCAGGGGTGTTGGGTTGGCTGATGTAGATCAGTGCAGCTGTGGCTGGTGCTGTTAAGGGGTTGGGCAGACAGTGAAGAGGAAGCAACCAAGGAACAGAGAGGAGGAAGAAGCAGAGAGAAGAAAGAGCAAGAGCTCACACCCTGGGTGAGGCGAGACAAGGTGAAGGCAGCAGAGGGGCTGGCATGAAGAGTACGTCGGTATGAGATGGTAAAAGAGTGTGTTGCAGCCTGATAGTTTGGAGAGTGCTGCAACAATTGGTGCCCCACATGAGGCCCTTCAGATTATGAGACTGCCTGTAATGAGCGGTAACAGTGGTGATGGCTGTGCCAGGGGACGTTTGAAGTTTTGAACAGTGACAGTGGTGCCCAATGTAGCAGAGACAGGCAGGGATAGCCTGTGATCCCACCTATCTCAGCTCGATCTGGAAGAGCCTGGGGATCGGGATCAGACACCAGTAAAGGTGAGCCGTTGGGATCAAAGAGATGGAAGCCTGACTGCCTTGGAGTTAAGAGACTGAGGGTAATGGGTGATAGCGGCGGAGTACACGGCCAGACGTGGCAGCAGCCCGCAGCGGTGGCGGGTCCAGAGCGGGTCTGGCCAGACGGAGGTGATGGCCGTACCGGGGGAAGGCACGGGAGCAGCCTGGTGTTGCGGGCGGCTCCTGCCATTGCTGCTGCTGCTCGGCCTGATGGTATTCTTGCCGGCATTTATGTGCTCATTGAAGGTGTCTCCAGTCGTAGAAGAAATGGGTGACAACAAGGATGTTAAGAAGTTTTTCAGGACACAGAATGATTTGTTAGTGCTGTATTCTAGATCTGCTGCTGCTGCAAGCTCACTCAGGTGACCCAAGAGGTGAAAGGACAAGGCACTATAAGTTCATCAGAACCCCCCTCTGAAGAAATCAAAATCTCAGATGCTAAGAAAGCAAATAAGAAGAAAGGTGATCAACCTGCAGAAGATGAAAAGCCCAAGATAAAAGTGAAGAAGGAATATGAGTTCAGGAACAAGTTGTCTGGACTGTATGAAAAGTTTATTTGTAAAAAGGTTATGATGACTGTTAAATACCTCGGGTATGAAAAGTTAAAAAGGAAAAGAAAAAAAAGAGGGAGAATTATAGAGGACTGTATAACCTTTTAACAAATAAATTTTTCATAATGATTGTTAAAAACATAAGGTATGAAATGTTAATTAACCCAGCTTCATTCCCTTCTATTTTTTTATCATTGATAATATACAACTGTGGGTTGTCTTTAGGGGTGTCGGGTTGGCTGATGTAGATCAGGTGCAGCTGTGGCTGGTGCTGTTAAGAGGTTGAGAGCCAATGAAGAGAAAGCAGCCGAGGAAGAAGAAGCAAGAGGAGAGAGAGCGTGGGCCCTGGGTGAGGAGAGACTAGGAGAAGGCAGCAGAGGGACTGGCATGAAGAGTGTGTTGGTATGAGATGGTAAAAGACCTTGTTGCAGCTTGATAGTTTGGAGAGTGCTGTGACAACTTAACCCCTAAACTTTTTTCTTTTGCTGTAGTGAGGCTTAAGTGATTGTTTATTAAAAAAAGGCTTTATTTTAATTATTTTTTCCAAATATTTGCATTCAATTCCTGACAGTCTTCATATAAACTAATTAGATTATTCTGTGATTTTTTTCCCCCTAGGTTAAACATAATAAAAAATTAATAGCAAACTTTCAGATAAGGAAACCATAACTGTGTGACTTCTGGGTACTTAGAGCACAGGCCGGTGCTGTGTAAGCATCCACAAAAGAATTAGGTTAGAGCAACCTGATTCAGTATGTTGAAATGCTTAGATGGAGATGAGCCCTTTACAGGTGCCTTGAGATTACCTTCGTCAGGAGAGATGCAGAGCATATTTGTGATGAAATACTGAGGTGAATGGCTGGGACTTGAAGAGAGAAGGAAAGAATGTGATGTAGGTATGATAAAGTCATTCCACAGCAAGATACGATTTCACAACACTTGGCCAAACGACTTGTTCATAGCAGCGAGTCTCAGAATCCAGTGCTCCTGAACACAATCTTCTTCCATAAGGCATCTGGGACATTATGCAATGTCAGTCAAGGGGTTGGGAGTCTTGGGAAAGAATTCTAAATTAATTGATGCTTACCAAGAGTGTGCATTTCTGCTGCCCAATGAGTGACTTTAATTATTCCAATAGGCCTGCCAGAGGAACATGGGCATGCATACACCACACTGATGTTGACACATCTTATTTATGAAGCGCCACTTTTGCATCCCTATCCAGTTTTCTTCTCCCTGTATGTCCTATGCTGTGGAAATATCTTAGAAAATGGAAATAAAACACTGCTGGGCCTTACAGGATGACAGCCATATTTGCCAAAGGTATGGAAGTGGGTATGAGCAGGTACTGTATAATCTATATAATTCTGTATAGTTTGTGTACGTTGCAATGAATGTTCATGAGACCTGTGGTTCTGACTGTCAGCCTGCTCTCCATTGTGGAGAAACATATGGCTGCAGAACTGTCTTCTACTCTGCCCATGCATTGGGACCGTGTAATTCCTGATGCCAACCTTGCAAGATAGGCTCTACACAGGGATTTGCCAGGTAATGAATGTCCCCACTGAATTTGATATTTAGTTGTCTGACATTGTCTTATTTCTGTGCTTCATAACTATGTAAATTAAGCTGTTGAATGAAATCTTAGTGAAATCATTGAATGTGAAGACATTTAAAGCCAATTTAAGGTTGTGAGGTCTGATCTCAGCAAAGCTTGCTTTAAGCTAATTGTCTGCAGCAGTGCCAGGGACAGAAAGTTGAATCAAGATACCAAGTTATTATTTTTAATTTAGATATTATTATGAAACAAGGGGAGACTATAAGGCTGCCAAGATGCAAGAGGGCCAGAATTAAAATGTATACCTTTGCACATTTTTGGGGTGTCAGGGAAAGAAATTGATTTTCTTTTTCCTTAAAGTGAGATATAACTCTATGCAGGTGATAATACAGTCGCTTAAAAGATAAGAGCTTATTATATGAACCCTTAATTTACAATGGGCTTCAGGAAAGCCAAATTATTTAAGTTTTTCAGCACTAAATAAAATGGGAGGAAATGCTGTTTCCTTGTGAGGCTTTCCTTTGGCAAAGATGACAACTAAACATAATGTTTGTAGAAACAAGCAACAGCTTTCAGGACAGTTACCAATGTGGAGAAACAAAAAAGGCCTTGCTAAAATTTCCTGGAATATGCACAGCACCTTACTTAGGCAAATTCTGGTTAGTCAATCATGCCTTGACTGAATAAAGTATGAACAAAAGCGTGCATCCCATACCTGACGTAAGGAAAAAGGCATATATACCAGACAAGACTGATTCAGTTCCAGCTTCCACTTTTAATTGGCACATAACTGTTTTTTTCCACAGTGGGATGTACATATTTTTTTCATGAGTCATGGGAGGATTCACCTTTTCAAAAACACTGTATCTGTATCAGAGCTTGAAGACCATTATAACAGTTTCAGATGACTGAATTTTAAAACTATTTAAGGTAATACAGACATAATGAAAAAGTTGTGCCTTTACTGAAAGGTGTACAAACAAGTCTAAAGTATTGTCATCAGTGAATCGAAATCTCTTCAGGATTTTTTCTTGTCTGCCAAGTTTTTTTGGTCTTAATTTGAATGAAGAGTTTGCTCCATATACAACTGAGCCACCACAAATGTGTTAAAAAAAAAAAACAACCAACCAAATTTGAAAGAATGACATGGTAATAATTTAATATTTTGAGTATTTCCTCTTTCAGGTGGAATATCATACTGCTATGTTTAAAATAAGGAAGTAAAAATTTTACAGGACAAATTAATGACAACTTTGTATGACTTGGTACTGGTCCCAGGCATTTGTTTCCTCTTTCAAGTCATGCAAGCAGATTTCTCAGTCCTCCTCAGGCTGAGAAAAATGTAGTTGTGAGATAAAGTTTTGGTATGAGTTTAAGAGTTAATTCATGAAGCCAATTAAAACTGTGATTTCAAAAAATTAACGACTCTGAAGTAGTCCTCAGCCCTTACCAGAGCCATGTCCTAAAGCAGAGGACAAAGTGTTTCTGTAGAACTAAAACATTTGTTTTTGAGGCACCCAGGATCCTTGTTTCCATGTTGCAAAGTCCTTGTCTTCATTCCCAGGTGTTTCAACCTATGTTTGGGTAACGAATCCCAGCTGTTGCTGTAGTTGAGAAGATAGGCCTAATTTGTGTTGTCAGCTCTCTCAGCTGGTTTGTAGCTCTTGCTGATTTAAGTGGATTAGTTTTCAGCCTTAGAAATGTAGAGTTGGATGACTGAGATTGTCATGGGTGTAGCCAAACAATGCATGCAGTAGTGTTATGTCTCTGCCAAACTGTTTTTCACTAGCTGCAGATTTGTGCAAACCCTTCATCACACAGGTTACTGGCAGCTCTGGAGAAAAGAAAGAATTGTTTACTTCTTCTGAAGATTTCTTAGTGACCTGAAAATTCACAAAATTTAAGTATTTTACCAAAATTTTATCTGACCATTTTCTGAGACATTGTATTTGAAACTAAGATACATGGGTATTTCAAAATGAGCAGCTGTCTCAAATAATATCAAAGGATTTAAACTTGAAGATTTGATGGATGCAAATTGATGAAACACATCAATTAAATGTTTTGTTTCCATTTCATTATATTTATTTATTGTCTGGAACAGATTTAACAAAAAAATTCCTGTCAGCTTGAAATACCGTTGTCCCACTTTGTCAGAAGATTTTTGCTATGTCAAAGCAAGAAACTAGACTTTATAATGCAGTTTCCTGAGGGAAGAGAATTAAGTGAAATGAAATCTGCATCCATTTCAGTTGCAACCTCTTTTATTTAAGTACATATTACTTTTCTGCTATAGGATAACCAAGCAGTATTTAGATTGTTCCCAGTATCCTGTTCTTTCAGAAATCTCACCCAGACACTGTTGCCTCTTGACTCACAGTGAAGCTAAAGGAAAAACTTCTTGCAGTTTTTCTTCTGCTGTATTTCTATAAAACCAAGTACCAAGAAAACCTACTGAAGAAGCACTGCCTTTGCTACAGGGAATACTTACAAATGAAAAAAATATTATTTTTACCTGACATACTGTTATCTTTTTTTTCTGGCTGCTTTAATTGCTATCCTCCATATTCTTTTTATCATTAAGTATTTAAACTTGAAATGGTGAGTTCTGTAGGTGTATAAATTACCCTGTCTGATAATGACAATAGGCTGCTGTTGCTTATATTGCTTATTTCACACTCGCACATATTTACTGATAAGTCATACTGCAGTTTCTATGTGTGGAAAAGTAAATCGGAAGATTTTTTTCTTTGCAAAGCAAACTTTCAGTCTTTTAACAATGGAGGGCCTTATTTTCTTCTACTGCTGCAAGGATTTTCTTACAATGCAATAGGCTGTGGATTGGGATCTGAAAATTTGTGAAAAGAAATGCGTTTAAAGCCAAAATACTTTTTCATGTATTCTGCAGATATGTAATCTGCAGATAAACCTAGGCACAATTTGAATGTGTATATACACACACATATAAATTAGACCCACTAGTTGATGCCATATCAAAGTATTAAGAATAAATGAATTCTGGAAGTTTTTCCCTTTTTCTGTTTTTTTTTTTTTTTAAAAAAAAAACAACAAACCAAAACAAAAACCAAAAAATGCCAGTCAGTCACCACAGTTCTTAAGTACAAATTAGTAATTTGCATTTATAGGAAAATACCTACTAGAACTACCGAAAAAGCCACAATGTTAATTTTCATTCTCCATAGAAACTCAAAACTAATTCCCTGCCACTTCCTTGAGAGAAAACCAATCCCTTCCCAAATAGGATAATGAGAAAATTTTTTTAAGACAAGTTTGGTTCAAGTTGTGTTCTTTCTCGGGGAATTATATTGGTTTAAATACAGGAAAGTTTCCTTGGAAATTTCTAAGTCTCTGCTAACACTGTGAGTCAGATGCCTGCAGGTTGTATTGTGCCAGATTTGACGTCAAATGACAATCCAGTGGGGTTTTCCATTAGCCTTCATAATGGACATTCAATGGGATCTTACTGCATAAAATACCCAGATTTTGTCTGAATCATCAAGGTTAGCATTAAAAATCTGATTTTTTAACTGGTTTGTTAAAACACATTTTTAAAAGGCTCAAACTGTTGCAAAACTGGAGGTTACTAAGCCTGAGCATACAGCAATAGTAATTCTGAAATTTCATACAATTTAATAAAGTGCTGGTACAGCACAGACAGTCACTGCTATGATTAGTCATTGTAGTGATGGCAAACTCCAATTACTCCTCTCTTTAAAACTGAGTATGTCTGCTCTCCAAGGCTGGGGCGTGCTGTTGCAAGTACGGTTGTTATTGCTGGTTGGAAATTTATTGAGGAAGCGAGGAAGTGTTGCCTCATGGCTGGGTTTGGCAGGTCCTCCCTGCAGTTGGGGGCGCAGGGAGATCTATGGCCTTGGCCATGGGTGGCCTGTTAACAAGTCTGCCCTAGGACCAGCATCCTTGGGTGACCCCGGCAGCTGTTAAATAAAACTTATATTTTTGTCAGTTTTACTGAGTTTTTAAAAGATTCACGGAGCTTCCAGCTCTTGAGGATTTGGGGGGTTGTTGGATTTATTTTTCTTTAGATTTTTGTCCTATTTGGGTTGAAACCAATTTCAGAAACTCATTTTCCCACAGACTGGGAATCCAGCTTCTTTGGCTAACCACAGTTGTTCTCTAACCTGTCTCCCACACTGCTGTACATTCTTGGGCAGAGTTGTTGTCTTAGGCTGAAAGTGAAGAAATGAAGGTGCAGACACATGAGTTTCACACATTCCCCTTTTGCCCATTCTTCAGTAAATATAATTTCAATACATGGAAATAAGCTCATGCTTGCAAGGTGGTTAGGTGCCACCCGGAAGTCTGTGCCAGCTTGCCCCTAACCCTTCTTCTCTGTGTCCTGGGAGGGACTTGACTTCCAGGGTTTCTGGTTATGAGGTGATGTAATCAGTAGGTTTCTTGGGGAAAGCAGCACTCACAAGACTGCTGTGCCTAAATAAGACCTCCCCAGAAGGACTAGCTATAGTACGAAGACAGACTTTGACCTATATTCAGGGAATATGTCAAATGGTATCTAGCTGAGAAATGGCCACAGCAAGTCCAACAAGTCTTCATCTACCTGTCCATACTAGGCTAAGTTTGGCTAGTGTATGAGAACAGGGAAGGAAAGCATTATAAGGAGCTGAAAGGTAGTGGTAGTGGAGCAGCTTAGGAAGAATACTCAAAGTCTGTAGTTAGGTGAAACAGTAAAGGCCCTAGGTCTGTTACACAAATATATACATATATATATACAAATATACTGGGGGCAGGCTTAGAAAATTGTCCAAAGAGGAAGAAATGTGGGAGTAGAGTTTAAAATGTAGCACTTGTCAAGTATTCAGCTAATATTTAGCCCAATCCTGTGGAAAACAACAGAGTAATGTGAGTATGGATTATTATGTCATGGTTAATATAATGTTACTTATATAATGTGAAGCCTGATTTTACATGAGAGGAGTCAATTTCTTCTTAGTTGGGAGCCAGGGAAAATTCATAGTTGCTGCCTTTGCCCACAGTGTCCTGAAAAATCGTCTGTGACAGCTCCTTTTAAATGTTGCTGTGTGTTTTACAGGGACAAATCTGTGGTCGATCTCAGTGACTGGCCTTTGACTTCTGCCCATCTATGGTGCTTTGCCATGCCCAGACAGGAAAAGGAGTATCGCGTATGTTGCTAACAACTCTTTTTTTTTTTCCAGATAAGGAAGTCACCCAACTTTTTCCTGCATTCTTGACAGCTGATAAATGAGATTTTTTTTCATAAAAGGAAACTGAAAATGGTCCTGGGGATTACTGGGCAGAGAAATTTCCAATGTCTCCCTTAGCAACTTGTCTCCCTTCTTTTCTTGATAAACCTCTCAATTATAAACAATATAAATAGATACTTTGTCTCATAGCACCCACAGTTGCAAGACAAACACAGGGCAGCACAAAAGTGAGGTGATGTCAGTGAGATTCTTCATGTCATGAATCATGTTGAATTTGGCTTCCTCCCAAACATACATATCAGCAGCGAAGTCTGTCACCTGAATAAGGTTAAATCATGCTGGAATATGTGGTAGCAAGAGAAGCAGTCAGTTGTATATAAAGTATATTTTCATGTGGTTATGGTTTGTGTTGGTGTGAGTCAAATCGTCAATGATCTTATTAGGTAATCTGCCTGGGAACAGTGATGTGTGGAACTGCCCTCTCCTGCCATGATCCCACTTGAGCAATCGCCGAGTGAAAGACAGGAATGGTGCAAATTAATGGGGGTGCTTATAGAGTTATGTTCCTAGAAAGGAACAGTGTTGGCACCAGCAGGTAGGATGGGTACAGATCCAGCTTATGTGTGCATCAGTTGCTCAAAAGCAACATTAGATACAGACATTGATAACATCTACATTTAGGAAAATGAGGACAGTTACAGTAATCCAGTACTCTTACTCCTGTGCTGTGTGTGTGCATCTACCTCTCTTTGCTGCGCTATCAGAGTGTGTGGACAGATAACAGCTTTTGCAAGACTGGGAGATCAAGACACTGGAGACCATCGTACATCCCAGAAAAGAAGCATCTCTGTCATAGGCTTCCTAGGTTCCCTGGATTGCCTATTATAATTCAGCCTAGGTTTCCCCTGCAAAATGCAGGTTGACAGAACAGCTCTGCTTCAGAGAGTTCCAAGTGGATAAATGCATTCAAGATTTATAAACCACACAGATGACACTGTATGGAAAGCCATGCAGCTGACATTGTTAAACTCAGAGCAAAAATTCTTTTTAAAAAAAGGCCTTTTATACACACTCAAACATGCACACACATACGTTTACATGTACATACATATATATAATTTTAACATAAGGAGAAACGAAGAGAAGTAGTAATTTACCAGTAGCAGACATGATACTAAATGGACATTAAAATCCCATAGATTCTGTTTGCTTTACACACTGAAAGATTTCATATTGTTCTGACATACTAAAATCTATGTCAGAAAACACTAAACAAAATTGCGTAGATCCCCCTGGATCCTAAATATCTCAGGAAATTTAGCTTGCGGAGTTCTATGTTCTATTTCAGCTTTACGGTAAGTCATAATACTTCAGTAGAAAGACACTGTCCATGTAAACATCTACAGTTACTGTCTCTTCTTTGATGTTTTGGAACCATGTCTTAATTATGTACCAGTATGCTCCTCTAGCTGGTACAAGAAAAGTTTTAGGAAATAAAAACTACCCACTGTAGTTCCTCTATTTTATTTCCAGATCTGAAATGCTATTTCTGTAGAAGAATGAAGAAAATTGAAGTTCTACTACATTCCTATAATTACATAAATTGTTCACATGTATCTAGTCTTCCCTTTTTTATTGAGAGAGGAAATGGGCATCCATCATGGCCACATGAGTCACAAACATCTGCCTTTGAGTGTGTCCTATTTGGTTAATATCTTACAGATGTTTCAGCCTTTCTTCATACTAGTGCCCCCAAACAGCATGAGTAATTGTGTATTTCATAGGTTGTCTGAAGGTGAAAATTTTTCCCCACTTCTGCAGACATGAAATTCAGATTATTTTTTTTTCTTACTGATATAATTAAAGTCTGCCTCTTGCTGTTAGTAAATATGGTCTTAAAAAACTATGATGGTAATAAAAATAGAAGCAAGGGTTAGAAGTTCTGTCTTTAGCTTGACACTTTTCCCACATGGTTTAGACATAAATACTAAAAAGAAAATTGCAGCTCTTGTCTATTTGGGTGACTGAAAATCAGTAGCAGACACCTTTAATTCTTTTGTATTCTGGGTAATAGAACTTTTCAAGGAATGGCTTCACTTGTTTGAAAGACACAGATTGTTCCTGATGTGCCAGACTGTAAGTGTCAAGCCTGGGCAGGGTGGTGATTGCTCTGTTCTGTCCTTCTGCACCATCATCAGTGTAACATGAATAAGGATGCTTTTGGCTCTTGTCGTAGTTCTGATTAGCTAAAGAGTTTTATGGGTTTATTTTGCTTTTTTAAATCATATCCTTCTAGTATAGAACAGACAAGGTTCAGTTTACTGCTGAAAGCCTTTCCTCCGTTTTATTCCCTGAACGTACCTATCTTTGCCCCCTGTGCTCTGTGGCCAGCACAAAGTGATAGTAAATTGTTGCTACCTGGGTATAAGCTCTTCTTCCCAGAAAGAAATCTCTAACTATCTGTAAATCAGCTTTTATTCTATTTATGTTTCTGGTGCAAGGTGAAGGTAAAAGTAAAGCAGAGGCCAGAAGCTGGTATTTTTGGTAGAGTAAGAAGAACTGTATGTTCATTGCTTCATAGAGTAGAGTCACCAGAAAGAGTGGAAAGCACTGCAGGAATGTGAAGAGCATATGTCTATCACAGAGCAATCCCTGCACAACATTCTTTTATTTTAATTTTTATTTTATTTTTATTTTTATTTCAGGGAGACAGTGGGATTGAAGTTTAGCCGTGTCCTTGAAAAGGCAATGAGTCTTGTGCAGCATCTTGTAGCATAGTCATTTCTTTGAATGAAGTCTGAAAATATGTCTTGTCTCAGTCTGTAGGTGGTATCTCATGAATTGTTTTCCCTCTATTAAGGTGGGGATAAAAACTTACTGCCTATCCACAAATTGAGGAGTTTTGAATTTCTACATCAGTAATATCTATTAAATATCAAAGAACTTGCTTTACAGAATGTTTCCAGAATGGGTAACTTAACACCACCAAATATCCTGTGTTCTCCTTTATTTGGAAGTAGGATAATGAAAACACAAAGGCAAGTGTATTTGCACAAAGAAACCTGTTAATGACTGTCATCATCAGTCCCTTGATGCAGAGGGGTTGGTGTGGGAAGAGAAAGCAAATAAAATGGAGAATGAGATGTTTCCAACCATTTACCCAGGTGGCCTAAGTCTTGAGTACTCATAAATACATGTGTCATTGCACTCTGTTTGTACTTAATCTCAAATTTTATTTTTTGCTTCCCATACATTAGAACAACATGGCAAGGAAACATTTGCTTTAATCCACCTCTTTTTCAGTTGTGCTAGATCCTGACTAGTGAAAATCATACAGCTCTGTTTTCCATTGAGTTATAGTGGTTGGTACCATATACAGCCTTGCCTACCTAGATTCTACTTGCTTTAGTTTTGTGAGAATTCTCTTATTGGATTTTTCAAGATCTTTATTAAAAAGTGTAATTACAGGCTCAAACAGGATAGGAGGTGAAAGGAAGACACTGGCAGTGTCCCTGTGAAGTGGATGACTGTGTGAACCTGTCAAGCCCCTGAAACCAGGGCTAGACACATGGTTGAGGCCCATACAATAGAGTAAAAAGAGGAACCCCAGTGTGGACCTGTTATATCTCAAGAGGTTTCTGTTCTGCAAAAATGCACATGTGCATGTGTAAACACCCACCCACACCCTGAATAAACATAACATCAGAGCAGCAATTATTTCCATTTGCACTCTCAGGACAAATTGAAAATAAGTTTGTTAATTGGCCTCTCAAAAGAAGCTTGAGAAATGTTGAGAAGTATCACTTTCTTTTCCAAAGTGTGTACTGCTTTTTCAGCAGTGTTCTATCAAGTATCTGGCAAAGACCTAGTCCATCAAATCTTCTCAGTCACCATTAGTAATTTGTTGAAAAATAAATAATTTGACTCTTAGGTAGGAGTAAGCATTTGGTCATTGATCCAACAATGGTCATAACCAAGCAGTGAAATAAGCATGTACTCCCAACATGAAAGTAATATTTTAGAGAACACAAACCAATGGCTGTTTGCTTGAGATAACATATAAACCCCTAATTTCTCCAGGCATCAAAGCTAGAAAATAAGGACTGTTACTTTCAATACTTTTGTTGTGTTTTCACCAAACTGTCAACAGCAAGTTTGCTGGGTTCCTTTAAGACCTGTAGTGGACATGCAGTCTGTTACCAGTGAAAATAGCCAAAGGGGCAGTTGTGCCAAAATGGCCTGCCAGAAAGCAGTCTCAGTAAATCACTTGAAGGTGAAGGAAATTTTTCCCTCTCCCCTTCATGAAAGTTATTACACAAATACTAATATTTTCAATTTCTTTCAATTTCTCTGGCTTTATTTGATTTATTACAAAATTCAACAAAGCATGGTTCTGAAGTGACTGAATTGCCTAGTTAGAAAAACAGGGTGGCAAAATCAATTAAAAGAAAAATTGAATTTTTAAAATCAATGTTTAAGGGACAATAAAACTGGCAGCTTTTTTTAACACAATAGTATCAAAACTATTTCTTAATTGGTCAACATTTACAAAAAAGCATACTCTTGACAGTGGGAAGCATGAAATATATGTATATCCTTTTTTCCCAAAATATGAATCAAAAAATCTTGCATCAAGTGAAAATACTATCTTCACTGGATGCATGCTTTCTTATATTTAGAGGTAAAGTGTGCTGAAAACCAGTTATTTTGAACTCAATATGGGTATCCTAAAAGAAAGACCTTGGATCTCACTAGCTCCTTCCTAAGGTATTGAAGGTCAGTGGTTTTGGAGGAATATTACTTAAAATATATTAAAAAATGCAACGTCTTTCAGTTTGAAAGTGGTTTAAACCATTTTTTTTAATTTGTCAAATTAAATGAACACTTGGACCAACAGCTCTGTTGGCTGGACAAATCTCCCAGTATCTTTGGCAGACCCTGGGCTTGGCTTTCTCGGTGAGCTGCCTTGTTGTTTCTCTCTCTTCGGTCAGGACACACACAGGCACTCACACGTTCTCTGCCTGGCCGCTTCTCACTTGTCCTCCCTGCACGTCTCCTTCTCCCAAACCACCCCTTTTCACAACTCCTACCTTAAACTTGCTCCTCTTTTCCCCCTCTGTTGGCAAGATGTATGTCTGACAGGCAGATGCTCTCGTTTTCCCCTGAGGAGAAAGGAAAGCTGCCTTGCGGCTTGGGTACCGTAAAGGCCACAGCAAGGAGACTTAGGTCACTGCTGATCCCCTTCCTCACCTATCCCTGCTTGGCTGCACTGAGTGGCCTTGCACCTAGATGTATTTGAAATACATATCCCGTGAGAGATCTTTCAGGGTTTTTTTAGGTGCCATTGGCAAGGCAGACCCTAGCTGATTGTGGAAAATCCCTTTTAGTGCAACACTGATATTTGCATTCAGAACCTGTGTATCATTAGACCAATATTAACACATTTTACAGACAGAAACCTGCTAAAAATTCTTGTAGCCATATAGATCTCTCCAAAGAGGTTGATATCTAGTCCAATGAGGTCACAATTTATTCACAGTGTTTACTTATACACTTTGCTAAGTCTACCTGTCTCCTGAAAGTCCTGTTATTATTTCCCTGGTATAGAAGATAAAAAACAAGGATGTTCAAGTAATGCAGGGTTTTAAGACCGTCTCTTTATAGCCTGAATTCTGATACTTTTGGTGCACTTTTCTGCCTTTAGACATCAGCTGTGCTGTCTGGGACAGTAGGTTTTCCACATGACCCAGCAGCCCTGCTGGCATCTGGGGGTCTGGGTGGGCTGGTAATGCTGGGCAGGTTGTTCTCACTGAGGATTTGAGTTGGGGGCGATACCGACCGCAATGTGAGCCTGAGAATTTCTGTAAGCTGCTAAAAGAAATGGGAAGGTTTGTAGCTGATATACCTACTGGGAGCTGCCTTGCTAGCCACATCATGAAAACGTGTGTCTCCATACTGATGGCACTAGAAACTGAATCCAGTATGGGAGTGGGCAATAATTTAGAAAAGATTGAGTGGGAAGGAAGTACAAATGGAGAAAACAAATTGAGTCCTTAAACTTAAGATTTTTTTAAAGAGTTCTCACATCTCCCAGCCCAAGGTTCTGTGTATCTGAGTGCATGCTTGATTATGTAAATTATGCAGAGATAATGAAAAATCAGAAAAATTGTAATTTGAAATTTTATATGAACTTAGATCTGCAAGTCGACTTTGTCATGGGTTGTAAAGCTTTGAATTACATAAATAGTTTTAATTTCTCTGGTCTGTGTTGATTTCATTGAATCTGGATGTGAACATTAATTACACACTTCTAATGAAAAATACACATTTTCCAAGGGTGTTAGAGGAAAGAAGGTGGTATCTGATCATTAAACATCTTACAGGAAAAACTGGCATATCCAATAGACTGAAAATATCCTAGTTATAAGGTTTCCAGTGGACTGGCTAGAAGAATAAGTGGGTAAAATAAATAGGACAGTGTAAAGGAATCTAGTTTTTCTCTTCTCTGGCCAATATTCTTGAAGCAGTTTCCATTTCAGGGATGCAATCTCACGTGTAAAACTCTCACTTTAGAGGTACATTACTTGATGGTCTAGACAGGCTATATCCTGTGTCTGTAACTAGAATCAAAGCCACATTTTTTGCTATTGTGTATTTGGACACCACAGACATGCAAGTTAATTACATTTAGCACACCATTTATTTAAAAAATTGGATTAATTTCTTATGTGAATGCAGTGGCTAATCTAGGACTATGAAAATGTAAAGAAAGAAAGAAAAAAAAAAGTCTTTAGGAACTTTTCCTCTTGCCTGTGTGGTAACACAGAAGCACAACTACAATCTGGTGAACACTTATGTTCTTACTGGCATCTCAATTCCTTTTTAGTGGAAATATTTGCTCTGACATTGGCTTTCACTGTATGTGTATATGCATTATTCCTTATTCCCTGTATGTGTCCAGACAAGATGTCAGCTTGCTTTGGCGTGCAATGCAGAAATCTTTATCTCTGAAACAAAAAGTATACAGCAGTAAATACTAGACATACTACCCTCAAATGAATTAGCTCATGTGGAGTACTCATACCAACTGACATCTGCTTGTTTGGGGTTTCAAAAACTTCCTGATGAAGAAAATGTCCAGTCTGCTGTAATTTTGTGTGGAAAGAACCATCACCCACCCCCACCCCCAAATTAAATATTGGAAGGGGGAAATTTATCAATGAGATATGATTGGGGTTTTTTATTTTATTATTTTAATTTACAAACAGAGTCTCTGCATTGTATCCCTCACTACAGTGCAACTGGCAGGGTGTAATGTATTGCCATTCTGGCTGTATTGTCATCAATGTGAGTATTATTATTCCTCTATTACTTTTTGGCTTTCCTTGACAGTTTTCATTTTCAAAAAGAGAATGTTGTGCTTTGCTCATTCTTAAATAGTACGGCAGTTTCAACTCCCCTCCTGTTGAGAAATGAAATGAAATGAAATGAAATGAAATGAAATGAAATGAAATGAAACGAAATATTGTGCTCCTTGGCTTCAATTATCATGTTCTTAATTACCCATTTGGAGAGAAATTTTTGATATGTGAAGGTAGCAATACAACAATCAGAATGTTTTAGGATGTTACAGGTGGGGTTTATTTGTGTTTTATAAAGCTATGCCCAAGTCTTTTTCTGGCTTTTGTCCTTGTAGAAAGCCTGGCCCTCCTCCAGAGACCATTTTTGCTCAAGAGACTGGAAAGAGACTCATAAAAAAAACTTGTTCTGAGTTTAGAAACTGAGCAGAAAAGGAGTGCTCATTAATGTAGTTGCCTGCATTGTGAAGACAAGAATATAACTTCAGAATGGTAACAGAGAATGGGAAATGGGGATTAAGAGAATGTAGGCTAAAAATGTCTATGTTTGATGCCTAAATAAAGCAGTAGGTAATAATAAACTTACTAATGTTACTACATGTTAAGTATATGTCTTAGCACACACATAACTCACTGACAGAGTAGCAAATAGCCAGGCTGAAGAAGCTACCAAAGACTTCTTATCCATAAAAAAAGCCCCAATTCCATACCAGAAAGTAACTAGTACAATACAAGGCATTTGAGTGTGAACAAACTACCAGATGTATGCTTACGTATGCTTACGCTGTTCAAATAATTGTATCTCATGGAATTACTTATCCCTGTTAAAATACATGTAAAAGTATCAATGCCCTTGTATTTTTAATAACATTGAAAGAATGAGGGGAAATCATTGCTTCAGTGTGTGAATATCACTGTAGTGCAACATGATGATTGCATATCTGAATCAAACTACTTTTATTTGGAACAGAAGCGTGTCCAGTTTTTGACTGAATTCCTTGGGCTTAGATCTTCAAGTGACATATAAGTGATCATTCCTCAGAAAATCACTTCCCAGTTACTAAATACTGATATTTACAGAAATGGGTAACATGAATGATTCATCTGGGGATCTGTGCAGAGGCAGCCAAAGTGCTACTGAAATCTCCTCTCCACTTCCATGGCTGTGGCTTAAAGAATAACTCTGAGCCTCTGTATGTGCTAAAAGTCCTTTTCACCTTGTTGTGGATAAAACTGCTGCACATTCCTTACTGCAAGCATTAATAACTTAACTCCTTGAGAAATAATGACCTCTGCTTTAATGAAACAATGAACAGCGTTAATGATCAAAAAGCCAGATGTGTGGCATTTTGCCTCTTTGAAATACTAAGCAAGCTGTTCAGGAGAGTTAAATTACTTGGAATTAACTTTGTGAAATGATCTTTTTACTTCCTTACACTATGTATTTGCAAAAAGAGGCCCTGTTCTCCTTTTTATTTACTTTTTTTTGGTGTTGTCTTTTCCCTGACTGTAGCCAAAAGTTAACACTGTAAGAAAAATATTGTATGACTCTTGTTCTGCCTGGAATTTCAGGAAACTTCCAAGAAGATGCCTGATAGGTAGGAGGTGGCTTTTTTTTTTTTTTTTTTTTTTTTCTAGTTACAAGGAGCCTTGGAACTGTTTTTCTGTGACACTGGGGTTTCTTTATGTTATCTTCTGCCTCAAAGGGACTACTGACAATTTTGAAATAATTCCTGGAAGAAAAAACATTTAATCACTGAACTCAAGCGAGCAACTCAGGCTTAAATGCACTCTTGGTCTCCAGCAGAAAGATGGGGGAGGAAAAGTCCCGCAGTGACAGGAACAAGACAAGGTTTTAGTGGGCTGTTTTCCAGCTGCTTCCAGCTTCCTGGGGATGCAATGGATAAACAGGGTACAAGTATTAACCAGAACTGTTTTGAGACTACTGTAATTTACACATGATATCAGGGTGGCTTCTGGCTGGAAAGTCTCAGTTCATTAATGCAGCAGAACTGAGAAACAGATTCCCTCCTTGTGTTAGGATTTCAGGACAGCAATGCAAACTGAGTATTTCCTTTGGAGGGGGTCAATCCAAACCCGCAGACTGAGAACGGGAAGGAGTTCTCATTTGTTCTGGAAGGAAAAAAGCAGTTGACAAGAAAACATAGGCCAACGTAGACTATAATAGTTCCAGATAGTCTTAAGTTTATGATGTCTTGACCACTTCCACATTTTTACTTTTCTCCAAGATAACAGACTGACAGAATTCCCAGTTCTCATTTTTTTCCTCTTTTTTTTTCTTTTTCTGACGTGTGTGTTCATTAGTTGTTTCCCAGAATACAGTTGTTGATTTCTCTTTCACCATAGTATTTCAATTATCTTTTAATTGAGTCCAATGCTGACTATTGGCAATACGAGTAATTTTTTTTCTGCTGTTCCAGAAATCATAAACCTGAGAAAAATACAGTCTTGAGGTTGTTCAGGAAAACAAGATTAAATCTGCAAATGCAGCATTTGGCCCATATTGTGGAGCTGGACACTGCGCATCCTGCTGGAGGCTTGTGGCACCGGTTGTCTCTGATCTCCAAACAGATGTGAAGCTGATGCCTGAAGCAGTTTGCTTCATGCATTTCTAGTTTCTTCATCTAACTGGGGTTAAGGAAGGAGAAGAAAAGGGGAACAGAGGGAGAGCCAAAGCATTCACCGCTCATCATCAGCACTTAAACATTTTGTACCCTACTTGTTGTATGCAGGTAAATGATGCAAAAAAACCCCCATACTTCGGAAGGGTTGAGCACCTCTTATAGCAGCGTTTCTCTCCACCTCACACTTTTTCCCTAACCTCCACCCACACCATGCATAAGGGTGCTTAATGATCAGATCTAGGGCAGGCACATATACTTTTTCTCCCACAGAGCACTAGTGGATTTCCATAAAAATTATCCACAAGGCTGGACTAACCAAAAATTTTCCACCACAAGAATTTTTAGGTGGTTTGTATCTTTTAATTAGGTTTTATTTTTTCCATTTAGTTTATTTTGTTTTTACTGCATTAAAAAATTTGGTGCTAATAGCACTAGTTATTTTCCTGAACAGATATTAAAAGAGAAAGAGAGGTTAGACAGAGCTTTCTTATAAAGATGGAACTACCACGGTTTTTGAAAGTCAAATCAATGAACATCTTTCCTCAGAACATGCTACCTCTTTCTCTCTCAGATTCTTTTGGCCTCCTTGGGGATGGTAGTCCAAGAAAAGCAGCAATAATTCTGATACCTGGCCTTTACCCAAGCCCTAAAATGGAAGAAACTTAAATTGGCAATGATGGTATTCCTTTTCTCTTTAGAAAAAATTTTGAAATTTTGCATAGTTTGCAATCAAATATAGACTACCAAAGCACTCTGTGAAGCAGAATTAGTATTTCCATCCAGCTCTTATAAAGAATTTTTATCACTGCTTTTTCATGTCTGTTCAGTGGCCAATCTTTCATCAGAATGTTGTTTAATATGGGAAATAAGTGTTTCCATCTTCCTTGTCTCCAGTTAAGTGTTTCTGTAACTGCTATTTATTTTTGTAACCATAGTGATGAAAACTATTTATTGGCTGCATTCATAATAATTCTAAACATGTATTTATGTTTATTTCATGTCCACAAACCTGAACACTATGTTAACACAATTATAAGTCTGAGGAATATATCCTTGAAATAATCTGATATCTGTTTCCTTGTGATGCATCAAGTATTTTCAAGTTTGGAAACCTTGAGGAATTTATGGTGTGCTTTCTAGAATTTCTGCAGTAAATTTTGTGCAATTCTAAGAAAACAATCTACCTGATTATTTTTTTGTTTATATCTAGTATCATGTAATTTATAGAGACTGGTACAGTCCCTGCTAGATGTGGTTGGCATGGTATAGTTATTAAAATTCCTGGAGGCCCATCCAGAGCATGTCTTGGTTCCTGCTGTTGCTTCATTTTTTTGTGGCATCAAAAAAGCAGTGGTCAGACCCATTCCAGCTCAGACATGAAGGTCCTCCAAGGCAGAGCACACAGTACCTGACATCTCTTTGCCCTTACCATGATCCAAAGATTGGTTGATATTCAAAAGACCATAGGTACCTGATGGAAACTTAACATAGCAGAAAGCACACCAAAAAGCATGCCAGTATCTGTCCGCTAGTGTTAATATCAATATCCTCCAACCTTTCATTATATTTTAAACAGTCATGCAGAAGTGGCTATTATTGCTCAAGTGCCTAGAAGCCCTAATCCCTAATTATTAGTTTCTGCTAGTGCTAAAGTAATTTTTTCAACTATTCTTAGCATATATATATATTCACCAAGTGACCTGAACCAGTCTATTGAGGATGTTATAGGAGACTACAGTCATCTTATTAAATCAATGATAACCTGTTCTCTGCCTCTAGGAGGAAGTTCTACTCCAGTTCAAATCTATACAAATACAGGGGGAAAAACCCCAAACCTTAAACAAAAAAATCTGCTGTGACATATGAAAATTTTCAAATTAGTTATAGAAACTGTGATAGACAAATATAACAAAACAAGGATTTAGTGCTCTTGGTGCATCAACAATCAAGAGAGGGTCAGATCTTTCCAATCACAAGAGGCAATGTGGGAAGAGGCATGAAGGTGTGTGTTGAATATGTAACACACTGAGCATGCAGTCTAGAAACAACTTCAACAGAATTATATTTTATTAGTTATGGAGTACTGAAAAGCATTCTGACAGTAAGCATTATTTTTGTACAGGCAAATATTAATGGAGTATTTCTTTTCCTCATCCTGATTTTGAAGGATTTCTCCCATCACACCCAAAGCAGATGTAGAAGCAAAAACTACAGCTGCCTTAAAATTATTGATTAAAATAAACTTCATTTCATTTCCTTAGACTCACAAATGCCTCTCTATCTTGGTAGTTATTCATGGGCCCTCAAAGGAATCCTGCTTAAATATTGTACAAAGTACATTTATTAATATACAGATCAATGTAGAATAGAATGACCATCGCAAAAATCACTTTACAATGAAATGTGGTAACCCTCATTTCTGAGTTAAGTGGAGTGGGGAAAGAATAGTTTTACCCCTACAACATTGTTAATTAGCCAGTTGAGTATAGGAGATGGTAGCTGATCTGACGGAGTGGTATTTTGCATAGATGTGGGAATGAAGCAAGCCTTATTGTGATTAGAAAAACAGTTCAGCTTGCATAAAAGGGAACAGAATGATTTTTCAGGGGAAAATTTCAACTCTGAATCCTCCAGAGAACAATTAAAGGCGTGAATTTGCTCCACCCAGATGAGAGGTACTTTGATAGTTCCTTTAAAATGTGCAGTCTCAGGAGGAACGTATATATGAAAAGTGAATGTTTGATACCTGCCTCATCAAAGTGGCAAATGAGGTGGACAAGAGACATTTCAAATACAGCTCAGTGTAAGTTGATTAAGTCTGTTTTTCTCTTATTCTTTTCGCTTGGATTTATAAATTATAAATTTATGTAGATATTCTCTGTATGGAAATGGGTTTTAATTGCATTTTACCTTGGCATGGGATGAATTAAGTGTAATTAGTGATTGGATTCTCCAGCAACGTCATTATGATTAGGTATTCGTAATTTACAGGTCTGAGTAATCTGTGGATTTATAGGATCCTAGTGCCCCTTCAGAGTGATTTACCTTCTGCAGCACATTCTCTAAACTACCCAAAGGGAAGCTGCATGTTACCTATGTGGAGATCTGGTGTCACAGTTACAGAGATAGGTCCTGTGGGGAAGTGGCAACCAAGAAGGCTCTTTGGCATGTAGCTCGTTATTGAAGTCTATGCTTAAATCCTAAAGGTCTTCGGGAAACAAAGTAGCAGGTATACAAAGAGATAATAGACAGTTCCTGCTTGAGGGATTCCCGGTTGAGATTTAGACAATCTGAATTGCCCATAAAAAAAAGGTTTCTGATAATTAGGTGCATTCCCAATTGCAGTATCAGCATTAGCAAGGTTAATAGTGTGGTAGCTAAACCATGAGAAGCCTGAAGAAATCTCCAATGCTTAACAATGTGAAGAGAAGCTTTATGAACTGTTACAAATTGGGGAAAACTGTGAGCATACCAGTGTTAGAAAAGAAAGCAATTGTCAGTTTATTTTCTTTTCTAGTGCATAGCTGTTCTCCATAGCACAAATTATCTTGAAAAATCACCTAAGAATAAATATCAAGCAACAAGGTAATCAGAATTTCTCCAAAGTTGTTGCAAAGTCTCATTGTTTCCCAATTAAGTTGTGTTTTAAAAGGTTTCTTTGCTTTATTTGCTGTGTATGTTGTGATCTAGAGCACTCGTGCACTTCTTTTCCATACTGCACTGTGCCTCTCTCCCCAGGCACTTAGTGCTCTGTCTTCTTTCCCCAGCAAACACAGCCGCAAAATGCAGAAGCATGATGCTGCAGAAATCTCAGCATTTTAGGATTCCCATTTCTGTCCTGTTGGGATCCTGACCTTTCCGAGGTGGTATCCTGACAACTATTTCCCTTCCCCTGCTTTGTTCTTGTGTCTTCCGCAGTTATGGATTACTTCAGCCACTTTACTTTTACTCTTTTACAGCTTTTACTCTAACGTCAGTCATTCCTCTGGTGTGTGTCTCAGGGCAGTTGTAATACCGCGATCACACAGTTTATTACTCCTCACTTAGTGTGGTCTTTGGAGGTGGTCTCTCATACGCCAGGTTCAGTAGAGGTTACCTGGAAAAGTAAGGACTTTCTGAGCCCTTGATCTGGTTCAACCACTGAAGCAGATACAAATGTGAAGCCATCCTCTATCTTCTTACTAGCACACTATGCACAACTTCAAGGTCTCATTTAGCAATGCCGCTGTCATGGAGTTCATGAGCTCCACCTGGAAGAAGCAGCTGACATCAACAACATCATGGGGAAGGAAAAAGCAGGAAGAAACAAGGGCAGTTCCCCCTAGACAAACACCATCCAAGCCAGGAGATGCGGGATGTTAGTGAAGGCTGGAGGAGTAGTTGGAAGCTGAACACAGGCCTGGCCTGGGAAACTGGGAAGAACTGGTACCCTTTGACTCCAGGAGCAACATGGGAAGAGTCTGTATAACCTCGAGGTTTTCCTGGACAGGAAAGGCTTGCTGGATGATGCTGCTCCCATATGACGTGAGCCACGCACAGTCAATATGTTCATCTCCTGACTCCAGCACATGTGTTGTCTTCCTTCAGGGAGTAGCTGCATTTTATGGCTTTCTTAGTGAAACAGTTATGGTCTTTGCTGCACCAGGAGCTCAGTAAGTTGGCCTTATTTCTTCTTCTTAGGCAGTACAGAGAATCTGAATGCACAGTCCTTCCTCCCAGGCTGCCATCACGAGGTTATAGATAAACGTGGTTGCAAAGAGCTGAATTTGGTAATTGCATGAATATGGTCTGTCTTTTCTGTTGGTGTCCACACAGCTTTCCAGAGACATTTGAGGGTGTTTTCTAAGACAAAAAAACCTGGCATGTAAAAATCAAGGTTAAGCTGCAAAGTATGTTTCTTTCCTATTCAAGGCTGTATTGAAGGGAATTTTCCTAATGAATGTTCCTAAAGTATTTTGCTAACTCTTCCTGATCACAGTATGATGCGTTCTTGATAGAACTCAGTGTATCACTAAAAACATTTAAATGAAAATCATTTAATGGAATAAAATCCGTCTTTCCAGGCATGGCTTTTACAAGTACTTTCATTGCTGCTTATGAAATAACTAGGACAGAATTTAACAATTTTCAGAACTTAGCCGTTTTCAGTTTAACAGAATCCAGGTGGTTGGGGTTTTTTTTACTTTCTGTTAAGAGTATCACATTTGTTTAATGGACCTTGTATTCTAATGATGTTTCCAAATTCTTGCACTGCTTCAAATATATAATCTTTGAGATTTTACTGTCCATGATAAGGAGAACCTGGAAATGAAAAAAACTAGCAGGTGTCACCTCTCTTCTCCACTTTCTAGTGTGCATCTTTTGCCTGCCACTTCTCTACTTCATGCATTCAGCCACTAGAATCTTTTTATAAAATGAAAGGAATAGCTTAATACCATGCATGAGTTTTGAAACTATCAGGAGATAACAAAACTCTTCACAAAAAGTAAAAATCAGGGCAATTTGTTTTAGATATTTGCATGTGGCTCAGCGGCTATCTTTAAACTGTTTGAATTTGGTTGGGATTGTTGTGTATTATCATCCAAATTTAATTGCATTTCTAGCTACTCTCAGTATGGGGGGAGTATAGGAGCCTTTTCATCCTTCCATCCCTGGTTTTTTTTTTTCTGGTTCTTTAGACTCTCTTATCAGAATGGAGGACTTAGGCACACCTTGAAATCTTTTACCCTACCCAGAGGAAAAAAAGTTGTGTTTTGGTTTGCTTTTCTTTTTTTTTTTTTTTCCTCTTACTTGCTTTTGTAAAACAAGTTATGGGTGGATCATGTGGGAATAAAAATAATGTCGATGTGTACTTTTCATGTAGACATTTCGTGTGTAGAACTGCCACAGGTTTTTATTGAAGCAGAGCAGAATTTGGAACATTTGTTAACTTTAATTTAAAAGGTCTTAAGAGAAAATTTAAACATATTTTTTGAATGATGCATGCAGCTCCTTTCTCTTTATGTCCAACAAATAAATCTGTTCGGATAGCATCTGCTTCTGTTGCTGCCTTGAAGTCAATCAAGTCTTCTTTGCAAAAGCCTGTGAATATAAACCTCACAAGAACGTGACTTCACTCAGTAAAAGGTGACTAAGAAAGAAGATGGAAATCTCATGCAAAATCTCATTTTAGTTTGTGTTTCTTTTATGTGAGATGTTGAAATTGTGTGCTGGTAAATACTTTGAAAAAAGATATCACAAGTAAACTTTAAGTTTTGCTAAAGCTTTTATCAGTGGCAGTTATGACACGCCATGGACTAAGTCTTCCTAGAAGAGAATTATTTTAAATTATAAAAATTCATGAAACTCTTGATAACATAAATTAATTATATTGGCAATTAAGATAGTCTGAAGAGAAATCATGGTTAATAATCACGAAAGAATTAGGAATTATGGTTAAATTTCATTGGTATGATTTTTTGTATTTTGCTTTTGCAAAAGATTGTCATCTGAAGGGTTGGGTTTTTTTCTTCCATCTTTTATTTTTACATCTTGTTTTCAATTTATTTGTTGTTGGTTTTTTTTTTTTTTAATGATGATGTGCTGCATGGATATTAAAAGATAAAAATCCTGGCTAGTTAAAGGGATAAAAATTTGTGTGGAATATCATAACAGGTTATTAAACTTCTTAATCATTAATGCATGTAACACTTGAAGATTGATATATGCTGTTGTTTTGAAATGTAGAATTATATCCAATCTGTTTAGATGATTACTAAAATTTAGCTCAGAATAACTTCTGTAGATGAACAGTTGAAGAGTAGTGGTGCTTCTTTGAGGTAGGACACCTTTAATCCAAGCAGTGATTAAAGCCAACTGTCTATTTAGTGGTATAACTGTGCATCATCTTTTTAATTTTTATTTCATTCACACAACTGAACAAGTAACTTCCAGTCATGGCCCTTGAGGTTTATAGGAGACTGGTTTTTTTTTTTTTCTCTTTCTCTTTTCTTTTTTAAAACTATGTTGGAAATAAGACATTGATCTTACTGATTCAATACTTACATACAGAATTGCTGCAGAGAGTTTCAGGGATGCATATAGATTTCTATTATTTGTGGTCTGCAATGAGTCAAGAATAGGAAAAGCAGATCTGAAAGCATTTTACTGAGCTGATTTATAGTTTTAAAAAAGATCACAAATGAAATGTTGCCCTCACAGCAGTCGGTAGAACCATTTCCATGACTGTAAAGAAAGAGGTAAAAGATATATAGAGACTGAATTCTTCATACTGTTCCATTCCTGCTCTGAAATCGTTAAAGAGCTTTAAATAGTAAGAAGTTTAGCTAGCAGAGATATCCAGTGTCAGCCTAATAGGATCTGATCAGCCCTGGCAGGCACTCTGTGCTCCCTGATGGAATCTGGAAAAACTAGCCTGTGAAGACTGAGAAAAACAATCAACATTCTCCTTTATCAAAATCTAGCTCTTTCATCATCCTCTCCTCACTTTATACTTACAGTTTTGAATACGCAGCTAAAAACCATGCCTAACATGGCTTTGGATTCACATTGGCATGAGAGAATGCATATTTGGGGGAACAAGTCTATCAGTCTATAGGAAGTTTTGACTGTAGCTATGCTGGGGTAACAAAGTAGGAGATGAGGAATGTCCAGAAAAATCCCTTGGGAAAAGTGTCTGATGGAAAAAACAAAGCAGCTCTGTCCTCAGGTGCTTAGCTGTGGAACTGAAGTTGGTCTTTGCATGCCAAAAAAATAAAAGTGTTCTATTCATTCCATGCACTCTACTGAAAAGTTAAACCAAATACATTATTCTAGCTTAAAAATTACTAACTTTATTTTGGCATATGTTTAATCATTTAGGAAAGTGTCCTATTCAAGAAAGCCTGTAAGTACCTACTTAAAACAAAGGAGATGTTTAAGGACCTTCTTGAATAAGGGCCAGAGCGCTTAAAACGAGGAGGTGCACATCTTTTTAGTGTAAAAGCAAAACGAATCCAAACAAACCCTAACTAAAGATTGAAGCTGAGCTTCGTTCATTAGTACTAAGTGATAATGAGCTCTATAGCCATGCAGACTCAAAAACCCCAGCTATTTCCCATGAGACATTCAAAGAACTTTTCTGAAGTTTATAAAAGTTTAATTAAAAAAAAAAAAAAAGCAGCAATGTTCCCTTATCCCTTATTCTATGTAATCGTATTTACAACAGGCATGAGAGCATGTGAGGCCTCATGGTACACTAGTGTTGCTCTGACTAGTTTTCTGGAAACTTAAAAACACAACTCCTGGAGAGGCTGAGGTACTGAAACATGTCCTTACACAATGCCTTTTATTTACTGGTAGCTTATCTGATGGCCTGAGATCCTTCTTGTTTTGCTCATGTATTCATGTTTTGGAAAGATGATTGTCTCTGCTGAACTTGTTACCAAGAGAGAGAAGAAACTGAGATATCAGGTTAGCTAGAAAACTGGAGTTTTAGTTCTGGGTTTAGAATACAGACTCTGTGAAGGAACTAAATATAGGTGAGGATTTTGAAGAGGCATAGGAGAGACATGTACTATCATAAACAGCCCTAATATTCTACAAGGTTCATATTTGAGGTCCTTAGTGGAAAACCTCCAGTTATCTAGCCTTCATGGTAATACATTTTTTTTTTCTCTCTGTAGAAAACAAACTAAGTTAATAACTACATATATTGAGAAGTAAAAGCACCTAAATACAACAATGAATTCTGGAAAGGCACAGCTTAAACTTCATAATCTATAGACTAAGTATACCAGGAACTGTACAGGCTGATGAGAAGAACTCTGATTCATCATTATTTATTTTAGTCATGTGAAAACTCCCACTGAGAAAAGGGGAATTTTTTTGGGAGTATGTGAACAGGGTGCCTATAATCTCAGAACCAAGTGAAACTCCGGGAAGTAGCAGAAAAATGTTTCAAACAAATGTTGTCCATCATTAGTAAGAGAAGTGAAAGCAGCTGAGTTCTTTTTAGATATAAATCATCAAAAGCAAGAAGGAGACTCTTTAAACACAAATATTAAAGGAAAATGATAAATATTCATCACTGTAGCCAAGACTGATCATCAGCGAATTATTCAGCTTCTCTAGACTACACCCTATTTTTCTATAGATAAAAGCATATTTTGCCTACACTTGCAAGTTGAGAATTGAAAATTGGGATCCTGATGAAGAAAGGAACTAAGAATGTATATGTACTAAATTAAGACTCTTTGTGTGATTCTCCCTTCGAGCATTGGTGATCCAATCAAGACTGTTGGTTCTGCAGGTATACAAAGAATAGCAATCACCTTATCAGAAACAGGAACTGTTGTCAACAGAATTATTTAATGGTGAAAAGTATTATTTTTATAACAGTGCCGAGCTTTTGGTAGACTACAGTAAAATGTCAAGTACAGTATGACTCATCTGGAGTGTTGTGTTCAGTTCAGGGCTCCCCAGGACAATAAAGACATGGACTTTATTATAATAAAGACTGGAAGCCCAGAAGAGAACCACAGAGATGGTAAGGGAGTGGGACATCTTTCTCAAGGAGGAAAGCTGTGAGAGCTGCTAGTGTTCAGACTGGAGCAGAGAAGGCTCAAGGGGGTATTAAGTATGTGTATAAACACTTAGCAGTAGGGAATGAAGGTGAGGAAGTCAAACTTCTCAGTAGTGCCAGGGACAGGACAAGAGGCAATGGACACAAATTAACACACCTTTTTACTATGAGGGTGGACAAACACTGGAAGAGGTTGCCCAGAGAGATAGTGGAGTCTGCATTCATGGAGATATTCAAAACCAAACTGGACACAGCCCTGGTCAACCTGTTCTGGCTGACTCTACTTGAGCAGGGTGGTGGGATAAGATGGCTCCACAGGTGCCTTTCAACCTCAACCCTTCTGCAATTCTGTGAAAAAAAGAAAGCTGAAAAGCCTTTAGAAGAGGCTAATACATTTACTAATATCAATTCAATACCAATTATAAAGAAAATGGATAATAGGCTTAAAAAAACTCTGAATTCCCTGCATGAAATCTAGGTCAAGATCTTTAACAGCATGCTCCTGAATTAGTGCCTTGATGTTTCACAAAGGCAGTGTCATTTAGACTTCAATAAGAGTTGCTGTGCATCCAAGGACATGTAATACAAATACCTATTAATATGAACGCAAAGCTATGAGTGAAACCATAACATTTTTATTTAATGATCTGTGCATTTGAAGACACAATAAATCAATTAAGAAATTCTTTCAGTATTCAAACGTCCTATTCAATTGTTATTCAATCTTCAAACTTAGTCTTTTGTGTTTATGGTTATACTGATTTCCCCATTAAAGGGGGAATTGGTTGGGAGGTCAGTTTAGCCATAAAAGCAGCAGACTGGAAATAATAAATATCTACAGTTGAGACTTTGAATCTGTATGTAAGTCTGAAAGAAAAGGAGTAAAGTAGAGTTAGTATTTAGCCAGAATTCATATATACTGAAGGTAGAAATAGAAATATATTATATCCATAAATTTAGATATACAAAGGTCAAACTTTGTATGGATGACAACAGGGAAAATCTTTAAGACAGCAATATTAACACAGCAATTTCTTTAAAAAACTAACTGCTGCTATCGGCTCCCAAGTCTGTGTCTGGCCCACAGGAAGTCTATTCAACAATACAAGCAATATCAAAAAGTGCCACCTCTGCATTTTCCATCACGTCATGGCTTGCAGCCAGGAGTAATAAGTCACAGCTATAGCAGAAACCAAAATAATGGTCCAAACAGTCGGATATAATAGCAATGATGGAACCATAAGGGCATCTAAAATCAAACGTAAGTGGGAGGGGACCAAAATAGAGCATTGTAATTCCAAAGCCCAGCAAACTAGCTCTCGATTGTAAATTGGGGAGACACAAGTCTTAACTATGGCAATAAAAGGATTATTGGCTTATGAATGTGGTTCCTGCACCCATCTGGTTTGAGATAGATTTTTTGGCTGTAAGAGGTGCATTGTACTTTCCAGTTTTCACCTTATAAATCTGTTTGTCCATAGAGTTCTTGGAAGAGGTTCCTGGATTCATCTAATAGTATATAAGTGGCCATTTTATATAAGCTCTTATTTTTTAAATTCAAGTGAGATGAATAACAAATGCTTTGTTCATGTTTACAAGCTATCTAATGGCAATAGTTTAAATAAATATTGCTTAGCTTAAATAATATTATACTAGGAAGACAGCAGGAATAATGAAAAATGCAATTAAGAAAAAGGTATTAGAATTAACTTGTTAAACACTCCAGAATTGGTTGGAGTATCATGAAAATAGCCAATGTTATTTTACTTATTCATTTAGAGGAGTCTTTCCTTACAACAAAACTGTCCCCAGAGACAGCAGAATCAATAATCCACCAGGAGACTCACAAGCTGTTACGAATATGAAATGAGGGACTAGAGCACCAGAAGTGTTAGGAGAACTCAGCTTTGAATGATATGAAATTTCACAACTGTCTTATACTGATAGGACTAAATTTTAAGCAGTGCAGAAACTTGGATAATAAAGGCTTAGATACTGAAATGCAATGTACTCTGATAGAAAATTAGATAGGTCATCTGGTAAGAATGCTAGAGGATTAATAAAGTAATAAACTATAACATATAAGACTCACCTTATAAAACAGTTACCATTATCAAAATGTGATAACCATGATGTTATTTACCAGCTGTTGACTTAGAGTCAGGATCTTCTGAAATCCACAGGAATTTTATTCTCAGTTTAAAAACGTATTTTATTTCTGTGTTGGGGAGGAGGGATAGAGGGACTTTCAGAGCACGTATCTTCTGGAATTGGGAAGGGTAGCACTAGTAAAACCTGGGAGGAAAATTGAGAGGGGATATTAAAAAAAAATTGCCTTTCTCCCCCTTCTCATCTAGCCTCTCTCTCTACAGAAACCACTTTGTTGCATTCATATAACTGTACACTATGCTATATGTTTGAGCAGGACTTTTCTTTTTGCATAGTTTTAGGAAACAAATTACTTGAGTGTTTGAGTTTATGCATTATATATTCTAGTGGTTAATGTTAGTCTTGTCATTAAGGGAGAGATTTACTTGCATATCTGTGTCTGTTGAACTGTCTGGCACCAATTCCTTTTGATTAAATGAAATGTTAAGGGGCCTCACTGGTCCTTCAATTTTAATTTACATTTTTCAATTGTTTGGAAAGGCTTAAAATTTATTTAAGTTGTCTTTGCTGTTCAGAAGTAAACCCCACATGCCTGCTAAATGTGGCAGATCTCTCTATCTGTTAAAATTCAACATACCTGCTACATATCTGTTGTGAGGCGCGATTTTCAACAAGTGTGCTCAGTCACCTCTGCTGAGATTCTGAATTATAATCTGAAATCATTAAGAATCAAAGATAAAGCTATCAGGAAAGATAGATGGCCATAGCATTAAATCATTTAATTGAGTAATGAACTTGATGGGTAGGCATGCTCTTCAGCAGTTTCAATAGCAAATTGCAGTGAAATTGTAATGTATACTGGGACTTCCTAAGCATTTTCACTGATACATGTGGAATTAAGATTGTAAACACTGAATTCTGAGGTGTACTGGCTCTATACATTCTTGTAAAAGCTATAGCTTTTCTAACATTCCTAACTTGCTAAAGAAGCAACAGAACCTAAAATGTAGTATCTTACATGATCCCAAAGCTGAGTGAAGCTCAGCTTGTTGTTCTGCAAGTCCACCCTAGGAATAAGTATTAAACAGGGGTGTGCTTTAGTACAGCTCCCTATATGAATGCAGCTGACACCAAATTTATATTACACAGTTAATTCCTCCTCTCGATGCGGATACAGATTTTGTTAGAGACATCCAGATCTCCAAAGCCAGAGGATTAATGTTCAGTTAAGGAAAAAAACCTCTCATGTTCTGTGTGGTCTCTTTAACTCCTATAAATTGTCATTGTCTGAAAGTTTGGGAATGCTGAATAGTCTGTTACATGTTTTTATAGGCATCCCTCATTAACCTTTGTCTTTTGTGGAGCTGAGATAATTTGAGAGATGTTATAGTTTTCTAAACCTGTATTTTTCTTTTCTGTTATATGAACATAGGACATCTGGTATGTGCTGGACAATATTTCAAACATCATCTGCTGAGCTGTGCAAGGTAATTAATTACATGTCAACAGATGAACAAAGTATATCTTCAATTATTATTGTTATTTGCCTTAGCTATACTAAAACAAATATCTTTACTGCCTTTCCTAGAAGAGTGGTCTAAATAGCCTGTTTTCTGATTCCCATTATATATTAGTTTAATCAACTGGAAAAAAAAATTTTTGAAAGCATACCTCTTGATATTTTTTTGCTAGAATTGTCTCATTTCGTTTGTTTATAGCGACCTCAAAGTCTATGCACATTATGAACTTCTACAGAGCGTATAGGCTGTTCTACTGAAGGGAAGGAAGGATGGCCCATTGATGATAGAGCCAGTAAATGACTTGGGAGATCTGTGTTCAATAACCTTCTCCATCAGTTTCCTTCCTGGCTAGTCTTTTCAAGTCTGTTAGATTTACAAGGTTATTTCAGTACTGAAATGCTTTCTGATAATCTGGCTTTTCGATTATCAGTTTCCCATCTGTTATATGAAGATTATACTGGATTTACAATCATGGGGATATTTGAACTAAACATGAAATTGCAGAGGGAATAAAGAAGTTCTTAGGTGGCTACTCAGACCTCAGCTTCATACACTTTATTCCATCATTCCTTTTCTGAAATGGAAAAAGCTAATCTCTTTGATCCTTCAAAATGAGGTGGCTGCATGTGCCCTGCCTAAGCCATGCCCAGGAGTCATTTGGGAGAGTGCTAGCTGCCACAGGCCAAAAGCCAGCGACTGCTCTTGTAGTTTAAATATGCAATCGCAATACCAGTGCCTAGGAATATGCCCTGGCATGGTTAATTTTCCTAGTATAGGTGTGTAGCCTTTCCCCACTCTGGGATTTTGTATGAATAGAAGATGTCAGATGTAGGTACAGCATAATGAAGACTCTCAGGGTTGAAAGATGTTCCTTTTCCTGAGATAGAACAAAAGTTCCTTAGGAAAATCTGCATGACCCACACTAATTTTAAGATCAACTTCTATTAGGAGGTGTTGTCAGTTCTAGCAGCATGTCCCAATGAGCTGTATCACTGCACGTCTCTAACCCGGACCCAGCGGTCAAGAGCTGCTCAACCATTTTCTGAGGAGCTGGTAAAAAAAAAATCCTCAGCATTTTCACTGATTTCCCTTTCCCTACTTTGTTTGAACCACAGCCCTCATATTCTCTTGCAGGACCACACATAAAGGACCTCATGGCAATGCTCATGACTAGGTGACTCTTCACCTAGAGGTCACTGTTTACTCAGTTTTGCCTTGAAGCGTGTGAATGAAGCTCATCAATAAGGAAGTCAGCAGATTTCCATGTGAACCGGATTCTGATGGACTCGCACAGCTGTAACCGCTATTGTGGGTATTTCCATACTTAGCTCCACAGTGTAATTGCCTACAAAGCCTTTTAGAAAAAAGATGCTCAGCCAAAAGCTTTTAAAAAGTGCCAGTCTATTTTTAAAATTTGTGTCACTATCCCGTGTTTGAAAACCACATTTTTATTTTATGTGATTTACAACACAACCCAGAGGTACTTGCAGAGTTTCAGCAAGTTGAGTGCAATGTTTCAGCAAGGAGTACCAACACAACCAGGGCAGGTGGAGAAGGAAGGTAGAGCCTATCCTTCCCCATAGCACCTGTTTGTGAGCTTAGCCTCTATGTGAGCTGGTCTGTGCCAGACTGGGGGACAATCTGCTTCCTTTTCTTGGGGGAGATTGCTCTTTATTGTACAGATATCCAGCTGGGATACTAAATTACTGCATAAACCATTCAGAAATGGGCTTACTTTCCCAGCTAAGTACTGACTCTTGTATAAGTCACCTGCAGATCCAACACAGTTGTTTCCTTCTCTCTCACAGGTACAGGAATCGCTGGAGGCATGACGGTAAAAGAATCACAAAGCTGGCAACAATTTAGAAGTGTTTTAATAAGGGAATTATTCATCAGCACAATGATTCATGCTCACCAGTTTTCCAGAGGAGATGGTCACAGAATTTTTTTCCGCTGGGAGGAGGGAGACAAGGGGCAGACAGGCAAAGCCAATTCCCAAAGCTTGGCTCCATGCTCAAGAGAAATTAATGTGAATTTTCTCATCTTTCCTTCAATATTTTCTCAGCTCCTGGATGTGTGGGAGGAAAAGGAAGTTATTCATAATCAATTATGACTTTCCACTACGTTGCTGCATTTTGGATTACTGTTTGTCTTATGTCTACGCCCCATTGTCTCTTGTATGAACTGATGCCCACCTCCACATTCTGTTATCTCTTGATCACAATAGTGTGAAAACAGTTTCAAGGCAACAGAAATTACCTATAAATTGACTATGCAGGGATGCTTTTCAGGCTTGGTTACAAATCCCTTTAACAGCATAGAAAGATTTCCAAACATTAAAGTGGGCTTTGGTTTGGGCCTATGGTATGAAAAACCTATTTGGGAAATCTCTGGGAATTAAACTCTGATACCTATTCAGAAGCTATAAGAGATGACTAATAAGAGCCAGCCTGACTCAGAAAATTTAGGAAAGAGCAAATAGGAACTGTGACCCTGCCTGGGATAAGGAAAAATACCTACATAATCTTTAAAATCCCAGTTTGAATTTAGTGTAGTTTCTTGGGGATCCCCCAGAAAAAAAATGTTCTGATAGTTCCTCATATTTTTAAAGCTTTTAATCTTCTCATATTATTGATACAGGGGGAATTCCCCCAACCCCTAAACCCAGTACATAACAAGAAAGATGTGTCCTATTAATAAAGTTAGATTGTTAAAAGTATTCCCTATTCTATATAACTTGTTTCAAGCTCTTTACTTAAAGAAATGGGACTTTTTTACAGAATGGAAAACTAAATGCTTATTAATCTCTTCCAGGTGTGTAAAACCAAATAAAAATGCCACACTTTAACCTATGCTTAACATTTAAAAATGAATCTTACTGCAGATAAATGTATGCTCTGATGCTGACCATTAAATGATCTATTTTCAAGGTGTGTGGCCTTATTAAGTTTGGAAATTCATATACAGCTCACACATACGTGCCTGTTTCTAGTAGTGAGGGTATTTTGATATGTACCAAACACCACAGCCTGGAACTGACATCATTCTTTGGCAGACATGTGAATATTTTGTATTGTAATTGCTGGCTTGCATGTCAGTACACTCCCGCTGTCTATTAAACGGAATGATATACTTGTGCTCAGGGTGTTTTGCCAATCCTTTCTATTGGCTAAGCAAATAAAGGTTTTCTCACTACCTAAAGAGCTGAGCGTATGTGTACAGTTTGCTTATGTGCAAGGCAGAAGTGGATAGGTCTCTGTTTAAACTGGAAAAACATCTCCAAAAGTTATGTGAACATTCACTTGAACATTATATTTTCACTTCCTGATTTAAGTGCTTTCAGTGAATATTCCCTGTGAACTGTTTCTCAAGCTAGTGGTCTACTGGGGGTTATAAACAGGGTCAAATATACCCTCTACAGCTATAACTCTTCCTCTATAGCTAAATTTGAGGGGGAGGTCCCAGACACATTCTGTTGTAAAATAAGGCCATAAACATGGAAAAATGTTGACAATCATTGCTGCAGTGGGCAAAGTTTTTTCGCAGCAATATTAAAACATTTTAATTTCAATGTTTAGAAAACATTTGGTTAAAATGAATTTTTATTCCCACAAAGGAATATAAATCTCAGCCTTATCCTAGAGTTTACTTTTAATAGAAAAAGCTGCAAAAGTACCTTATAAAGATGATCAGTACTTGCATTTTGTGCTATGATTGCAACATATATTATTGAGCCAGATTAATAGATACATGGCTTATGAGCAGCTTAATTCGAAAAAGATGAATCTTTTCAGCAATCAGAAACAAACCAATTTTGCTGGAGAAATAATATCCTTTGGTTCACTCAGACTCTCTCAGAATTGATGTAGACATGTAAATCACTATGTGAAAATATTGTTGATGGACGTTTTAATTCTTGTTTGTCTAGAATTCCCTCAAACCATTTTGTAATTTGATATTAATATTTCTTCCCTGGTTTCTGGAAACTGCTGTTTACTGGTAAAATATGTCAGCACTGAAGAGCTCACTGGAATTTTCCCAGTTGTGCAAACCAAAATGCAACTAATAAGCAGTATCACATGTAAAAAATACTATTTAAGGACATATAGTAGTCATAAGAAATACACCACACCCCCACCCTACCCCACCATCATCACCTGGGGGAAAAAAAAAAAAAAAAAAAGGAAAAAAAAAAAAAAAAAGGCAAGCAAGCTTGATATTGAGAGCAAATTAAAATCCTAAGCACTTTAAAATGTTTGACACTTCATTTCATATCTTCAGGAAAAAAAAAATGCAGTCAGGAGGCTTATAAAGTTACTACCACTAGTAAAGAGTAAGCTTTCGGTATCAGATAGGGAAGGAACAGGTAAGAGAACACTTAGATAAATCGGCTGATTTAAAGTTCATTGAGCCTTATAGTCTTCCTCTTTAGAATTTACAGGCACAGTAGCTGATACCTCCAATCCTAGTTTTGTGGAGAATAATGGAGGTACTGAAAAACAGGAAGAGGACAAGTCTAACAGTGGATAGAGAATGTTCTTATTAAAAGTTGAAGTAGGACCAAACAGAGAGGCTGCTAGCACATAGGTTGATATAAACAGAGCTCAAAATGACTCTTTAAAAATTCTGTCAATACCCTGGAGAGGAAAAGGCCGTTATTCTTTAGAATTAAATACAGAGTTCTGTGCAGAGAAAGGAATAAGCAGCAGGTTTCCTGATATTTTTGTGATCAAGTAGTATTTCTACAGAAAGAATGTAGAGGTTGTCGTAAATCATTAGCTTATCCTCAAAAAGGATGTCATGTTGTTGCAAAAAGGTAAAGCAGGTTGAGGTGTGTCCAGAGATATGGGCAAGAGGTGTGTGTGGCATACAATATAGTACAGTCCTGAAAGATGGGACATCAAAAGCTGTTGTGCAAACCATTCCCTTTCACTGAGGCAGAAGCAGCTTTATCTAAGCAATTCCTGACATAGTTGGAAATCTATAAACTCAAATTAAACAAATTAAGGTTGCTCCAAAACTACTGCCCCAGGTAATTTAAACCTGTTACCCTCACTCCAGCATCCTATGACGCAGAAAACAGACTGATATTTTATTCCTCATAGCGCTCTTTGAAAACTGGTGTCCTGTCCTGTTTTTTCTTAGTCTTTGCCTTTTTAGACAAAATAGTGTCAACTACTTCCATTTTCTCTTGCAGGCCATATTCTGTGACTCTTCTTGCAAGTTTAGTTCCTGTTGGTCCTTAAGTTGCTTGAAATACAGCACCTGTCACCCCAAAACTGTATCTATTTTCCAATCTGAGCATTTAAATGCTAAGCAGGGAGAAAGTTTTAGGGAAGGACCCAATCAGATCTGATTCTGTGCTGAAACCTGAGTGAAGAGGAGTCAGGAGCTCCTGAGCTACTGCTATTAGTTTGGGGAGATGACCCGTGTAACTCAATGGGAGTTACACTATGCTAAATGCTAACCGTGTTGATGGTTTTTTTTCTTCCCCCAAACCATTCGTTCTTTCAAAACATAAATCCCAGAGTCAAATTCTAAGTTTTCTCAGAAGAGTGACAACTGTACTTTGGTGTTCCCACATCTGTTGACTTTATTATGTTGGGGTTTTTTTTCAAGGTTCACGTAAAATACAAGCTAGAAAAATTCCCTAAACTGTTATCTAGAGGGAGCTCTTGCCTTTGAATGGAAGCTCTGTGTTTCATCACAGAAAAATATATAAACTTGTTTGAAGACTGCATTATTCCTTGTTTTAGATGTTTAAATGGAATTATCATTTCGAGGAATACTGTAAATTATTGGGTATAATCAGATCTTATATGTCTCATTATATGCATATATATATATCTTCCAGGCTGAGAGGTTCCAATCTTTTTAAAGTATGAAAGTATTGGATACCCAGTCCTTCAACAGATATTGCTTAGTTCAGTAGATTTTTTTCTTTAAAATAGCAGCTAGATACAAATAAAAATTCACATAAACATCTTTAAAAGATATTACATAATATGAGATCACTGTCATTACCATTCATGATCTGTTTACTTTGTGCGTATGTGTTGACATCTATGAGCAATCGGTATGCACATGTGAATTATTTTCTCCCTTTATTCAGGTTCTGTTACTTCTACGTGATGTTGGGCCCTGTGATGAGCTCTTATACAGGAATTGATGAGCTGTGGTCTAATAAAGCATGCTGAGCCCTACTGAAGTTGTGTGAGAAATGTGAGGGTGTTGGGACTCAACAAGAGAAGAGATTTAGTTCTTTAGCTAAAAATTTTCTGTGAATAGGGAAAAAAAAAAAAGCCAGCATCAAGAATTTACTTGCTCTGTATTCAAAATCCTCAGCTCATACCAGGAACAATCTGGTGAAACCTCCCTGACCACTCTGCGATCAAGCTGCATCAGTGAGAGCAGGCTGTATGAAACAGTGGAGTGGTGCCTGGCTGTAGTTGTGCTCTCAGGCACCTTGCTATCAATTTTACAACTCTTTCAGCTCTCAGCCTCAAAAGGTGATTATGGAAAGACACTTAAAATGTATTGCTTTTATTAAAATTATAAGAGCTAGAGTTATGTTATAATATTTAAGGAATATACATGCATCTTCCAGTGACCCAGTTTTATGAAATCAAATATTTCTTCAGCAAAACAATTTCTGAGACAAAATTTTAGCTACACTTTCCTGAGTTGAAATCAGTATTATATATACATTTTCCATTAAAAAAAACCAAACAAACCACAAAACCAAATCCAAACAAACAACACATCACTTGACAGGTTCTTTCTTCTCTAGTTGAAGTAAAACAGTTCTTGATTGCTAAGTTGAAATGCACTTATCAACCTGGACCAAATAAGAATAGGTTGTTCAGATTCTAGAAATGAAAATGTTTAATTATCAGTTGAAAAACTTCTGCTTCCAAGTTGATTTGAAGGAACAATATATTTATTTTAGTGAGGGGAGACCTTATGCTGTCTCATCAGCCCCATGCTACTGTCTCTATGACTGGACACTGGATGAGACTAGATTTCAAAATACAGGTGAGCAAAGCCATCAGCAGTTCTGGGATTTCTCATTTTAGACAGTTTTCAGGCCCAGATAGGCCCCATCCTAGTCATATTTATCAACATTTTCTTTATATTCATAAAGGTAAAACATGCCCTACAATGCTGAATGATAGCTAATACTCTGGGCTCTTCATGCTACCCCCATAGTTGATTCCTTGCCATGTCTTTGGGCTTGTGGAGGACAGCAAGGCCAGGGCTGCACTGTTTCTCAGGGTCACACTCATATGCACACTCTGTCTTCCCTGGAGCAAACTCTTGAGCAAAGGCAAATGGAGTGGGTACCCAGGCTGGTGTCCCACACAGTGCCAGCCCCGGCTGCAGGGCTCCCCAGATGGCACAGGACTGCAACACTCTCTTGAGACCTCCTTCTGGCTGGAGAGCACCTGGCCTAGGTACTCCATCCCAAGATTGAGGACAACTGTACTGCCCTGTGGTCATGTTGCCCTTCATAAGCAGAAAACTCCAGTGCCATTTTACTATAGAAAGAGTGCTTTCCCAGGTTTGTCGGCTCCATCCTGCGCCCTTGCCTGGCCAAACGAGAGGGCAAGGACCAATTCTGCCCCATAAAATTTATCTTAGGCAAGACCTCGATCACACCAAGAGCTAAAATGGAATGGGTTCTCATTCTGTTTTAAATAACTAGGTATGTTTCTGTTTGCTTGGAAACAGTCAGGTACTCTAACATGTTCCCCAAGCTTTAGAGCTCAGGATAAATAGCAAGTCCTGCCTTTGCAATGCCTTCAGGCCTTTACCAGGGTCTCAGTAGGGGAGTAGAATACAGTATATATGCTATTAATAAATCTTTCCAGTGTTGGTTGTGGGGTTCATCATGGTCATTGTCTCCCTTCTCTTTCCCCTTCACGTTCAATACGCCATTACATACTGTTATGTAAATGCTATCCGGCTCTTCCTAGATTTGTGGGGCTGGGGGCTGAATGATGCTGCCTTTGATCTTAGTCTGCCTGCCAGTTGTCTGCTGTTTTGTACAGTCTCAGCTGTTCACATCTGTGATCGATACCGTTTTTATACACATAATGTACAATACTGGTTGTACATGCATTCTGTGTAATTTCAGGATTTCAGTCACATTAGCATATTCCCATAAGGCTTGTAGTTAACTAATATATATGACAGAATTGACAGCTATGCACTGGGCCCAAACTGATTCTTCCTATGGTTTCTATTAACTAGACTGGATTTGGTTTCTTTGTGCTAATGATTCTGTTTCAAGCAACAGACCATTACCTTTTTAAAAAAAGATTTTTGATTGAACTGTATTGCTCTATTGACATTCTGAAAAATGTGCCTAATTTTACTCACCCATATGATTTTCTTGTTTCCTGAGAGGACTACTGTGCAAAAAGTTAGGTGTGCTGGCATGCAGGCAGATGAATCATGGCTAAGTATGGTTGAGAATAATAGAACTGTAGCATATTTTAGGTTGGAAAAGACCTTTAAGAACATCAAGTCCAACCATTAACGTAGCACTAAGAAGTCCATCACTAAACCATGTCCCTAAGTGCCACATCTACATGTTTTTTAAATATCTCCAGGGATGGTAATTCCGCCAGCCCCCTGGGCAGCCTGTTCCAATGCTTGACCACCCTTTCAATGGAATTTTTTTTTTCCTAATATAGAATATAAACCTTCCCTGGAGTAACTTGAGGCTGTTTCCTCTTGTCCTGTTGCATGTTATCTAGGAGAAAAGACCCGACCCCCACCTGCCTACAACCTCCTTTCAGGTAATTGTAGAGAGCAACTGAGCCTCCTTTTCTCCAGACTAAACAACCCCAGTTCCGTCAGCCACTCCTCATAAGACTTGTGCTCCAGATACTTCACCACCTTATTGCCCTAAAATTCTTAAATTGAAGTTGTTTTATTATTTATTTACCAGGAAAATACAAAGTCCATGCTTTTAGAGAATAACATTTTCGAAACTTTAACTGTCCGATTTCCTTTTTTACTCTTAACTTTGACAGAAAAATAAATTTCAGATTTTACTGTTAGCCAACAAATTTCTCCCAATATTTTATGTAAACTCATATTGCATTGAGCTAAGAAAAATATAAAAACAACAGGAATCAACTATATAGACAATATACAGGTGTCATCTCTTAAGGAGAGGAAAATTTTCGAACGGAGCTTGCTTCAATGTCTTAGACTTTTGATGTAGATTTGACCATTTTCTGTTTAGTTCTTATAATTTTTTTTCAGCTTTTGGTAGCCTGTGTAAACCAGAACAGTTCTTTTTATCAACATGATTTTAAGAAGGTATTTCTCCAAGTTTCTTAAAAAAAAAAAAAAAAAAAAAAAAAAAGAGAAAGCATCTACTAATATAATCTCATCACTATTTCATTCTTAGTCACACCCACATTCACCCTCATGTTTCTAAAATCCATTTTTTTCCTATATTGCAGTTCAAAGCTTCCTAACAGTACACGAACAATTCAGTTCAGGCTATACTGACAGCTGCTTGTGATGGATGTGAAAGTATGTGGTAATATGATGCTTGTCATATAAACTAAAGCTATCTTAGAGCACTTGAGAATTTGAATCTGCTTTAGTAGAAAACATTTGTGGTATTTTAGACAAGCATACCATGAAGGACAACAGCTTCTGGGTTTGTGGCAGGATTAACTATTGGAAAGCATGATCAACTGTGGAAAGTCAAAATGCAGAAGACGTAGGCTCAGAGAGAAAGTGTGTTATATATATGAGCCATTTCACTCCATAGCTTTGTATGGCATGGATGTGTATAGGACCAGGTGCAATAACATTGTGAAAGGAAGAATGTGGGCTGCCATTTCTTTACTTCCACATGCCTGGGGGTGTATGCCACACTGGGTAGGTTCATGAGGGCAATGGCTAGAGTTCTTCTGCCCACACGTGTTCAGTTCAACTGTATTTATTCACCGCTTCCTCTCCTTACAGTATCTGGGTCTGTACAAGTCATGTAATATAAGACCTTTGCCCTGGAGAATGATATTGTCAATTGCCTGAAATCAACTTTATCAAGATTGCTGTGAAGCTCTTTGTGAAGATGCAGGGTAAAGATACTTTTCCACAGCTTGAAGTCAGTTCAGCTGAGCATCCTCTTCCCCTCTTTGCTTGCTTTAGAAATATCTTTCCTTTTGGTATTGGCCATCTGAGGAGAAATCTATGGCTGTCCTCTTGGCTCACCAGTTCCAGTTGTTCAACTGCATCTTCTTTCTTCTTTGGGGAAACAGAGTTGGAAAGGGTACTCCAAAATCAACTACTTTCTTTGCATTGCTTTGTGCCTGGCTGTTTGAACTAGCTGAATTCCAAGCTTCATGGAGGTCACTAGTAAGCAATTTGATTTCTGAGTGAGTTCTAGGGTTTTATTTTCTCTCCCTAAATGTTTCCTCAGAAAGACAGTTCTGCTGCAGAATTACTGAGCTGCAGGGATCCTGGCTTTTTTGCAATTCTAATACTATTGTGATATTAACTGTTAAGTAGGTTCCAGATGCTGGGTTTATTTTAGTTTCCCATTGACTGTTTTTTGGAGAATATGTGTGGTAAAATCATCAGGCAACAGAATTATTGTTTAGCATATGTTGTGATCAGCCACTTGCAGAGGCTGTAAGTCCTATTTAGTCCTGTTTATTGGGGACAAGAAAGGCCTAAGACAAAATATTGTTTAAGTGCTTAAAATAGGGCTGTGCATGGACTTCACTGTTGTAGAAGGGTTGATTGGTCCTCTGTAAAACAATGCATGTTGCTCAGTCAACATTTAGGATATCTAAGGGTTGAGTTTGCTCAGGGTTCTGGTGTGCTGCTTCTTTAACTTCTGCCCGTCTACCTCAGTTAGAGTGCTGCACTGACTTCATACCTAGGTATTCACTCATACAGACATTTTGTAGATTTTAAAATGGAAAAGGCTAAAAAAGGAAATTAATTACTTTTAACGGTGGATTATTGTTATTTTTGTGTTCTATCAATTACACAGATACAATCCTGACATGTTTATTATGCTCATGCATGACCTACATGTATGGGTTATGGAAAATAAACATGATTGTATGATTGCATTAAACCCAATAAAACTGGCTAACAAAGTGAAAGATGTGATATATATTCTTATCCCAGTTTTCAGAAATAGATCTATAATCATCTACTCTGCAAACTCCGTATCTAATGTCTTTTTTTCTTCTTGCTAGGAAACAAGGTGTCTTGCCAAAAAGGTTGTCACTCAACAATTTTGGATAATTTATTCCTCCCCTCAGTGTTGAGGGTTGACCATTTAGTTGGTATATGTGCAAGACAAAAAGCAGAAAAGTTCAGAATAGTGCCTATTGCTTTACATAATTGCTGACTGGTTTTAGTCTTGGATGATCATGTTCAACAGTAAAAGGAAGTGTCCTTACTAAGGTTCTTAGAGAAAAATCTAATAAAATATCTGTAATGCTACAGCATCTTTATGCCCTCCAGAAGTGCATTATGCAATGCAAATTAACAGTTCTCTTTCTACTCCAGGAGGAAGAATTACATGCCAGTGTCTGTTTGCACAGAATGGATATTGTGATCCTGCACACACTGGGCTATGTTATGCTGCAGTGAACACTGGCAGGCCTTTTGCTTCACAGGACAGGGAAGTTTTTAGAGATATTGACAATTTCTTTCTACAATTTCAGATCAACTATAGAAGAAGCCCTGTCTCTTGCAGAAGTCTGCTACATTGTGGTGTTCTTCCTAGGAAACCTGGCCTTGGCAGAAGATCAAACTCTATGGAAAGAGGTTTACCCTTAAAGAAGAAAGTACTGCTGTGCCTGAGGGGTGATATTAGCTGTGCATGTAACTAAGCACAAGTCATTTTTCAACAGGCAGCAGAGCACGCTCCTCAACTGGAAATGATAGAAAATGGTATGTGTGACACTAAGAGTTTAGTACAAGATATCCAAAAGTATTTTTAAGCTATTAATTCCCTTTACAAAAGGTGGGTATATGTCTTCAGTTATTGTCTGCATTATGACTGTAAACTTTACAAAGCTATTTTCTCCTGCCCACCAGCTGCCTTCCTTACCTTCAGCCTTGTCTGGCATCTTAGTTCCTCATCTGGACTGTTTCAGGCATGGAGCAGTTCTGAAGCCTAGGTCATGGACAGTTTAATCTGCATATTTCTTCCCACTTCTTCCCAGATTATTTGCAAATTATCTACAAGTATGTTTTTGAATAGGACCAGAAAAAGAGGCATTTATTTTCTAGTAATCTAACAAGAACACTTTAGCACATTTCCCTAGACTTTTGCCTCTTAGATGCTTAAACCCCCCTGACTTTTCATGCAGCCGAACATTTCACTGAATAGTTAAGAATGTTTCCAGCATGTGTTTGCAGAGTGGTTTGATCTTTCAAAAAACATTTTATAGATTGACCTGGTTAAATGGTTTGAAAATCAGACTAAACTGAGATTCCAGACATTTCTTCTCAGATGCCTTGTTATCTGTACTAGCCATGGCTGTAATTAAATACACCTTTAAAAACTCAGCTGGAAAAAGAAAGTAAACTGCTTTCTAGCAATGTAATTCTGTACAACACAACCACTCAACTGTGAGACCAGGAACAAATTTTGAAACCCAACAGAAAACTGTTACTATGTCACAACTTTTTTGTTCCTTGTTCAAGTCTGTGATGTACAATGTTCTGCCAGAAGTATTAGTGTAGGATGCAGTGGTAAGAATATTTATGGGTCCAAGTTGTCTTTTCTGTTGTGTATCTAATTGGCTGCCTAAACAGGTATATCATACTCACTCTGTATGATATACTGGTGCTTTAGTTTTAATGTTAATATTAAATTCTGACAAGTTGACTTCTAAGTTGCATTCTAAAACACTGCTTATAGTAACAAATATTGTAGAATCAATTGTATCTAGATATCAAGGCGTAGATCTGTTTTGGTGACTAAATTCTGAATTTTTGCTTCTTTCTCAAAAAACCACTGTTATTCAAAGAAGTTTTCGTACGATTCAGTCCCATAGAATAGAGCAAATGTGGTAACAGTCGTAAGACCTTGTTAAGTGTGTAGCACTGACAGGCTGGAGTGCTTTACTAACTACAGTTTTCCAGATCCCTACTCTTACTTTTTTTTTTTTTTTTTTTTTCAAGATAGAGCCTACATGTGCCAAGTTTATTAGACGCGTATCTCCCAGATGCATTCATTAGCCAAGATCCTTCCTGTCTGGAAGGGTGTTCCCGGTAAATGCAGCTTGGCTTGCAGTTGCTATGACCTGATTCAGAACAGGAAACTTCAGAACATTATCCCCTCCTCTGACGGCATTTGAACTGTTCTGGAATAGAGATGGTCATGAAGTAATCATTAATGACCTCTAATTCCCTACTTGAATGCCATACAATTTCAAATTACCAAGTTATTGCTGTGGTTTCTGTAAGTCCAATTTTTATTAAAAAGATGAATAATCAATTCAAGAGCCCATCTTAGCTTTTTGGTTTTAATTTTGAAGGAAATCATGATTATCCACGAGTTAATAGCTATAGACATCCCTCACATGATTCATAATATCAATACATGAGGCAAGAGTTAAACTCTCAATGACCGCACTTTTTAGCACTTTGGAGTTTATGTTAAAAAAAAAAAAAAAAAAAAAAAGACCCAGATACTATGGGGAAAGGACTTTTGAAAAGGAACTTTTGAGAGCGAACTGACAAAACTTCCTGTGATTAAACAGGGCAGGGAAATGAAATCTATATTTATGAAAACCGTAAGGTCACTGGGCCAGGACTAAGGCCAGTGATTCCACAGCCACACAAGTGGGTAGAACCAATTTCCAAAATCCCCAGACTTGCAGCACATAGGGCACAAATTTAGCATCCTAGCAGAAATTATGAAGAAGAAATAATTAATTGTGAGGATGGTTAATTTTTGATTATTAATTAAGATACAGCTTATCAGGAGAAATTCAGCATGAATTTTTGAAGAGGAAATAATGCCTGAACAACCTGAGAGCTCACTACAAAAGAATGACTGGTTTGGTAAATGAAGGGAATGCAATGTATATTGTTTACCTTGACCTCTGCAAGGCTTTCAACCTTGTCTCTCCCATAACATCCTCGTGGACAAAATGATGAAGTATGGGCTAGATAAATGGACTGGGAAGTGAAGTGAAAACCAGCTTAACTGCCAGGTTCAAAGGGTTGTCATCAGCTGCACAATGACCAGCTGAAAGCCAGTCATTAGAGATGTACCCTAAAGGTCAATATCAGGTCCAATACTGCTTAATGTCATCATTACTTATCTGGTCAATAGGACTTTGCATCCTCAGGAGGTTTGCATGTGACCTGAAACTGAGAGGAATGGCTGACACAAAGAGGCTGTGCCACTATTGACAGGGACTTTGGCAGGCTGGAGAAATGGTCTGAAAGCAATTTCATGAAATTCAACAAAGGTAAGTTCCAAGTCCTTCCAATGGGAAGGAGTAACTCCATGCTCCAGTGCAGGTTCAGGAGCAACCAGCTGAAAAGTAGTTCAGTAGAGAAGGATCTGCATTTCTTGGTGAGCACCATGCTGAGTATGAACCAGAAATGAATGCACACTCACAGCAAAGGCAGCCAGCAGCATCCTTGGTTACATTTGGCAGTGTGTTGCCAGCAGGTCAAAGGGCATGATCCTTCCTCTATGGTCAGCACTGGTGTCGTGGTTTAGCCCCAGCCGGCAACCAAGCACCAGGCAGCCGCTCGCTCACTCCGCCTCACCCAGAGGAATGGGGAGGAGAATCGAAAAGGAATGTAAAACTCAAGGGTTGAGATAAAAACAATTTAATAATTTAAACAGAATAAAAAGATAAGAACAACAATAATAACAATAGCAACAATAATAATAATAACAACAATTATAATGGAAAGGTGGGGAAAACGATAAAATCCAAAGGAAAAGGGAGAAAGGAAAAGAAGTGGTGCACAATATAGCTGCTCACCACTCGCTGACCAATGCCCAGCCAGTCCACAAGCAATGATCTCCCCCAGCTGACCCTCCAAGTTTTTATACCAAGGTTGATGTCCCATGGTCTGGAATACCTCTTTGGCTTGTTCAGGACAGCTGAGCTGGCTGTGTCCCTTCCCAGTTTCTTGTGCCCCTCTAACCCTCTCACTGGCAGGGCCCAAGAAATTGAAAGGTCCTTGACTTAGTATAAACATTACCCAGCAACAACTGAAACCATCAGTGCGTGATCAGCATTGTTCTCACATCAGAGACAAAACACAGCTCTGTATCAGCTACTAGAGAAGAAAGTTAACTTCGTCCCAGCCAAAACCAGGACAATTGGTGAACACATTTGGAGTGTTGGGTCCAGTGTTGGGCTTTCTAGTACAAGAGAGACAGGGATTTACTAGAGTGAGTCCAGTGAAGGTCCACAAAATTGATAAAGGGACTGGAACATTTCTCCTATTAGGAAAGGCTGAGAGAACTAGGACAGCCCAACCAGGAGCAAAGGAGGCTCAGGGAGATCTTACCCATGTGTATAGATACCTGACAGGGGCAATAAAGGAGATGGAACCAGGCTGTCATCAATGGTGTCCTGTAGCTGGATGAAACACACTGGGAAGAAAATGAAATACATGAAATTCCATGTGAACCCAAGAAAACCCTGTTTTACTGTGTGGGTGGTCAAACACTGCAACAGGTTGCTCAAGAGTCTTGCAGAGATTTAAAACGTTACTGTTCTAGTTGACCCTGCTCTGAACAGGGTGGGGCTTGACTACATGATCTCCAGACGTCCCTTCCAGTTCCATTCTCTGTTTCTGGGAAATGGATAATCAAAAATGAAGAGGAAAAAATGACAGTGAATGCATAGAGATTCATTACAGAAGTGCATCACTTACCACAGCAAGAACATCTCACCCTGTTCTGCAAAAGCTTTCATATCATTTTCCTGCACCTGGGGAGGTACAACCCCATGCACAGATACATGCTGGGGGCCACCCAGCATTAAAATAGCTTGGTAGGAAAGGCCCTGGGGGTCCAGATAGGCACCGAGTTGAACATGAGTCAGCCATGTGACCTTGCTGCAAAGAGGTAAATGGTATCCTGAGCTGCATCAGTCAAAGTATTGCCAGAAGGTTGAGAAGGTGATCCTTCCCCTTTATTCAGTGCTGGTGAGGCCACACCTGGAATGCTGTGTCCATTTCTGGGCTCCTTAGTTCAAAAGTGGCATGGACACACTGGAAAGATTTCAGTGGAGGGCCACAAGGATGAGGAAGGGAGGTGGAGCATCTCCCCTATGAAGAAGGGCGAAGAGGTGGGACTGTTCAGCCTGAGAAGAGAAGGCACAGAGGGATCTTACCAATGCATGTAAATGTCTGAAGGGAGAGTGGATGAAAACAGGGTTTTTTTGGTGTTGCCCAGTGGCAGGACCAGAAGCTATGGACACTGAAACACAGGAGGTTTCATCTAAACATCAGGAACCATTTTTTTTTTACTGTGAGGGTGACTGAGCACTGGCACAGGTTGCCCAGAGAGGTTGTGGAGTCTCCATCCCTGGAGATACTAAAAAAATGTCTAGACACAATCCTGGGCAACTGGCTCTGGGTAGCCCTGCTTGTTCACAGGGAATTGGACAAGGTGACCTCCAGAGGTCCCTTCCAATGACAGTCATTCTGTGATTCTATGATTAAAGCTGTCAAAGAACATTAGAATGACAGCAGAGTACAAGCAAAATGCTAGCAAGAAGTTATCCTGAAAGGATTCAGTGAAGCCCTTTTGACACACACACACACACTCCCCACACACCCCAGCACCACTCCCCCCAGCCCCCAACAAAAACCACAACTGCAGATGTTTAAAAGCATCTATAATTTACTGAAAGAGGTGGATAGAGATGGATAGACAAGCTAGCTTTTCATAAACAGGAGTGGGTATGAGAAATGTGAACGGTGATTTCCTTCTTACTTTCCTAGTAACAACAGAACTTTTATATATTCTCCTGAGACAGCTGGATACTGATATTTGCTCAGCAAAAGAAAGTTTTTGATCTGATTTTGTTTTGTTTCTTCTTGCTGCAGAATCTCTCTCTTGGGTAAAAAGTTCCTAGAGAATCAGCTAATCGAAACAGTGTTTTATACTACTACTGGGCCACATACAGCTTACCCAGAGAAGGGAATAAGGAACAATTGTTTTGTAACACCTTCGTAAGAACTTAGAATCTGAAAAGAAAGAGCAGAAGAACTAGGCCAAATGAAAAGCCTTTTAATAGTCTTTATAGTTTTGCCGGTAGATCCTGCAACCCACAGGAAAGTAGCTCATGACTGACAATTCTCACAAGCAACCCAAGTTCTCATCCTAGCCGGATGGATGCTTTCAATGCAGGGAACTGGTATCAGTTGTCACCTGAGCTATGTTAGCTGCTGACCTCAGCTCAGCTGTGAGGAATTCAACATTCTTCTTCAGATTATTAAAGGTCATTTGTCAAGCGAGCAGGGGTCTACACATGGACATGTAGCAGTGCTGTGCATAATGCAGTGCCGTTTTGGCAGTAAGGTGTCCAAAGCAGAGAATTTCATTTTGATGTTTCCAGCATCACTTATCAAAGCATTGCAGAAGCATAGGCAATCAAAACTGATGTGCTCAAACAGACACATGTGCTTTAACCAGAATACCAGCAACTCTTCAGACTCTGCAGATCCTGCCCGATTATTTTCAATGAAACTGTTTCACTGTTTCAAGGTCAGGGATTTTCAAGAGTTCTGAAGATCATTTAGTATGATTTTCAGTCTAGCACAGGATCTGAAATATTATGAGCTATGTATTGAAACATTAACTGTTTTGCTGCTCTCAGGGCTAATTGAAAAATCTATGTTGTACTGAGATTCCAGATAATGATGTTTCTCAGTCAAGAGATATAGGATTTTTTTTTTTATTTTTTGTTATGCAGGAACATTTAGAGATAATTAACATGACACATATTTTGCTAATTGCCCTGAAGGAAAACAAACTTATTTCCTCTTATAACTCAATTTTGCTGCTTTCCTCACCAACAAGGAACATATTAGAATAATCTTAATTATAATAATAATAAAGAATAAAAAAGAATAATAAAAGGAGTAATTCTCTAGTTTTGGAGCCTTTGATGGTACATCTCTAGTTTGTTGACAAAGCCAATGGACTTCAGTGGAGTAGTTATGACCACACACATAGCTTACCTTTGTATGTTTGTGTAGAGATAGAACTATGAAGTGGAACTCAACCACCTTGATCATTGCCATGTTTGTCATGTTTGAAATAGAACAAAGACATAACTAAGGACATATTTGGTCTTCAGCTCTGCTTTTCTATCAAATCATCTTCTGTGATGCTAGAAGACATATATAAAGTATTATTAAAGCAATAAAAACCTTTGCTGGATTTTATACACACACAAATATACACATATAAATATATGTATTTGTACATAAAGTAATCAATACAGAATTTAAAGAGACACAACACATCCTTATTTCATTCTACCTTGGCCTTGTGTCGCTTTGTTTATTCTTTGGTTGCCTAGTGACTGCCAAGTTTGAATTAAATCTCTTTCCTTCCCCTGCAACCCTCACTTACTTAAGAAGGTGGCCAACAGGAATAATAGTTTTGTTATTTATATTTCCAGCTCAGAAGCTGTCCCAGTAAAAATAAAGTGTCTTGGCATGGGACAAGAAAACATTGCATTCACAGAAATGGGCAGTGCCACTTTTTCCCTCATTCCCACCAGGGGTCAATGAAATTCAAATAAATATCATGACTCATTCCTTTCTCAAAGTTTCTTCTTTCAGTAAATCATAGATTGATTTACTGAGTGGCATAGTAAAGAAGGCTTGGAAAATAGTGAAATACATATGCAGGTGCACAATGGGAGCCGAGTTTAACCAAAACTGATTTACTAACATCTTACAATTTTATGGCTTCACATTTTTTTCCACAGAAATGTGTGTTCTTATGTCAATATGTGTTTTTGACACTAGAAGGACTGTAGCCACTAAATTTTTATACATCCTCTGTGTACCCCTTTCACTTTAAAATCAGGATTTATGAGCTGAAACTGAATTGCATACTTCATCTGCACCTTGTTTTTTATTTTAATTCAATCCCTACAATGCCATCACAGCTTCCTTTGCTTCATCTAAGCTTCATGAGCTTCGTTCTCATGGAGTCACTCAAATGCATGAGTAGAAGGAAGTTGTGTTTTGTGTTTCTATGACTACATTGCATTTAAATGAATAAGGAAAGTTGAAAAGATGATTGAAAAAAGGTGAATACACTTTCTGTCATGTCTTTCATATATCAGGTGGCTACTGAAGAATGTGTCATTGGTATATCTTCTGCATGAACATGGAGACAAAAAAAATGCTGAATTCAAAGTAATATTTGTGTCTGTGTGCTCAATAAGCTACCTTAAACATCAGCCCCACTGCTCCCAACACCAAAGCAGGGGTGGGAGGTGGTGGTGGGTTGTCTTCCAGCTTCCATCTGTGTTAGGGATCATCCTGCACCCAACTACATTACTGTCTTAGCTCATATTCCAAGTGTGCTTTTAAGGAGACTCTCCAGATCATCCTCACTTAATGTGCTTTGGTTTATATCATGGAGCCATCTCAAATGCATGAGCATGATGCCTTTTAGATAAAATTAAGCTGAAAGGGCACCTGGTACATTCCAGATGTAGACAGGTATGCAGTACATGCAGTCAGATTTGAGCTAATCCAAACTGTAAATCCCTAAAGTGTGCACGGTGTGGATGTCAGCTCCTCAGCACCAGGTCTTTCACTTTACAGATCCATTATTTGTGACTGCAGATATAGACCAGCAGGCCAAAATGCAACTCTGTGATAGACTGGATGTGCTTTGAACCTGAATGGAGGAGCAGGAGGATTCTGGTGTTCAACAACTGCCATTTAGCAACTTCAAATGGTGCCAAAGCTTGAATGCCTTACACACAGGAATTCTGATAAGCAAACATGACACACATCTGCAGGTGGACCCCTGCTTTGTCTTCAAACCCCTACTCCGCTGATTCACTCTGAATTGGGAAGAAATCAGCTTCAGAAACTCAGATACCTTTTGACAAAATGCAGCTGAAACCAATACATTTCAAAAGAAACTTAATTTTGCAGAAAATGTTACAGCTGTCTCTTCAGGGCTTCTGAAGGAATGGAAGATTTAGGGCTTGAGTCTATGAGAATTTGAATACAGGAACCTTTCTATCCACAAAAGTGACTTTGATAGCTAAGGAAATTTTCCTTCTCTTGGTGTTTGTTTCAGTTTTGATTTTTTTCACCACACTGAGAAGTGGATTTAAGAAGGATTGGGATGTGGACAGATGGTTGCTTTTGGGTTTATAACCATTTTATAAACTCAAATGAAAATAATCATGCAACCAACCAACAGTGTGGCTGGAAAGGCTGAGAAACCCTACAGAAAGAATAACCAATGATTAGCTCACATTAAATCCTCTGTTGACACTATGTGGTGTTCTTCTCAAAGAGCTCTCAAGGCTGAAAGAAATAGAGTAATAGGCATGGAAACTGAAAATTTGTATTGTTGGCTGTCAGGGGTCTAAGGGTGGTAGTGGATTTTGATTGCCCTGAATGGCCCAACCTGGGACCCCTGCCCAGGCCCTCCCTGTTAATAACTGAGGAGCTCCACTCAGCCTGAGGCCCAGGCATCTGGTCTTGTACTGGAGGCTGTACTGGAGGCTGGTCTGCTGGCTGTGACTCCTGGGGGGCCTTTACACCTATGTTGTCTCCAGTCTTGTGTCCTGAACTGTACTCAGCCATTGCCTTCTTCTATCTGGATTTTTAGAACTGTCTGCTGCCACCGCCCCAGGCTCCTGTGTGGGGTCCCCTCTGGCATGGTCCCTTCATAGAGCCCTGCTCTCATTGCTCCCTTGCAGCTGACTATGTTAAAATCCCTTTTTGGCCTCTCCATATCCTTGAAAAGCATCTCCTGAACCCCCGCTGTATTCTTCATTGTCCCATTGTAACCAAAATGATGATATAAGGTCTAGATAGAGGACATGATGGGCATCTGTAATTTGCAATAGAGTCAGTCAGAATTTCAGCATAGAAAATAAAGAACACATGTATGTCCTGGTTTTGGCTGGGATAGAGTTAATTTTCTTCCTACTAGCTGGTATAGTGCTGTGTTTTGGATTTAGGGTGAGAATAATACTGATAACACAGTGTGTTGATGTTTTAGGTGTTGCTGAGCAGTGCTTACACTAAGTCAAGGAATTTTTAACTTCTCGCACCACCCCACCGTTGAGCGGGTTGGAGGGCAGAAGAAGCTGGAAAGAGACACAGCCAGGACAGCTGACCCCAGCCTGGCCAAAGGCATATTCCATACCATATGTCCTGCTCAGTATATAAACTAGGGAGAAATCTGGCCAGGTGCTGCTGCTCAGGAACAGGCTGGGCATCAGTCAGTGGGTGGTGAGCGATTGCATTGTGCGTTATTTGTTTTTAGCTGCCTGCTGGGTTAGACAATATATCCTTGAGTCATTGAAAATCATGACTGTACAATAACACGCTGGACTTCTGAGGTATATGATGAAATCTGCATTAGCAAAGCAGTAGGTAACTACAAGCTTATCCCTCAAGGGAAGGGACATGGATGTTTGGTGATACATCCTATTTCCTTGTGCTCTGTATTTCTCCTTTATGAAGAGTGAGGTCTTGGCCTTGATTGTACCTCTGAACTCCCAAAGCTGGGTGAAGACCAGCTGTTCAAACAAAAAAATGATGTCAACTACTGGCACACAGGAAAAAAATACAGTAAGGAATTCTGGGTATGTAGGTACATTCTGCGATTTGACATTTTTATAAGGAAAGAAAACACACAGGACATCCCAAAATCCTTCCTATTAAAAGAATCTTGGTAAGAAATGAAGCACAGAGATAGAAATGTTTGACTGGGTTTGTACTTTAAAATGAGGTTACCATAACACTTGATTAATGCTGATTGAGTCACACTGCAATTTCAGTACATATACAAACTGTTTTAAGATTTATTGTGCAGTAAAAAAGTCTCATTAGAAAGATGTGTGGATATTCAGTGCCATGTCAGTCTCCTTTTAGCTCGAGGCTAGCTTTAAAATCTTATTCTGTACTTTTTTTTGGAAAGCTGGAAATCTAAATACTTGTGTCTGACCAAATTTAGGACAATTAGATATTAACGGTCAATTTAACATATTTTTTTGATTTAAGAAAATAACATTTTAATGCTTTTAAAATTAGAAAAAAGAAAAAATGCTTTTGAGGTTTTGATTTTTAGTACCTGTTTTTTGTTCAATTATGTTTGACAAGTAGCAGTTTTGTAGTTTTTTTTCAGAAATGCTTTAATGTATTTCAGTGCAAATATGCTATCAGAATTTTTTTTCCAGCAAAGGTGATGGATATATTTTCTTCCATCATTCCTGGGAATGAAAGGAAGATATTCTGTGTCAGATTTTTTGTCAGAATCAAAATATTCTGATTTGAATGTTTTAATCTAAACTTTGCCACAGGACTAAGGCCAAGTTCAGATCACTAGCTAAACAAATTAATTGGAATCTTTTGCTTGTAGTAATATTGGTTTGTCCACGACTCATTTTTTATAGTAGTATGCAGGTTACTTACATATGTTAAAGCAGAGCTTGTTGGCAGTTACTAGATTTTACACATTATAGTGGATGTCATGTCATCTTCTTATCCCCACACCTCCTATGACAAACCTTCTCCAGTGTCAGATGAGCCCTTGTCTTCAAGTAATGTTGGGTGAGCTACAACCTTCATGGACCTATTTGTTACAGAGGCTTGTGATCACCATTTCCTATGAAGCAATCGCTCAAATTTAAGCCCAGGGGGCTTGCAGCTTGGTATAACTTGCCATATTTTACCTTCTGCTGAAAGCAGACAGCATCAGCTAAACAAGTCAGTGAGCTACACAAAATTATTTCATGACAGAGCTGACATTTTGAGTAAGGGTTCCTCAGATTAGTTAGATTTGAAGTCCCATAATAATTGTTGAAATACTTTGTTACTGAGAAAAAATAGTAAATATTCATTTAACATGCAAAGAAGGTATGTTGCATCTGATCAGAATATATGGCAAAAAAAATTGTTGAAGCTGATTTAAGAAAAACCAACAAAAAAAGTTAAAATTTCTACTAAAGGAAAAATGAGTTTTTAGGGGCACATTGTTTCCCTGGTCACCCATGAGAAAAAAGGTTTGTGTAGGCATGTGTTTCTTTACTCTGACTGAATCAACTTGCTGATTTAAAATAAATCGGTTAGATAAGAGGTGTTCACAAAGACAGTTCAAGTCCTAAAAGTTTCTGAAAACAAGAAGACAGGTAGAGAACAAGAGAATGTGAAATATGCTACGGACTATGTATACTGAAGTGTTCACCTGCTTCACACAATGTTCTACTTGGTGGTGGTTTCCAGGCTTTGCTTTATCTACAAGTAGATCTAATTTATAAAGAAAATGCCTAAATCCTCACAACACTATCCTAAATTTGATCAAGAAAGGAGATGTTTCCCTGAATATTTTTAGATCTATGCCAGAAGACATTTTCCATGAAGAGACTTCCCACCTCTCTCCCACTGTTTTCTGTTTGTTTTGGTTTTGGTTTTGGTTTTGGTTTTGGTTTTGGTTTTTACTACTGTGTCTATAAAAGTAAAAAAAATAGTTTTATGGAAAGAGATAAATTGATGAAATGCAGAGGCCAGGGAACTTTGACTGTGAAGTATTAAATGGGAGAAGAAAATAGCACATGGATAATCTCTGCATTTTCAAGGAGAATAATTTCTTCAGGTTCACTCCCATCCCTTGTTCTTTCAGACTTTGGAACCATATATATGGTTTTCTCCAAGACTTTCTTTCTGATGTCTTCAAGACTAATATCAACCAAATGTTGTGCTGTATCTATAAGAGTGATGGTGCCCGTTGCTGTCAACAGTAGAGATTTGTTTGTGCCAGCATGAAACCCGGCCTTTTGGTGAAATATTAACCCCTTCAGACATGATAGCCACTGATAAGCAGGCATCCTCTTGAAATCAGAGCAGGAGGTGAGGTTTGTGTGTCAGAGCACACTGTGATATCCTCACCACTTTGCTGATGGTTACAACTGAATTGACTATATAACTGAAGCAGAAAATCACATTGCTTATTCTTGGAACTACTATTTTAGTTTCTTGAAGAACAGTCAAACAAGATGTGTTTTTTACTCTCTGTATGAATTTTCCTTAAGTATCACAGCCAGCTGTAAAGTGATTGTAAAGCCACAAAGTCCCTAACCAGTGAGCCTAAGAATGACAGTGTGTCACTGAAATTGGGAGTAAACCTCTTAACACCAATGTAGCATTAAGAAGCAGGCATTCTCTTTATTCGCCACACTGGATGCAAAGGGGATCGCTTTGCCCAACATGCACACCAAGTTACTCGAGGGTACTTACACTATACAGTACAGCACTTCCACATCCATGGTGTACTACATACTCATTTTCATTCATGCACAGAGTTGGTCACAAGTTTTTCGCTCCTAACGCAAACTCATACACACCCTCAGGCAGCACTGCTGAAGTATTTTACCAGCTGCCCCTGGTCCCCAGGCTGGGGTTTGCCCTCTCTCAGCCGGGCTGGTGGGTGGTAGTGGATATTTGAGTTTGAGGTCACGATGTCCCACTGCCACAGTTACCTTTGTCCTGCTTTCAACCAACTTTCAGTGAATTTTAACACTTTATCAACTTGCCTCCTCTCAAGCGTCCCTTGGAGGCTTCTTTCCACATAGCTTAAGGTAATGGTGTTCTTCTCACCATCCATTCCTTGTTTCCCGTCCTTCCCAAAGCTGACTCTCTTGATCAGAAGTGCCTTCGGTCTTCACTTTTAACATCTTTAGAGACTCAGCTTGGACTAAACTTTGTGCACAGATTTGTGTACCATACAGATAAATGCTAAATCGGTTTGGTAATTCAGGAGTTTAGACAAGTGTGTAGAGTCTCTGGTGTGTTCAACTGCTGCCAGGAGCACTTTTCTCTAGTTTTGTTTATGTCCTCCCTCTGGTTTTGTCTGCAGAATTAATACCCGTGAAATGTTTCCTGAAAATAACAATACACTGTAAAGCTTTTGTAATTATAGGGGGGTTTGGGGATTTGCTTTGTTTGGTTTGGGTTTTTTCTTGGCAATAGGTTTAGGGATTATTCTGCTTTGAAATGCTAAATAAAATACTCTTCTTTAAATTATATCAATATAAATCCTGAAGTAAATTATTTTTTTTCTAAGTAAAAAGGAAAATTACTTAAGAGGAAAAAGAATATCTACTATTCTCCTGTGTGCCTTTCCCCATGTCATGCACATCACACTCCCCCATTTACTGCAAAAAATTTCATTTTGCTATCTGTATAGATCACCTTTAAACTTTTTTCTCAGTGTGTGCTTAGATTTACATGACAAAAATATTTACTTAGGAATGTTAAGAGAAATCACCAGTGTCCTGGTTATTTTTATCACAGTACTAGCTGCACTCTAGAACAAATAATCCATAAAATGCGTTACCTTTTACCCTTGCGCTGTCCAACCCTATTTTAAAATTAGCTCTATATGAACTTCCAAATGTAGCTAATTTTTAGAAAAGACAAAGCTTATGGAATACTCTGTTAAATGCTTCCAGTAGCCAAAGCACTATATATATGAGCAAGAAATCCACAGTCACGTAGGCAAGTCAAAGATGAGTTATCTAATAAAACCATTTTCTTTGGATGGGTTTTAAATAAAAGATTATATTTTGAATTAGGTCTGAAAGGTGAAAAGGAAGTTATTGTCCTGATTCAGGAAGAAATTAAATCCTGAAGACTTTAAATGTCTCAAGGATGTTCTGTCTTTTGTCTTTACCCATATAATAACTGTACAGGAGTCTAATCACGTTCTTTATTAAGAAAGAGGACATCTAACAATGCAGCTGGCATTTGCTTTCCTATCTCTTTCTAGAACTTAGGTTGATTGAAAGCCGAGAACTGAATCATACCTTAAGTGGCCCTAACTAATGTAGAAATCTTAAAAATGTGAGTAAAAATTGACCAAACAATTGACATGACGTTATTGTTGCTTTGATAGAAGCAATAATGGCCACTATTATGGGAAACTGAAACTGAAAATATTAGCTTAATTTGATGCTTTTGAAAGTTAAATTATTCAGAGATGCTAGAGAGTACTGGGACAGGTGTTTAGAACTGGTATTTATATAAAAGTAAGATTGCACACTACACAGCAGTGTTCTACATATATTTTCTGTTTTTTTGGAAAAGTAGATTTGTACTTCAATATTGAAATACTTAAAAAACCCTTAAGATCTTTAATCATAAGAATATTTGAAGTGCTTGTTAAAGTAGTAATAGATTTATGAATTTTAGAGAACTTCCTGCCTGCAGTGAAGGTCATCCATCTGATGCCTACAAATGTTTTGAATAAAGCTTTTTTGTGTATCACAATATTGTCCTATAGAAATGTGGCAATGCTAGGTCAGGTGAAATAAAAACTACTGGATATTCTGCAGACTTTGTGACAAACATTGTATGTCCCTTGCTGTATCAGAGTCCTTCAATACCAAAAAAGGCACCAAGTATTTTTAGTGCTGAAGGTTCCTCTTGTTTCCACATCTGAGGAATAAGATGCACTACAAAGTGGTCTTCACAATAGTCATTGCAATAAACCATGGCTCTGGGAATTTTCTCACACCAATACAGTACTCAGTGGCCTTGCCTGGTAATGACCAGTGCTAGTGTATAATATGAGACTCATGTGTTAGCATTTTCAGAGGAATTTCCCAGTCTGCCTTGCCAGTATTTACCATAGTACCGTGGAGTGGGGCATTGAGGAGCAGAGGGTGCGGGAAGGAGCATTCTACAATTTCCTTTCAGCACATTTACAGCTATTTTTTCAAGCTCAGCATGTGTGTTTTGGAGGCAGGAGAAGGCCAGGGCACTCGGATTGTTGTCTTAAATGAAATTCCAATCAGTCTAAAGGCTGGCTCTCTAGACAGCCGTTAACTTGCAGGTGTGCAAGACTAAAATGTGCAACGTGGTTAAACAAATGAAAGCCAGGCTATGATTATGCAGGCTTGAAATGTTTCTTACTAGGGAAGGACAGAGAAAGACATCTATTCCAACATACTTTCATGTACATACATAAAATTAGAAGAGAAATGATGAGGCTTTTGGCCAAAGCAGTTTCAAATCTGCCATGCCTACTGTACTTAGATGAACTTGTACCGGGAGACCTTATTTAGGATAGCAGCAGAATCTGACACTCACAGAAACTTTGCCTGTAAAATCCCTGTAAAGTCCCATGTTTGCTGCTACCCATTCAGGACATCTCATCGATGGAACATTAATTTAGAACTGATTTAATCTCCTGTCTTTGTTTGTTTGCTAGCCCTAAATTTTAATTAATCTGAAATGATGTTCATTTCTGAGAGCATAATGAGAATTCTTGAATCCCTTTCGCCCAGCACAGTAAGTGGGCCTGAGTGGCTGACATTCAGTACAAACTCAGTCTCTAAATACCTATGTGCGCTCAAAAGAATGAAGAGATCCATTAAGAGTATGGAAGCTTTTACTTATTAGGAGTATATTTCCCAGCCGAGGACAACATTACTAACCCCAGAGCTGGAGCTCAGCCCTGAGATCTCCTGCAGCGATATGCAACACAGCTGGCCCACTGCTGAAGATAAGAACAGTTTTGCTGAGGTAATACTCATTACAGGATGTCTTTCTCTTGTTTTTGTTTGCCATCTGGTTACAAATGGTTGTATTTTCTCAATGCATGTGTTATTTCAAATATTTGCCAGAAGAATTCTGATTCTTAGCTTATTTCCATGTGTTGTTTCTATCTGCTATCTGATTAAAGGTTATAAAGCAAGCAGTTTGGTTCAGTTTCCATAGTAGATGGGATGTTCATAATCAGCCCAAGACTTAAAGGAATCTGGGAAGAATTTCTTAAAAACTTAACATAAACATTGCTGAAAGCAAGCACATTCCACATTGTGATGGAACTAGGGATACTGCTTTTTGTCTAGGAGTGTATGTGTGATGCCTACAACTATAACTGAAACTATCCTGACAAATTCACAGTAAAATGAAGATTACCTCAATTTTTCAGATGAAGAAACTGAGGTAAATGCTATGAACTGTACAATTTCATGCAGGAGGTATATAGCAGAGCCAAGAACTGAACGAAAACCTGAATTTTAGACAAGTGCCTCAGTCACGAGCACATCTATAACCAGAACAGTCTGTTCTAAAGACCCTTTGAATTTGTTTCTCTCCTTCCCATCAGTCTGCTTGTCATCAAAAAATGAACCAAAGAAGGAACTGGTTGTGAAAGGAAATACTGAGGTGGATTTTTTACAGTAAATTCAGATGTCTTTAGTCTGTAAGAGCTAAAACAGTGTAACTTGGCTTATTAGACGAATGAAAAGGTTACATCAAAATGAACTGATTTTAACCTACAGTGTAGCAAGTGGATGTTTCAGTACACTCTTGCCAGTTCTCATGTATTTTGGTTGGAAAATGAGGTCAATACAAGGTGTTCTTAAATATCATTTTGTTTTTTACTACACGTCAGCCAAATGACACAGTGGATTTCCTCCCCTACACTATGGTTGACTGGTCTTTTCCCGCAATCAGGAAAAACATTGCTTTCCCATCAGACTTTTAAGTAAGCATACATGAGGTTCATATTTATTTTGCTAGCTACACAAACCTGGAACAAAAGTGAATATTCTCAGTCTATGTGATAGTTGATAGCAAAACTTTTTGTGGTGGTCTCTGTGTTTGCTCCCCTGACAGAAGTGTGGGAGGGCATATTATCCACCCAGGAAATATATTTTTCATAGCCAGAACTAAAACTTAGATTTCTAATTAGCAAGTGGCAGCTGGATATATCATTTTAAAGTAGAATTTTTATAATCCCTTGATAATATCCAGCAAAACTTTAGCCAAAGGGATTTTTTTTTTTTTATTATTTGATTCAGACACTGGACCGATGAAACACCTTTTCCGGAACAACATCTGTGAGCAAGAGACTCTCTGACCTTTTCTTAGGATTCAACTAATTTGCATTTAGACCTATGCTCTGTGGCCAGACTGTGGCTTCAAACCATTACAGACATCAAAGAATGAAAGAGTCCATCATAGAGAAAGTTTTCATAACAGCTCCTGGAGGTGAAAGCCTGAGTCCCCTCCCTGTGTACCACCCTTAATCGGTGAAAGCTGTGCAGTAGGGACTCACTGCCTCTTTTCTGGTGTCCTAAATCCTCAGGCTGAGGGCAGTGTGGGCCAATGGTTGGAGCCAGGATGGCCAAGCTCACACTCTGGCTCTACCTGTTGCTGACTTTGTGACCTTGAGAAAGTGCTTCCCTTCTAGCTTAACTTTCCTTTTCTTCAGGTAGTGTTTGTGTTTTCAGCTTTTGTTGTGAGATTTTTGGGATCCCTTTTTGGATCAATCCTAAATAATACGTCCGGAGTTCTGCTAGTTTCTCTTTTAAACAGGAAATAATGTCCATTAATATTAAGATTCCCTTTTTACAGATCACATGGCAAAACCCCAGAGTTTATATTTACTTATTTAAAGGACACCAGAGGTTGCCTGATGAGGCAGAAACTTAATACAGATCCACATGACCCAAACTAGTTCCTTGGAGAAAATGAAAAAGAAATATTGCTGGCTTTTGTTTCTCCTGTGTTCACATGCTCTCATCTGACTCCTGTGACATGTTTATTTCCCAAGCAGTTTGTCCTTTTCAATCTCAACAACACTTTAAAGGTTTACCAGGGGGCAAGTGGCAGAGGAACTTAATTCACAGATCTGCTTGTCCTACAGCTTTGAGATACAGTTCTTCCTGTATGTGACAGCAGGAATGGAAAGAGGATGGATCTATGCAGAGAAGAGACTTAAAACTGTGATCATAATACATTTCAGTTTTAATATTTGATTTTTTTTTCCTTTTCTTGTCAAATCTGTTATGTAAAAGAATCCAAACCATTAAAGATTGGAAACAGAGAAAAGGTTAGCAGAAAAAGATAATACACATACTATGTGAGCAAATATGTAGAATATAAGAGAAAGAGGAGCCTGAGGAGCCTGGGGCATTCTTCTGCTCGGTCCGAGAAATTACATCCATTGTTGAAAGAGGGCATCAGGCACTTCTTTCTACTTAGTTGTATCTGAACAAACACTGTAAGTAAATAGGTACAAGTTGAAATCTGCAAGACAAAAGGAGTAGGTCAAAAGTTTCACTTTTTTTACACAGCTATGACAAGTGAGTGAAAGTAAAGGGACCTGGGAAACAAAGACAGAAGGTAACCTTCCAAAATCAAGGTAAAGGAATTCTGATGCAGAAGCAATGACTTAGGAAGCAGAATATTGAAAAGTCTGCTAGCGTTTGACATCCTCTACATCTAGAAGCTGTTAATCTGAAATATTTTTCCTCTCGGTTTTGCTGGAAAAACCACATGACCTCAGCTGGGAAAAAAACATTTCTTATTCATTGTATTTAGCATAATTTCACATGAAGAACTTCTTGATAGTCAGAGCAATTTTGGTTTCCTAATGTGTTTCTAGAAAATGCTGGTCAGCTGTTTTCAAAACTTTAGTTATCTAGATTACTGTTCCTCACCCATTTTTTTCAAGACGCAGGGGAAAAGTTGTTCATGCTTTTTTATTTCCCCACAGTAAATCTGGTGTTCTAAATGACAGATCTCATGGCCCTCTGTCTCTCAAGTGTGTTGTTTTGCCCATATCTTTGCATCTAAGTATTCTGAGTCGTTCCAACAGTACTTTACCACAGGTGATTTCAAGAACAGTGCATTCTTACAAGGACTTTAAAAGTATTTCTTAAAGGTGGAAAAGTTGATTTGCTTTTCAGATTGTGAGGGATTTAGATACCTAAGTTTTGTTTATTTCATCTTCTAATTCTGCATAAAAATGAGGGTGAAGGGTAAACACCTGGAGTTCAGTTCCTGGACGACAATACATTTGCTTGTCACCAGTTGATATTAAAATAATAGTAAGTATTTCTCTCCTACTCATCTTTCAGTATCAATAAGAAAGGTAGTGTAGCAGAGTGCATTGGCATTACACTTCAATTCAAGATTAATTACTGTTTCTGACCCAGCCTGCATTTGGAGTATGAAGCCAGTTAACTAACTTCATCTGTTCCTGTTCTACTTCCCACTGAATATCTGTCCTATGACTTTGAATTATAAATTCCATGAGTCATAGGTCGTTTCTTATTAGCCGTCTAGAGCCTAGGTCAAGGTGGAGCTCTCCTATCTTTATAGTGGTTTCAAATAACAATGCTAACGGTTTCTGTTTGCTGTTCCACAGGATCATGACTGTGGTTGTTTACACATTTATTTTGGTTATATCTACAAATTTTTAGGAAACTATTTCATCTGCCTGCACCCAGACATTTATCTGTCTCCTCCTAGAGAGATTCTTTCCACTCATTCTCTGCTAAACCTATAACACCTTTGCAGAGAGTATCCTCTTTCTGCTCTTCATAATTTGCATGACATTCAAAATAAAGATTTTTGTCATAAGCCCTGCAGCTTCCTCTGCTTGCAGCTGCCCTTCTTAATGCTGGGTGTTTGCTTGGTAAGTACCAGACAAAAAAGTAGTGAAGAAACATGTATTGGCCCTTTGGTTTGATCACAGGACCTTCAATTTCAGCTTGACCTCATCTCCTTTCAACCTGCTTTGCAAAACAATGTTGGAAATTGGAAACAGGGGTAAAGGGTGGTGCTCCATATTTGTCCTCTGCAATTCTTTACCTTTTGCTGGTACTAATCTTCCACCTGATGACAATCTTCAGTGTACTCATGCAACTTTAATGATCTATGTAGAGGGGTTAGTTCATTCCATGTAATGCATTCAATCCTGCAAGGTGTGCATCTTGTTTTGTCAGTGGTTTTTTACTGACATTTTTGGAGTTGTTAAAAAAATGCTCAAAATCACCTAGAATGAAAAATAGGAAGTATTTAGGACACTTCTGTGGGAAACATCAGCTCAGGTTGCTGAAGAGAGGTCTATAAACTAGTTAGCTCAGGTAATTAATAAGAGCAAAACAAGTTTGGGGCAGACAATTCTATCTTGTCTCTTAGTAGATGAGCCTACCAAAAGACTGTAGGCTGGTCCTCAGTCTCTTGGGTTCAAAATATTATGTCTGCCTGATGTAAACCTGTTATGTTTAAAGATGCAGAAAAAACACTAATAATATGTTCCAGGGAGATCTGGGTTTGAGAGTCTTCTCTCTGCTTTTTCTTGGAGAATTGCACAGGTAATTCAATGCAATATTAAAGCTTTGTGATACTGAGGGGTGCAGAAAATTTTTATCCTTTACTGCTCTTACCTTTCTGTTACATTGCAGTTCCAAGGGATCTTTTTTTTTATTAACATGATGCAAAATAGTACCAGATGAGAGGACAGAGGGAGTAATCTCAAATATTTTCAGGCAATGGGAAAATAATTTCCTACTTGTATCCAGGCAGGATGTATATTTCTCACAGGTGCCTTCATTGCATACATTAATAACAAGACAGAAAAACAGCGAAGACTGTGTTTATCTTCTTTCCTCCACCTGTGCTGAAGAGCCACACTCTATAATACTGAATAAACCAGAAAAGAGATTGCTGGGAAAGTTGGGTAATCTTATATACACATCATTATGAGGTGAGTTAAGATACTGGACTTCAAATCATTTTACAGCCTAGGGGGAAAATAAACTTTCTCTTCTGGGTTGGCAATTGCATGAAATGTAGGCTTTTTGTGCAGGTTTTTTTTCTCCCTTAAAAGATTTATTCTCCGTTTCCTTTTCATAAATCCCAGATGAAACTTTTAAATCCAAGTTAGTTTGAAGCCACTGAACTTTTGTAAGATTTGCTCTAGCAGATTATTTGCACTGAACACAGAATTCTGAGGCAAGAATGACTGTGGACTAGAATGTACTGTAGGCTTATGCCAGAAGCTTTGAACTCAGGTACAAGTGAATCATTTCCAAGTAATCTGGCCCACACAATGGAGTATTTCCTGCCTGGATGAATTACATGCTGCCTGGGTGGGCTCGTGAATGGTGAGAAAGACTCCAAAGATTAAAAAAAAAACAACACAACACTGCTTCACTTAAACCAGGAAGGCAACCCAGTGAGGATGCCTGAAACACTAAGGAGTACTGCAAATGTTTCAGATTTGTCCTGCAACGGGCTGATCAAAGAATATCTGAAAGGCTGCAGCATGTTTTGCTTTAGCAACCACACTCATTATCTCCTACTTTCTACCAGGTATATCCAAGCACTCATTTTGTCTTGTCCTGTCAGCGTCTATATGGTAGATTGAAAAGAAGAAAAAAAAGTATATTATTTTAAGGTTTTACTAGTGAAGTGTGTCATTTGAATGTCTGCAGCGATTAGGTGGAGGTTGGGGAGGGGAACTGAAAATTTGTGGGGTAGGTTTCACATTTCTGGACCTAGGGTAATTGCCACCTGATGAGAGTTAGAAGTTTCTGTGGGCTCATTTCTCCAGATGCCAAGCCCTGTTGAGTGCGTGATGTTGGGCCTCAACTGGCCACTGTATTCAGTGGGGCAAGCTCTTGCTGTAGAGCATCTTTAAACTGCTCTGTCATACAGCCTGGAACCTTTTATGTGGGAAGGACCATCTAAGAAGTGATTCAGCTCATGAGGCAGATTTCTGGAAGTGTGGCTGCAGGAAGGAAAGGTGGGGGTTTTTTGCATAAAGGGCAATGTGTCTTCCTTAGTGCTAAAAGTGAATTACTTTTCATTACTTACTTTCAAAGTGTTCGCTCTGGTGAAAAGCTGAGGTTTATCAGCAAACTATTGCCACCAGCAAAAAACTAGTTTATTCCTAACACTGTACAAGCTAATGATAGGCAACCCACAGCATACATGTAAGCTCTCAGAAACCTTTATGTCTCATTCAGACAGCTGTTCTACCACCTTCCTGGGATAACTGCCCTCTCTTTCCCTCCCCAAAATACAGATGGTTTGGATCACCTTCCCACAGTATAGACCAGCCTCTCAGTTGGTTATCACTGAGAGAACAGGAACATGCCATGGAGAGTTCTACTGCATCATCATTTCCAAGGGATTAGGTTGAAGCCAATTTGTTTAATTTCTATGATCCAAGCATACAGATGAGCTCATAATGTCATTGAGGAATCGGGCTTTTGGGTCCCAAGGTTCCAAACCATAATGTTATCCTTCTCCATTTATTATTTTTGAGCTAAAATTTAATGTAACTGAATAGTTTTATCCAAGATTAACAAAAACCAATCCCTCATCTAACTCCATCAAATTCATTGGAGTTGCACCAAGCATGAATTTGGCCCATTATGTGTTTTCTCTGAAGACGTTAATCATCTCTAACACAACTTCACTGATTTAATGTTTTGGACAACACACTGATGCAAGCAATTCGACAAAACCTCGGAAACCATCCTCAAAAATTTCCATAACTACTTTTTGAAAAACCACATAAATGTCCTGCAATTGAGCAGAATGAAACATCAGGCCACAGAACTTATATAGCAAATTCATAAATATCTGATTTTAAGGAATCACTTAGCACTGAAGTTTCTGGCAGTAACTTTCCTCTGAAATAAAAGTCTGTTGTTCCTAAGTCTTACTACTGTGACTTTGAATGTGATCTATCAGATCGTTTTTCTAAATCATTCTCCTTCTCTACAGTTTTGGTACTGAATGTGATCTCCACTGTGAATAGGACCTTGTTTAGTCTGATATCCTAGAAGCAACAGGCTGCAGTTAAAATATAAAATGTTGTGCCACTGAATAATTTCCATTTTCTGGTGATAGAAATTTGAAATATTTTTGTTCTAATGCATCAGTTGAGTTTTTCAAGTCTTAACAGATTTCCAGGTTTTTACTTACAGCTATGTCAAAATGCTTGAATTCAGCTTTCATTGACAATAAATCAGCGGGTTTTATTCTATGTGTATATGTATAATGAGGTGGCTGTGTTTATTGTAAATATTTAATTATTATGTGAACTAAAATTACTTGTATTGCATTTGTAAATTTGGAAATGAACCAAATGAACCATGACAGCAACACTGTCTTTGTTTCACTGAACGGGTTGTGCTGAGGATGAGGCTTCTCAACGCTGATTCTGAATTAAAGTTGGAAGGACAGGTAGCTACCAAAATCCTGAGAACTTTCTTTTAGTAATGCTGAAATTTATGCCTGTTTCATTTTAATTTCCCTCAAATATAGAGACAACATTTTAAATACAAATACATGTAGTATTCTCTAATTTTGAGTCCAACAACTTGGCCGAATTGGTCAGTTTCAGTCTTTTTCATTGTAGAATTAATTGATTAAGATTGTTCTTCCAAAATTCAGTTGTTGAATGTATATAAAAACCCTTATACATCCAGGAATAGCTTGGTTTGTATATTTTTCTAGCAAGGCAAGTATTTAAAGAATGGAAAGCTGAACTGGTTGCAGTACATAGGAGAAATTTTATCACTGGCTGTAAATATGAGTTTCTGGCTTCATCTAAATGTCAGTGTAGCTTTTCTCTGCTCTTTTTACTTGACCTTTTGATTTCAAGCTGTACATTGCCTGAGATTACCCCTTGTTTAGAGAATGAACACCACTTTGCTTGAATGGGTTTCTAAATATTTCTAAGTACAAAAAATAGCATTTTAATAAAACTATAACTTACTAAAAGGTACTTGCTAGAACTTGAACTCATCAACAAATATATTAGAGAAAATCTTTAGACTGAGCTCTCTAATGCTGAATGGCTTTGACACAATGAAATCTTTTATCTTGGGTATTGGAGTGATGCATGTGACAAAAGAATATGAAAAATGAAACATTTTGCTTGCTTTAGGGCAAGATTTAAGAGAATCTGGGACACAAATGTTTTAAAACGAAAGAGATCTCCATAGCAAAATGATTTGGAAAAGTACATAAATTTGGGAAACCACCAGAAGTATGATTTTTTTTTATGGAAAGAAGAACTATTTATCCATGGAGCTGACTGAAAATTCTGTCCTTGGCTCCTTGAAAAGTTAATCCTTTCTTCTTGATATAGCAATGAAAATTATGGCAAATAGCTGTATACACAGAAATGTATATTTTGTCATGAAAAAAGGAAAATATACCAGAACTAGATTTTCAGACAAAGCAACTACTTGTAGTGAAAAAAACCTCAAAAGCAGCAGCCCTGTGCCTCCCTTTCTCTTACTTTGAAGACTCAGTGAATAAAATATACTTTAAAATGCTATGAGGTTGTTCCAGTAGCACTACAGCTCTGCTGTAAGAATTAATTGCAACTGCAGCATCTGTTCAACAATTTATTTTTCTAGTATGGACCAATGCTCAGGAGTTTTTACACAGATCTAGGTGCTTTTAGTTATTCTGAGGTATTTTGTATGAATAGGAAATCTAAAAAGTTTCTCCTTGTTTCCAGAGGAAAATAATATTTTTTACTTACAATTAGAGCTGGCTAGTAATAGTTCCCTTAATCTCAGTTTAGTTAGGCAAAGATCATTTCCTTTTTGAAGGAAAGTCCTTAATTTAGAAGAAGCCTGATTCAATATATTTCCCAGAAACTTCCCTCTAAACGGGAAATAACTTTTTCTTAATGTTCACATATTTGAAACTGGTCTTGTCTACTTATTCTTCCTGTAACGAAAGAGGAATTCATTCAGCACTCCCTACTCAGATTTTCATTATCTCTGGAAAGTCAGAGTCAAATATTTTAGAGGATATTTATGAGAAAAGGGTAGTATTGGGAGTATTTGAGATATTTGCCATGAATTCAAGATGAAATACAATAAATAAAATGTTTGTCAGATACTATTCAGTCACTGAAGGAATTTTATTTTGAAAAGATGAATGACTAAGGAACCCTGATGTGCTTGTGCACAACAGGGGATGAAAATCAGTACCCTTATCTCACAGATGAAATAAGTGAGATTTTATATTCTCAGGTGAAATTTGCCCTGTACGGTCTCCTCTGTATTAGAAGCATTTTTAATTTAAATTTACAAAATTGTTTACATGTTATATGTCATTATATAACCACATCACAGTACAATCACCATCATACACTTTAAAACTTTTATTTTTGTGGTTCAAAAGTACCATTAAGGATGGTTTGGGTTTTTTGTGGTTCTTTTTTTCTAGAATAGCCTCTGTCACCTGCACCAACAAAACTCACAGATTCGGAAGTAGCAAAACTAATTTGAGCCTGTATTCTAATATGCAGGTACTATCCTATGTTTAGGTTATCTAATACTATACTTTTTTTTAAAAAAAAACCATCAACTTTCCTTAAGGTATCTTTTAACATCCACTGTATGATGACATTGCCGTTTAATGAAGTGCATTTATCTACATACCTCTTTTTAGTCTCATGAAATTCTGTTTATGTTTTGCTGAATTTTAACAAAAATGTCTCTCACTTTCTTCCTTGGAGAACACCGCTAACAAACTATAATAATTTGGACACTAAAGTATCAACCTCATTCAAGACCCATGGTAACAAGTTTTTATTGTGCATAGTTTATAATATGTAGGGCTTTTTTTAAGCAGTTCTTTTTTACCGTCATTCTGCCTCAGTCACTATAAGAAACATCGGCCAAGGCATATATTCAGAAATATAATTATACACAGAATGTAAAACCAGTTTTTATTAAGCTTAGCCTGCCTGTCTTTTAAATTCAAGTGCTACTGTTAAGGTGTATCCGTATTTTTATTATTATTAATCCAAATAGTATATTAGGGTTGCAAGTCAAAGATTCAGAATTCAGTAATCACTAAAACCAAGATAAATTTCATGTGCCTGTTTCCCCTTTCCTTCGTTTTTTTCATCTTTCAGTCTCCTCTCCCTTTTCTCTGTATCCTCTTTCCAGAAAAATAAGCTCGGGTATCTCCTTGGACCCTCCATTCTCTACTCCTTTTGCTAAGTTGACTAGAAACCAACAAATAAGCATCTGTAGCAAAGGACATTGCTGCTTATGCTCTTAGTTTGTGTATTTGTGGTGTTACAGTGTCTCACACAGCTGGAGATATTTTCAAGGTATTCAGCAAAAAAAACCACTTAGAAAATGTATCAAACAAATTAGCAAGTGTTTAATAACTTACCTGACAGCAAGTATTTCCTATTTTTAAAATGTATTGACACACAGGACAGACTTTTATGAGAACATGAGCAACTATATATGGTCATGTCATGACCAGTGCCAAGAGCTTCCCCCAAATAGTGACAGAAGTGGAGGTTTTGCATAATTTGCATAATTTTTTTTTTGCATAATTTTAAAATTAGAGGTGGTGAAAGAACTGTTATCAAATGGAGTATTGGACCATTAATTGTAAGACATCAGTCTCAAAAGAGTTCATGTCCGTTCACTTAAGGTCTTTTTCCTTAGACCCAGTAAAACTACAATCACAGAGCTAGTTCTACCCAATTTTAGTTAAAGGAAGATGAGATTTATTTAAATATTTATAGTAAAGCCATCAGCTAAAAATCTGTGGTTTGGTTGGTGTTTATTAGCCATAAATTATTAATTATGCATATGATTTTCCCCCCTTTTTCACTATAAGCACACATACAAGTATTTCTCTACAGAGGCATATATTTGGGGGAATACAAGGTGCAGTATTCTCAGTGTAATATCTTTATTTAGTTAAAGCTTTTTAGCAAGCAGACTGTTTTTAGGAAATAGGCAGAATAGAAATGCCTCCCCAGCCTTCCCTGTTTTGCCGTAAGGATGGAATATGCTCCCTCTTTTTCAGGTCCTCAGGTGCACAGAACATCCTTTGAAGGCAATAGCTTCAGATGCTTCCTTTCCAACTGCATTCTTTATTCAGCAAAGTTTTCTATCTGATGCCAGCATTTCCATGGCCTGAGACATATGCTGGTTTAGTCTCTGGATGCCTGAAGAGAGCTGCATGCCAAGGTGTGTTATGGTGCCTACTGCCAATCTAGGTGCCACCTTGAAGCTCTTCAGAGCAATTTGAGGAGCCTTCACTGAGATGAGCCCACACAGACAGGGAGATTGCTCTTGTCATAGCAGTGTTTGTTACACCATAATGGTGGGGATAAGAGTGGGATACATACTTGCTCTTTTTGTCTACTTGCATTAGTAGAATGGAACATACTGGGGAGACCATAGTCCTTGCCAGCAGCTAGTGAGTGTTACTGTCGCATTAGACATAGAAGGTAGTGGATCTCCTTGAAGTACTATTACAGTCATAGCTTTTACTTGTACAACCCTCTGTGTAACCTCGCTGGGATGCAAATGTGATGGGAATTTCTGAGCTTCAGCAATGCCTCAAAAGCATGAAGATAGGTGGTAATGCATAGCTGGAGTCTACTGAGAAACATTTGACTGCTTTTGCTTGATTAAGTGAAAACAGAACTGTCTTGAGGGGCCCATTATAATGATATCCATCAGATGCTAAAGAAATTAGATCAGAAGGGAAGAGGGTGGTAACACTAACGCTCAACGTGTTGCCAGTCCAAATGGATTCACAACAGCTGCAAGCTAAATGTTATTCACACCATTCAGGCCTTGAAGCACTTTTCAGATATGTCAAGTTTTCCAGTCCTTAAAAGCCAGTTCTTTCACCATTTGGTTCCTGATTTACACTGGAGACAGTTTGACTCATCACTAAATTATCTTCAGGCTGTAATACTGAGGGGATTATAAATAACTCCCTGTATAACTATTAATGCCATTACATGTTGTGTTATTTATCTTTCTCAATATATATATATTACTATTAAAAAAGAACCCATAGACCAGTAGAAGAATATAAATGGTTGTCAAAACAGATGTGTACTGTACTTATTATGGACAGCTCCATGGATCTTGTAAGTCAGCACAATTGTTATTAAGTTACCCAAGTTAGAACTCATTACTGTTTTACTAGACAGAATTCAGTTTTGGACCTGGCAGATCCATTTAGATAATCTTAAATTCCCCTGACACTGTAATTATTAACCATTTAATTCTAATATGGTAATACTCAGAGTGGAGTTTTTCTTCCTCATGCTTGCAGCTATGCTGAAGTTTGATAACATTAGTTGAAGAAATTTTATACTACAGGAAACGTGGTGTGGCAGAAGACTGGGTTTATTTGAAATGTTGGTGTTTCAGAACTTTGCGATAGCTTACAGCTTATTGTTATTTTGTATATTAACTTGAAAATGTGAATTTTGCAAACCGTATTTATCCAGCACTTTACACTGAGAGGGTTTTTACAATGCATTTGCAGATAATTGTCCATCTTAAAAAAAAAAAAAAATGGAAATGCCCGCCTTGGAAATGAGTTGATTTCAATCTAAAAGAACTATGAAACTTAAGTTAAAAGAAGGTAATGCAAAACAGAACAAGACACTTATGATGATGGTCTTGAAATGTAGTCACATCATTTTGCATACCCCAAATGATATAATTCATTTTCTTTCTTTTCCTGACACTTCTGTACACTGTACCTTGCTTGTATGTTACTTAAGAGTTACAGGGGGTTTTTTGTTGTTTAAGTTTATTGAACAAAGCTGTCTCTGACATGTACGTAGAAATGGAACAAATCCATTAAAAATTCCCAGGACATTAAATAATTCTAGGTAGCTAGATCACCCACAAGTAAGTAAATAGGCCATCACTCTGGAAAGGAAAATTTACCCTTGGTGGAGAAGGATGATGTCAGGAAACAGACAAAATGAGCATACATGTCTATGTGGCCTAACAAGTTGTACCCACAAGTGCTGATAGAGCTGGCTGACATCACTAGGAGGCCACTCTTAACTAACTGTCTTTGAAAGGTCATGGTGATCAGGAGAAGTAAATTTCACCTCTGTCTTCAAGGGCCAGAAGGGAAACCCAGGGAACTACAGCCTTGGAAGTCTGTACTCTAGTCCCTAAGAAGGTGATGGAGCAAGTGATCCTGGAGCCTATTTAAAAATGCATGAAGTACAAGGAGGTGATCAGCGGTAGTCAGGATGGATTCCCAGTGGAGAAATTATGCTTTTCCAACCTGGTAGCCTTCTACAATGAGCTGAGTAGCTTGATGGATAAGGGGAGAGCGTTGGATGTTGTTCACCTTGAATTTAGTAAGCTTTTTGATGCTGTTTCCCATACTATTCTCATAGACAAGATGACAAGACTGGTTTAAGTCTACTAAAGGGCCATGAAGATAATTAAGGGACTGCAATATCTGTCCTGTGAGGAGAGGTTGAGACAGCTGGCACTGTTGATCCTGGAGTGGAGAAGGCTCAGGTGGATCTTATCTATGTGTAGAAATACCTGAAGAGGGAAAATGAAGATGAGGGAGACAGTCTTTTCTCGGTGTTGCCCCATGATAAGACAAGAGGCAATGGGCACAAATGAAAACACATGAAATTCCATCTGAACACAACAAAATATTGTTGGGTTGTTTTTTTGGGTTTTTTTTTTTATTGTGAGGGTGATCAAACAGTAGAAAATGTTGCTGAGAGAGACTGTCAAGATTGTATTAACGAAGATATTCAAAACCAGACTGAACATGGTCCTGGGCAATCTGCTGTAGCTCACTCTGCTTGAATTGCAGGGGCTGGACTAGTTAATCTTGAGATCCTTTTCAACCTCATTGAATCTGTGATTCTGTTATTTTTTCCCTGTATATTGCCAATACTCTACTTAGGCCTTTAATGTTTTCTAAACACCAGTTCAATGATTTGTACTCAACGTGGCTTTGAAACTAAGCCAGAGAAAAAGGAAATATATAACAGCGACTATAAAATACCTTGGACACATAAAAGTTCAGGAATGAAAAATAATACATAGTCTTATTAGACATGACATTTTCTGGGGACAAAACCAGTTTATTGTGTAGCTGTCCAATGTAGACAATTATATTCTGATAAACATTAAAATTGCCTAGTCTGGGGATCAATAAAGGGTTCATTTTCTTTCAGCTGTATACATGGATCTCAGCAATACAAAATGCTGCTAATTTAATTTGTTTCTCCTATCCACATTTTCAAATGTAAGCTGTGAAAATATAAGCTAACACTAAGAGTTTCCTATAGGGGGTAATAGGCAACATGTGTATTTATATGCATCATAGACTGGACAGCTGAGCTATATGACTTCTAGGAAGCTCCAATCAAATGAGAATAGTAGTTTACAGATTTAAAAGGAATAAAAGTTCTAAATATACTGTGTGTGGGTCACAATTAGCAACAACCATTTTTTTAACAATGAAAGCAGTTTGGTTTATATCAAACCTAGTTTCTGTACCTGCCCTATGTATGTCATTTGCTTTGGTCGTGTACTGCCATTGGTTTCATCATCATTGACTCTGGATACTGTTGTATTCTGACACAACAGATGTAAACAGCTAATTTGATTCACTTTGATCAGAATTGTTCATCACAGGGGATGAACATCATCACTGAAACCAACTTAGTTTATCTAAAAGAAAGAAAAAACAGACCAAGATAATTAGAAACAAAAAGCCCATGACCCTTCTACCTCTTTTTCTGTCTCCTTCAAATTCCAGAAGCTCAGTTGTTCTGGCTTTTCACCTCTCTCCATGCAACCTACATTGTTATCAAAGAACAAACCAGCCCCTATTTTCTATTTGCTTCAATGACAGAGTCTGATTCATAAAGCTTGGCTTTTATTCTGTCTATAGACTCTGACAGTGTCTACTAGCACTGCGTGCTTGATTTCATTCCCCAAATATAGGCACTTCATGCACTTAGCTACCCTTTCTGAGTCTTAGCTGCTGCTCCAAAGGGCAAAGATTTTTTGCAGATCCTGTGTTGCATCTGGCAGCCCCAGGTTGCCTCAGATGCATCTCAGAGAGAGCTACATAGCTATGTTTAGGCAAAATTGATCCCCTGGATTCAGTGTATGAAAGTAAGGCATCTTGTACCTTCTTTTTGTAACATCCCTACAGTTACTTCCAACTTCCAGTCTTCAGAAACCCAGCACTTGTTACAATCTGCCAGATTTAAGAAAAAGATAGTTCAGTGGAGCTGTGAATCCCTGAAGAAATTATTCCATTTTAAAATGTACTAAGACAAGCAAACTTTGCAGTCTGGAGATTTATTCAGCTGGCTGGAGTGGCAGACCTGTGGAAATGCTCGTTGCTTACAGAGGAACCCTGAGACATGCAGTAGAATGTGCACCAGCCCTGTCCCCTCCAAACACAGCCAGTGTGAGTCTGACAACCTGAGCTTCGGGGCATACCAGGGAGCACATCTGATATGTGCAGCGTAACTGCAGATTACAGGCTTTCTCAGAAATGCAAAAAAAAGTAAATAGTTCGATATTCTTTTAACTCTTCAGCACTTACGGGGTTTGTCAAACAGCCTAGATGACACTGATTGTGGCTTAACTAGTGGAATTTCACAGAAATGCCATGTAAAACTGCTTAGTATTGATAAGCAATGTGGTTCAAATAACCTGTATTGTGGGCTAGAGTGTAAAAGTGCAGATAAATTATATCTTCTGTGAAGATTCTCAGATATTTTTTTTTCAAACTTAGTCCTGTGATGTTCATACCACCTGCTTTTGAAACCTGTGACCAATAGACTTCTATATGAAAGAAAGAAGCTATTGTTCTACAAAGGGAAACAGATGAAACTTAACTGGATTTAGAAGAAAACTGAAAAAAAACTGTTTTAAGGGAACAGAAATTATTGATAAGAGAGCAATTTGGCACTGTAATAGTAAAATAGTTGTACCTGAAGAAGTACCTTTAGAATAGATGCTGAAGTTTCCAATTCCCTTTCATAATTTACTATATTTACTAAAGAAGTAGGGGAGAAAAGATGGAGAGCAATGCAAAAAATAGTTATGAAAGTAGTAATAACTGTCTTAAAAAAATGCCAAACTGATCAATTTCAGGTGTTAAAAAGTGTTTTATATGCTTAAGTATTGCTTGTACTACCACAAGCACAATGTTTAAATCCATACAATTTTTCTACTATTACCTATTTCTAAAAGTGCAATTATAGGTCACATCGTTCTGCCTTCTGACCAACTGTCTTTACTATTGAATTGGCAAGATGTCTTATGTTTGAGGCATGAGAATGAAAATTGATACATACAGGAGACTTTTCCAATTTGGCAAAGTCTTTCTGGCTTTGCTCAGTATTTGGACTGAGAACGTCAGCAGATTAAACTAGCTGTTTGCAAAATAATTTGGGCCTAGATGTGGAAAAATTGCAAGGGCACAGTGTGGGATTCAAACTAAGCAAGCTGAGCAGAGATGATGGGCAGGACGCAAAGTTTCTTAACTTACAGTGCAAGTCTGTAAATGACACCATGGTTGTTCATTATTTGACCTGAGGTCACCAACACCTTGCTGTAGCTGCCAGACTCACTAGCTCAAGTTGCCATCAGGCAAAAGTCTCGCCATCTACCTCCACTGTACAGATGTTGTCACCTCGAGGCTTAATGCAGGAAATAGGAATAGCTACAGAGATCTTTTAACTAGCAAAATACAGACTATTTAAAGGAAAGATCAAGCAATTTTCAAATTCTAATTTGCATCACAGGATGACAGCAATTTTGATTTATGTCTACAAGTGATTTGAGAAGTAAAACATTATTTTGAATAAAGCAAGAATTATGGTAGAAATGTAGGCATTGAAAAATGAGCTAAAAGGAAAAGATGAGCCATTGAAAACAGAGGAAAACATTTCATTTTCCCAACAAAGAACAGTTTCATTTGGTCTATTAATTTACACATGCATAACTACATTTGAATTATCTGAACAAATGCTGGTATTTCCATTTTCTTTGGGAGCTAGCTTTTCAGTCTTTGAAAGCATTTAGTTTTATAGATTTATACTTTGCAGCTGAAACATTATAAATGCACGTTTGTCCTCTGATCTTTTCTGAAAATAAATTCAGAATATTTTAAAACTTTTGAGTATGCATATTCCAAAATAGACAAAATTATTCACTCCTGCCTTCATCAAATGAATAATTTGTCTTCATTCAGAAGATAAGGTCAAGTATGAAGTAATCCTATTGCATGCTGACAAGAAGGTTTGGTTTGGTTGTTTTTTTTATATCTTTGAGTATTTTATAGTATTGTTGTATAGGTTGTAAATCACAGGAACAATAAATAGTGGAATTAACATTGCCCTTTAATTGGGGGGTAAGTCACTGTAATTATTAAATCTGAATCAAACAGTGGATGAATGGCATTATTATCCATTCCTTCTAGTGAGCAACTTTCAACAAGAAGATTGCATGGAGGTTTGGGAGGGTTGGTTGGGGGAAAGTAGTATTCAAAAGACAAAGCACACACTGTTAGGTCTGGCTGACATAATCTGTTCTCTCATATAATCATGAAATGGTTACCCATTTGACTGAAGAAAAGAGCAATTTGTTATTAAGTGAGACATTCTTGTACTGTTCTGCTCCAAAAGACTAATAATAATTCTTGGATTTATAAGAATTACAGAATGTCTGTAGATGAGGTTGATTACCAAATAATAGATTAAATCATGCCTGTCACAATGCTCAGTGTTGCCACGTTGGTGCATTGATTAATGGTATTTGGCAACTCTCTGAATGGCCACTTGCCATTCATTCATGGGTACCCTCTGGAGTACAATATGAGAATGACCTGTTGGGAAAAATATATATATATATATATTTATTTTTTTTTTATGTGTCCATTGTTTTTACTGTAGTAACAGAGAAACACTGGGGGTGAGTGAAGTCAAGACTTTGAGTTGGCTGTTTCTTAGTGCATACAAATTGAGGAGGGGGAAATCTAAGGAAAAATCACTTGCAATCAAGACAGTACAATTTGATAGTTTACATCATGATTCTAGATGACATAATTGTTTCTTCCACAGCCCTGTAAATGTCATATGGTTAAAAATAATTGGGGCATCAGTAATTTCTTTTGATATAGATACATAAATTTCTGATGGAAACTTTGTCGTAATTTTGTTGTTCTATTTCAGTCTTTCATTCAGAACCTTAGAGGTCTACAGGAAAGATTACATCAGTTCGTGTCACAGCTTAGAGTGGTGGGGAGAAATACTGGCTGCCTCTCCTTCTCCCCACTCCTCTCAGCAGCGGGGGGGGGGGGGGGGGGGGGGGGGCGGGGGGGGAGCATCTTTCAGACATGGTCTGGGTAGGGCATAGAGATTTTATTTCCCCTCAGGTCTCTGCCCTAATGAGTAGCAAAGGATGGAGCAGAGACTACCTAAGGGTTTTTGCGCAGATGAGCAACTTGAGTCTATTTTACTTTCCTCCTACGTTGCATGCTCTTACAGTGAGTTTGGATGAACCCTCATGAGCAGTGAATTATTAATTTAATAATACATCAAATTTTAAAGGAAAGTTGACATATTTTGACCTAAAAAAATATTTTATCTCCAGACTAAAAATATTTATTCATTTTTTCAAGTTTCATGCAAACTTCTGCCTTAAATCAAAAATTGCACTCTAACTGAGATCTGAGACTGAACATCACTTATGTGAGTTGTGTACAGCTGACCTTCAGCTGACATTCATACATTTCTAGGCTTTCCAGGGAGCTGGAGATAAATACCCAAGACAGTTGGAATCACAATTTCTTAGAAATCCATATCAAACACTGAAGAATCTTGTCATCATATGGGCACTTTGAAAGATGAGAAAGGAGGATTGTTTGATGGCATTATTTCTTCTTATCCCCTGCAATCCCCCTGCACTTCTGCTCTCATTTTGTTGCTGGTTACACTATTATTCTCTTCATTCACTTAGTAGCACTGTCCACAGATATTTTGCTTATTAATTCTCACTTTATGTACTTCCTGGGCTACTTATTGTTCCTCCTAAGCCATGACAAATGTAACATTTAGGGTCACCCAACTGAGACACTGAAATGGAGAAGCAACACTTATTCTGGGCCTCCAGTGTTGAAGCATAATGGCAGGTTACTTTTCAGTAACTTAGTTGTTGTCTACCTGGAACTTAGTAAAGGCCTTTGACACCATCTCCCACAGCATTATCCTGGAGAAACTGGCTGCTTGTGGCTTGGGTGGTTGTACTCAATGCTGGGTTAAAAACTGGGTAGATGGCCAAGCCCAAAAAGTGGTGGTAAATGGAGTTACATCCAGCTGGCAGATGGACACAAGTGGTGTTTCCCAGGGCTCAGCACTGGGGACAGTATTGTTTAGTTATCTTTATCGATGATCTAAACAAGGGGATCAAGTGCACCTCCAGTACGTTTGCAGATGACACCAAGCTGGGCAGGAGTGTTGATCTGCTTGAGGGCAAGAAGGCTCTGCAGAGGGATCTGGACAGGCTGGATAGATGGGCTGAGGCCAATTATATGAAGTTCAACAAGGCTCAGTGCTGGGTCCTGCACCTGGGCCACAACAGCCCCATGCAGCACTACAGGCTGGAGGAAGGTGGCTGGGAAGTTGCCTGGTGGAAAAGGACCTGGAGATCCACCAGTTGATGGCTGGTGGAACACAAGCCAGCAGTGTGCCCAGGTGTTCAAAAAGGCCAACAGCATCCTGGCTTGTATTCAAAACAGTGTGGCCAGCAGGACTAGGGAAGTGGTAGTCCCTCTGTCCTTAGCACTGGTAAGGCTGCACCTTAAATACTGCATTCAGTTTTGGGCCTCTCACTTCAAGAGGGATGTAGAGGTTCTGGAGTGTGTCCAGAGAAAAGCAACACAGCTTTTGAAGGGTCTAGAGGATGTTTTATGAGGAGTGGGTGAGGGAACTGGGGTTGTTAAGCCTGGAGGAAAGGAAGCTCTGGGGAGACGTTATAGGTCTCTGCAACTACCTGACAGGAGTCTGTAGGCAGGTGGGGACTGGTCTCTTCTCCCACATAACATGCAACAGGACAAGAGGTAACAGCTTCAAGTTATGCTGGGGGAGGTTTAGATTGGATATTGGGAAAGGTTTCTTCACCAAAAGGGTGGTCAAGCATTGGAACAGGCTGCCCGGGGAGGTGGGCGAATCCCCATTCCTGGAGGTGTTTAGAAACCACGTAGATGCGGTGCTTAGGGACATAATTTATTGATGGACTTGGCAGTACTGGGTTCACAGTTGGACTTGATCTCAATGGTCTTTTCCAACCTAAATGATTCTATGATTCTATGACGCTTCTATAGTAAGTGGTGTCTTCTTTATCCTTCTTCATTTCTTTCCTTTATTGTGCTTCTTACTAAGAAATTTTGGCTAAGTCCAGGACTTGCTTGATTTGCAGATCACCACGGGCTTTTCATATAATATACCTTTTCAAAGCAGTTCCATGCTTGTTAGTTGTATGAAAAGCTGATTTATACTTCATGCATTCTAAGTGGTCATGGTACATCCATCAATGCTATTGAAGGTCATTGGAATCCACGCATTTGGGCTATAGGATACTAGAGCTACATGTTAATGAGAAATGTATTTGAAAATACAAGTGTATTTTGAAATGTTTTCTTGCTAAATGTAGATATCTTCTGTTTTTGCAGAAACTAGACTGTTTTTTCCCCCCTTTTTTATTAACCTGATGTGGTCTTTTTTGTTTGGTTGCTTTTTGGATTACAAGAAATCTGGAATTCATATAAAAAAACAAAACAAAACAAAACAAAACAACCCAGTTTGACTTTAGAGGTGGGCTTTCATCTGAATATATTGGCACTCAAAGTGAAAGATGCAAAATTACTACAGTATATAGCCACTTTCTTATGCATCATACCATACCTTGAATACTACTGTGCAGCTGCCCAGCACTTCAACTACTGTTGTGGTCTCCTTTTCCACTGAGGTCTGAGAGATCCTATGATTTAGCTGGTTTGGAAGAATCTACTGGGAAAGAATAATTTCCTTCACCTCCTGAAATTAATGGCATTTCATAGGAATTCCTTGACTTCAGTGAAACCAGAATTTCCCTCATATCTGTGGGGCACTTTATCAATGAATTCATGCTTGAAAAATCTCACGCTTAATTTTGAAAAGTAAGGATTTTTCCAAAACGTCAAAAGGTTGATTGGGAGCCTTTATGAACTGCTGGCCCCAATTGATTACATAAAATAAGAAAATATTCCTGTCATACCTTCAAATAACTTTATTTATTTAATTAATTTTGATGTGTTCACAAGGAAAAATTTAAGTATCTCTTTCTGTCGTAGACAGTCTTTGGGACAAAGTTCTTTTCCAGGAGAACATATGCATGTATAATATCAGATAAGTTATTCTTTGTGGATATGGTATTGAAGTAAAAGAGTTTATCTGAACTACACTTTCCTTAGACACCACCTGTGGAGCCTCATGGAGAGAAATGTTTCCTCTAGCTTTTTATTTCCTCTTCTATAACTGTTAGTTACTCTGTAAAGTCTTAAAAAAAAATACAGGGTAAAAAGTTATTTTCACGTAGATCCATATCATGGAGATTCATAAACCCTGATCTTTAATGTTCTCCATTCATAGCTTTTCAAAACACACCAGGAGCTCAGCAATAGACATTAGGATTGTCTAGGCTTTAATGACCTGGTATTAGTAATGCCAATTACACCTACTCATTCCTTCATCTCAAGGGAATGAAGGCAACATATAGATATTTCTGTATTTGGAATTGCTTGCATTTCTCCTATGTTAGTTAAAAACCTGCCACTGGCAACAGCAGCAGCCCTTCACCAAGTTCATCACGTGCTTCTAATGGGAGTATTTTGAGATTTAGAAAATGTGAAAATCCAGGAGCCACAGAATCACACAGGAACTTCTTGATATTTTTTCTTTCTTTTACGAATACTTGCAGGAATAGTAGTAAATATTAAAGGTCTATTTATATATTGCAGCCTTAAGCATTCAGCTAGACATGTCTTTGGAAAGGCCTTCCAGAGGACTTTGAGACCTGAGAGAACAGTGTGTTGATATATTTAATGAAATAAGTATGAGCTGAAAATATTAAGTACTGTCCACACATATTTTTAACCAGATGATGTTACAGCCTGCAGTGTTCCTGAGCTGAAATCTGCTCAGGGATGTAGAGATGAGAAAAGGTAGCTTCAAGCCAAGTTTATCTTTTATAATATCTGAGGTGAACTCTTAAATCGATAGGGGTGACCCTGGTTTCCTGAGGAAGCTGATCAGTATCTTACCAATTTCTTGAGGAATATGCGTCCTATCCTTGCTACCCTTCTGTGAAGCGGTGACAGTGTGTATTTTGGTTTTGTGGCAAGGTTTGGAGGGGGAGGGACTACAAAGGTTGGCTTCTGTGAGAAGCTGCTAGAAGCTTACCCCGTGTCCAACAGAGCCAATGTCAGCCGGCTCCAAGATGCACCAGCCACCGGCCAAGGTCAAGGCCATCAGCGACAGTGGTAGCACTTCTGGGATAGTGTATTTAAACAAAGGGAAAGAAACCCCAAACCCTAAGTGGAACAACAGCAGTGGAAAGAGGAATAAGAATATGTGAGAAAAACAGCTCTGCAGACACAAATTCAGTGAAGAAGGAAAGAAAGAGGTGTTCCATGAGCATCATTTATAGCGAAAATATTTCTCTTTTTTTGGGGAAGTACATGTATTGCTGTTATAAGTATTTCATGTTTTCCCAAGCTTTCAGAGGAACAGTCCTAGAGGCTATTTTTCATCTGTAAAATTCGTCTAATGTTGGCCGTATTTTTCATATTACCTGTTCAGAAGACTCTGCAGGGAAATTTATGGTTTCTGCTGCTTGGAAATATCTTTGGAGTGTGTGATCTTGTAAATGCTTCTACAAGTCAAGAGACCCCAACTGAATTGTTAGCTTTGTTATGGAGGCATGCAATCATCTAGGGCTTTATCCAAATCCCTCTGAAGTCAATTCACAAACATAATAAGGATTTTGACAATAAGTATCTTTTCCTTGTCATCTGTGTATGTAGTCTGCAAACCATGAGGCCAGGACTGTCTGTTACATTCTCAGTACAGAGAATGTATTGTAATGGGACACTGTGGCTGGAGAATGTAGGACATCCAGTAATAAGAAATATTTTATCCCATTAAAATAAAATTGATGGTATTAGAAACCTGTTCTATCTATGGAAGCATACAGAGTTATGACATGATTTTTGTAAAGTTCAGCTATTTTCATGGGATATAGTCCCAGAAAGCATTCCATCTTCTTAAAAGATAACTATATTGAAGCTTTTAAGATGTGTGGCTCTCTGCTAAGTAGATTTTTATTTTACAGTTTCCAGGTCTGGCTGTATCCCAGTTCATTTATTTCCAATTGGGTTCAATTTCCAGGGGAAGGCAACTTCCTATCATACTTTTTGTCCAATAAAGGTGAAAATAATGTTCTCCAAACAACACTATTTAAACTGGCATGCACATGTAGCTAAACGGTTTAATTCAATTTAAATAAAAATGTACACTGGCTGGAAATACTATGAAAACTGATATCCCAAATGGGGTAAAATGTTAAGTGTTCATTGAAATGTAGGTTTTAAATTGTCCTTGTTATCAAGCATGTTTTCCAGTTCAGATTTTTTTGCCTAAGTGAGCATATTTTCAAGTGTGCATTAAGAACAGAAATATGAATTCATAGTGTCAGTTCAGAGGAGAGTTTACCATGTTGTTGCATTGATTAACCAATATAAACTCATCTTCCCAGTTTTGAGATCATTTCTGTATTTCCATACTTGCTATCTAGCTATTTTATTTAGATAGCCCACATTGCTACGACACTGAGTGATGGACCAATTTTGAAGACTTAATAGTACTTACATACTTGACACCACCTCAAGACAAGGAAGCAGCATTCCTTCCTCTCATTTATAAATGAAAAACTGAACTGCAGATGCCTTTGTCTCAGATCACAATGACTCTCAAGTCAAGGCAAATCTCCCTGAGTAAAAATGCTCGCCTCAGACTGCCATGGAAATGAATCTACACGGACTCTAACTTACTCAGAAATGCAATCTCATGTCAAATTTAGGCATCTTTTAAGGTGAGACATCTTTTACAGGGAATAGAATAAACCCACTGTACAGAATTCCCACATTCTGTCTATGGAGTGAAGAACTCAGAATTTAATGAGACAACTTTGTGTTAACATTTTCTCTGAAAGAAGTGAAAGGCAATTTAAATTCATTCTTAAGGAATAAAGCAGGCTCCTTCCTTAGAGCAGACTATCACTGAAATTAAAAACTCAATTATCCGAAATCTTGAGCCTAGTAAAAACATGATTTTTTGATCAGAAAACAAATCATATGCACCAAATCTAAAGGAACTAATTCTTTCTCTTGTCCTGGTTTAAATAATTTAGTTCTATAACCTTGTTAACTTACTTTGTTTACATAGTGGTAGGCAGGAGAAGAAAAAAGATATCTGAAGAACAGCAAGTTTTCCAAACACATTATGTCATTGGAAAGGACCCTAGAGATTTATACGGAAGCAGGAAAAAATAAGTATCTAATGTGCTCAAATGAGAAATAATGAAAACAAGGAGAAAGTTGCTAAAGTACGACAAATAAACCACATTTATCTTAAGATGTTGGTGTGCCACTCATAGTACCTAAGCCCTTCTGATATTGATTTTGGTGGTTTAAATACAAAATACAGATTTATTGCTTGTTCTAGATGGAATGAGGTCTGTTTAGCACAGATAGGAGGAGGTAGGGTGCCGCTGTTGTAAATTACTGCAAGTTTACTTCTGGTGAAGGGTCTTTATGAATCACCTGAAGTATTTCTGTTGGTAATGGGAATCATCAGCTCTATAAGGTAAACGCAAACTTCAGTATGTCTCTGACTAGATCTTTGACTAGGTCTTCCTGGAGTATCCTCTTTCTGTAAGTGAATTTCTTTTCAGGGATGTACTATTCTTTAAAATGAAACATGATCCTTCTTTTCTGTCTTAATATATATTGTGATTCTAGATTATCTTCATACTGAACAACCATGTGGACTTGCTCATTTTGGTTGTATTTTGTGAAGAAAAAAACTCCTATAGTGTTCAGCTGCTGTGGCTTGAGATCCTGTCAGATTCTTCTACTGGCCAAAAGGGTGATTTATTTTTTTTTATCACACTTATCCAGGTGATGCATGAAATGATAGGAAATGCTTTTCCACTTAACTATGTTTTTTCTAATTAACATTTCAAGGAAAAATAACATCTAAATACTGACATTTCTCCTATGTGTTAACAAATATATGTATGGTTTTCATTCAAAGGAAAGTGATTTACCTCTCCTTTCTACAATAGTCAGCATACAAATTTTGTTTGGGGAAAAACCTAGAGATTTTCACATTCCATATTAATGTTCAGTCTTGATTAGTCCTACCATACAGTCCTCTGTGACCTACCAATTCCTAGACCTCAGCATTAGAATTAAAAGACAGGAAAATGAAAATTGATGGCTGCCAAAAAAAGAAGGACCTGGTTTAACTGTAGTGAAATCTTTACCAACTCTTTTTTTTTTTTTTTTTTTTTTTGTCCTAACAATCAGGTGATGTTACACAGCAGTGTGAGATGCTCATCCTTTTGACCTTTCTCATTCTGAAGCAAGAAATATTCAGATTTTCATTGCATTTCCGGTTCAAATAGTATCTGTCAGTTTTATTTAATTGTATTATTGCTGACTACACTACTGGGCATACTTGTATATTTAGTGTAGTGTCCCTGAATCATCCATGACCAGAGAACTGTGAGGTCAGTTGTAAAAATATTTGGCTTGACCTGAGCTTGCAGCTAGTGAGATCTTTGCCCGTGTTTTATTTGCTATTTAAGTAGTTTTTGTTTATTTTCTGTGCTTAATGGATACTGAACTTGACTTTATTGTTGATAACAACATGCAAACTGGCACAGCCCTATTTGCAATGATACCATTTTCTTTCAACCTGTCTGTATTTTAAAAAATTCTTTTTCTCCTTAAATACACACAGTATTATTAAGGTTGATACAGATTCTACTCATGTTCAAAATACTGCTCTAAAGGTTCGTTCTCTGTGTAGGTGAGATGCTACTTGTGAAACATACAACAATGTTAAATCACATATATATACATTCATATTGACTGACTGAAGGTATTACATATCCAGAACATCCAAATAAGTTTTGCTTTAAAGGCAAAAATTAACACTTTTTAAAATGAAAGGAGGAACGGCATTGCACAGACTTTTGTCCTCGCTACTTCTGATGTGAAGCATTTTAACCCAGCACAGAGAAGTGGAATGATTACTTTATTATTTAATTTTTTTTTTAGACTCCAGTAGTTGGTGATTGAATCAAGTCTGCCCAGTTTTCTCTGATATAGTCATTTTTCATCAGGATAGATATTACATTGTGGTTCAAACTCTAGAAATTTCCAAACATAATCAGAAAGCCAATTGCCTGAGAGAGAAACAATATATTTCACACAGTAGGCCAGTCTTGGTAGTGTGGAAGTCAATGACAGAATTCCCATAAACTGCTCTGGGGACAGCATTTCAAACAGAGAAACTGTCTACAGCTACTTGTCCTTCTAATAACAGTTTGTATTTAGAGTTCCTGTCACTTTTATTTACAGAAGTAACTTAGGGAATCAATCTAGTTCCAAAAAAATGCATTTAAGTTCATGTATCGCACGGATACTGAATGCTGTACATGCTGTGGTCTTTGAAAAACATCAGTGAAGAAGCAGCTATTGTATTTCCATCGAACACTAATCAGCCTAGAAATATCAGAATCTACCCACTGTAAAAGTCCTAGGGCTTTGGCAATGTATGTCATTGGCTTCTGCATGGTACATGGGTATTGTTCCAGCTGTCCCTTTAGGGAATTTTTTAAAGTACTGCTCGGAAAGTGTTGATGTTTTCTACCATGGGTGGCAGCGAGTTTAGGAACTGGCCATAGTAAGAGAAATACAAGCACATTACAGGAAACTTCGCCCCCCTTGTCTTAGCCTGCAGCACAGTTTTTTCTACATGTGATAGACTTGGAAAAGATTGAAAAGTAGTTGTTGAAGAGAGGGTGAAAGAAGATGCGTAGTACTGTCTGCACAGTGTATTAATTCTGTGGGTAATGTTAAAGCTGTTTTATCTATGAATTGTTTGTCTGGAACCCTTTATTAAACTAAAACCAAACAATTTTTTTCCAGATTTATAGGGCTGAATACATGAATACACTTCCCGCCCCCCTGCCCCCCACCCCCCACCCCCAATGGCATGCAAAACACTTTGCAAGGCTAACATAATTCTTACATAACTTACACATACAATTGTGTCTTCCATTCAGTTGCCAAACCGCACCATTTTTTAAATGAGCATCCTATTACTATATATTGCTATAATATAACATAGGGAGCTGTCAATAGTCCATATTTCTAGACTTTGATATAGAGAAACTCCTTCAGCAGGCAATAAGAACTTCATAAAATGTTATCTTGTAAACAAAACTAAATCAAGAACAGATTCAGAAATAATGTGAAAAAAAAATTTGAGGTCTGTCTCTCACCCAGTACTTGGCAGATTGCAAATTAGGATTTTGTTACAAACTACGGAATATTATGTATAAATCTGCTGGTTGAGAATTATGCCAGTTCCTCTAAAGTTAAGAATCATTGAACAAAAATGTTCAGTATCCTTTATTGGCATATATGTATTTGTCTATCATCACCACTTATCTAAATTGCTAACGGTTTTGTTTTTAAACCCCTGTTTAGTAACCAGTTTTTCCCAATTCAGGCAGTGAATGTTGTAGCTGGACTGAGATTGCTGTCAAAGTGGAAAGGAAAGAAATATTAGAAAGCTTGGCCTTTACCTTTAATTAGACACAGCCTTATAAATTTATGATTAGGTATCCTGGTAGGACACAGAATAGTACCCTTGAAACTTGGGGCAATTTACAGTAGCTGTACTGAACCATAACAGTGAGGATTTGGTCTTAATTCCATGTGTTCCTCATTTCATGCTGATAAGACTGTTATGCAAATGTTCATTAGAATGGTCTTAACTTAAAAACAAGTACACCACAAAATGCATCCAGCAATTAAGAGCATTAACGGCCAGTCGCTGCATGTTGACACTCAGAGACTTGAAGCACGTCAGAAATGTCTGCAAGAACACTCAGGTTTAGACCCAGTGCTACAGGACAGCTCCCTTAAAAGATCAATGGCAACCTCTGAATACCTTTATGGAATTTGTGCCAGTTTGAGGACCTACGATGAGCAAAAAGCTTGAAGTTTGTGTGTGATGGAGCGCCAGGTGCCATGAACTCCTTATGCAAGGGACTGAGTTGGCTGTTTCTGCAGAGGTCATTGAGCAATTACTTCCTGAGAAGTCTTATCCTAGGAATACTGTGTGGTCTCTGCAGTTTCCTAGAAAAACCTTTTGTCTCTTTGGCACTAGAGCAAAACTTCTACCAAGTAGATTCAATGCCAGAGTGTTAATTCTACAACTTGCTTTGACTTTTAGTAGTAACGCTGAGGGAATTTATGATGCTGCTGGCTACACCCTGACTCCACATCAGGGTGTGGATCCCTGGCCCATCCCACTCAGTGCATCAGTTTTTCTAGTATGTAACCTTACTGCAAATGGGTAAGTTGCCAATCTGAGTAAAAGCTTATGGCCAAGCTGTTATATCCTTCTGCATGCTATTTCAGATACAGTCTATATGACCGCAGATCTTTCTCTATGGAGACTGTAGCATCAGTTGTTGCATCAGAAGGTTCTGACAGCAGCTGCAACCGAATATGGAAAGTCTTGCAAGAACATATGCTGCTCTTTTTTCCTTTTTTACTGAGATGAATCTGTACTTCAGCAAAATATAAGTATAGCATGTAATAACTGGAACGGGAGCCAGAAAAATTTTTAAGCATTTTCATACCTGGTGTTCTGTTTCAGGCTTAACATAAATTTTCTTTTATAAAATATTTATGTGATTGCAGTTGGTATCAGATGATGTGGTAAATATAACCCATAGTTTAAAAATAATATTTATTAAGGGACTGAAAGGAATAACCAAGGTAAACAGGATTTTAAGTATACCAACCAAAAGCTGAAACAAATTTTCAAGTATTACCCATAACAAGGTTAACTGATACTAAAGCTTTAAATTGTCGCTTTTTTCTGTCATGTTCAGAAAGTATAGAATGTAAAGTGTTCAAAGTATTCTAGAATAGTATGTGTTGTAAGAATTGCCATAAATGTTCAAAGATAACCAAATGGTGGCAGATTCATACAGAAACTATCACACATACCTTTAGGACACCTTGAAGAAATTTGAAATTAAATATAGGGTCTCAATAAGAGCTAGGGATACATACTGGTTGGAGGATGGAGTAGAACTTATCCTGCCTTGAATTTAAGTTTCTGGGCTAAATCTAACAGCAGAGCAATTTTTTTCTATTTACTCATTGGCTAGTGCAGTCAAAAGGTCATTAACTGAACGAGCCTGTAGTGTCTGTACGGCTGCATGATCCCAGCCATTCTGAGTAGTTGCTGGAAAAGAGACAGCAGAAATAGCTAGACTTGAAAACCATTATCTACATTATTTTGGTTTTGTTCTTTTAGGCAAGGAGACAAACATCATCTCCAGCGGAGCGGGAGAGTAGGACTCTTTTTACTGTGACTATGTTGTCGCTCAAAATCAGGGGTAAAATTGTTGTAGGCTTCCTCTTTCCTAAACAGACCCTAGGGAGGAAAGAGTAAGAGTGATTTTGTTGGTTCCCTTGCCTTTGGTCACTCAGGGAAAACACAGGAAATGCTTTCATTTCAAATAATTGTTCCCTTAGACAGTCCTGTATGCTGTGTTTCACCTAAAGCCCTTGAGATAAACTTGTTGAGGGGTTGCAACATCCAGTCAAATTCAGATTCTGAGCTACAGCACGGGACCATGTAGAAAGAGATTCATGCTAGTGTGTATCAGTGATCATGCAACTGCTGGAACTGATGGGTAATACTGTAACTTCTGTTTTCTTCCCATTTTTCCTACTTGTAGATTTTAAACGATGAATAACAGGAAGCTCTTACATGATTGTAGGTACTACAGGAGCACTCCTGTATCAAAGGGTACATTTATTTATTCATTCTGGATTTATCCATCTGTATCAAAATGAAAGCAAAATCCAACATGTGTTAGTATGTAAGAAGAATTTTACTTTACATACAACTATTTGGAACTGTTTATATCCACTCATTCTGGGATCTGTGACCTGGTCCATTTGTACAGAATTCATCTGTATTTAGTTTGGACACAGTACGAGTGCGAAACTCGTTGCAGGCTACATATAATCATGACATCATCCAAGTTTTCATTTTGGGTCAGATGCAGCGTTGCTGTGTCCTCTCTGGAGCCAGAGCAAGTTGAATACCATTCACTATGTGACTGAGTGTCTACTATTTAATGCTGCAAAGTTTGTCCCATGGTAGCACTAGCGAGGATCTGAATGTTCCATTCTCTCCCCTGATCTGGCAGGAACAGCAATGCAGACCTTATCTAGTCCAAGCAGTGACATATACTTTGCTAGGGAATAGGAATCCAATTTCATTTGTGCACAATTATGAGGACAGAGCACATTAAAAGTGAAGTAATCATTCTTTCACCAGTTCTGACAGTATATCAAGAATGGAACTAAAGAAGTAGATTTTTTTTTAACACATGTGACTTTGCATGAGGTATTGTTCTGGCAACCAGCCTCCATGATGGTTGAATATTATTTTTTAAAGTCTGCTATGTATATAAACAAAATGTGCCATCTGGACTCCAGTAAATATGTATAACTTTTCTAAACACATAGTACCAATACTACTTTTATACTTTCATTTGTTGTTCATAACACGTTTACCACATGCCTGTGCTGCTGGCATCCTGCACAGAGGCTGTACAGTGGCTCTAGTTTTGAAGTGGTAGCACACCATGTAAACACTTGGGAAGGTGATCCTACTGCTCTGTATTCACCAGTATGGAAAGAGAAAGTAGATGGATTAATTGGTTTAAATATCCACCGGCAGAACAATTGATGTCAACCCAACTGTGTAAATCTCTGAGAAGATGCTTCAGAAGCCAGTGTTTTCACAGTATTCCCTAGATGCTATGCCTCCTTTGACAACAGCAGTCAATTAGCGATGTCGGAGGTGTGTGCTGGTTCTCAGTGATGGTCTGTTGTGCTGGAGAAGTCCTCACATGCTGGATACACCAGCCGAGTTTAGCCTCACTGTAACAGAGAATGAGACAGTTACTGCTTTTGTTGCTATAAACAAATCTGTACCAGAATATGTTATTCTATTAATGATCTTCTGAAATGAAATTATTTAAATAAGAAATGGTATTGTTAAAGGAGAGTTTAGAGCTCAGCTGTTGGCCAGAATTTTAGACAACAGATAGTGGAAGAAGTTTATACTCCAAAGATTGTCTAGCTGCAGAGAGTAAGGAGGACCGTACTGTGAAAGTTTCTCAGCATTTAAAAAAAACCGGGGATTTATTACTTGTCTCCATTGCAGATTTGAAACAAGGGCACTCAAAGGAAGTAGCATATTTGAAATTTTTGTTCCTCTTACTGAAATAAGTTGAATATCTGAGGGTATGAATGTTCCAGCTTGGCAACACACAGAGTAAATGTAGTAATTCACACCATAGAACCTGTAAGTTCAGAATATTATCTGAATTGTGTTTTTCTGATAATGATGCTCTGCAGTTCTAGATTATTTTTTAGCAAATTCTCAGTCAGATATTGATGTGGATTTGAGGAAATTCTCTCAGATCCAGCAAGTGGTTCTTACAGCTCTCTATTGGTTTAATTTTTATTTACACATTTTTGAGATGATTTTGTTATGTTAATTTTTTTTTGAAGAAAATAGATTTCTGAACAAGAATATATTTGATATTCATAATAAGGGCCAAATAAAAGTCCATTTCTGATGTCTGAATTTAATATACGCACATTGTGAGAGAGTCTGCTCTCCATGGAAAAGAATTTGAGGTTTTGAACCCACAAGCAGTTTGACTTCATACAGACGAAGATTCAACTGACTTCAATGTGAAGGGTATTGTTTTGAGCTGTTTGCCAATCAGGATTATGACAATACATGATATAAGGACTTTAAATAAAGTACCAGCTTTCATACCAAACTATTATTTATGAGAAAGAAAGAATGAGAAACAAAACTGCACAACCGGCAGGAAACTGGAGTTTCATGCCCAAAACCCCAGATGGCCAGAAACAAAATCACTATTGCAAACTAAGTGTTTGCCTGTTTCTACTTTAACCTGAAAGGAACAGCTTCCAGAAAAAAATTACTATGGATCTCCTTCAGTCTTCATCCTCAAACCATGTGCACGCTTCCAGGAATGAGCATTTGTTTATTCCTATAATAATATATGATTGCATCACAGTATAATTTAAATCTGTGCCATTGTTTCCATTATAACCTCTTATTTACAGGAGCTTTCAAAAGCAGATGTAAAAATTGTAACTCTGAGTTGAAATTTGCTGAAAAGTTACTGGTTCAAAAAAAGCACTTTTCCCCTACAGGAACACCTTTTAAAGTTGTTGATTTGTGTTTTAAATATGCTGTAGTTCTGCAGCACTTTTGATCAAATTAATTTTGATGCCCTGGGTAACTGATGACTTTTCTGCTCTACTGCTTGACTTTCCTAGAAGACACTGTTCTTGAATCCTGTCATTAAATTTCCCATACAAGGACAGTGTAATAGTATGTGCAGCCTAATCTGCTCTGTGCTTAAACATGACACAGTTTGTGTGTGCTTCCACTTTACATGGACAAATTTCACCCAAAACCAGTAAGGATTTTAATGGTGCTAATATACATTGTGAGCATGTGGCAATTACAGAATTTTCCATAAAAGCATCAAGTGGCTTCTGTACTTCGTGTGACCATACAAGCCCCATAAACCCATTGTTGGGGGTCTTGCCCAGCAGGCATTCACAGCACACGGGCTCACTGCATTTCCCCTATTAAACTGCTGCCTTCTGTAATTGCCTGCCTGTAGCATGCGTATTTGCTAATGACATAAGTGAAGAAAACATGCGGTGTTTTATATGCAGAACAAACAAACAAACAGTAGTGATTCCTGCTGTGAAAACTAAACTAGGAAGGTGTAAGTCAGTGAGACAAGACCACGCACATGCACACACACACTCACACATGCACAAGCAGGAGAGAGAAAACTGAAGAACGAAGTTATCTGACTGGGATTCCTTTGTAACAACTGCGCTGCTGCACATGGCTTTGTGCACAATTCTTTACAAAGACATTCTCACCCTCTCCTGCAACAGCTTTGATGCTTTGTATAGGCCTTGCTATTTTATTGCATGAAAGGATATTTGTGCTCCACATCCTGCCTTGGCAGCTCCAGGCTGTCTTTTTTGTGTTGGGTATAATCCATACAAAGATAAAGTGACAGTCACAATCTTAACACTCTTAGGAACTTAGGGAGTCTGTCCCTTGCACCAGTTGTGCTTTCTTGGTTTCCCAAACCTTGGCTAGGAGGTGGTGGTAGGTGGTGATAAATGCACACTCCTAAATCTGGCAGGTGTATAGGGGTGGCTGATTACACCACCTTAACATACAACAATGTGTGGGTGTAAGGCAAGGCTGTGTTTGGATAGTTGGCACCTAAGCACCAGAAGAACCCTTGGTGTGACAAAATGAACTGACCTCACATTAACCTTTAAAGACAGCCCTGGTATGCTGCAACTGGAGCTGGTGGGGCAGGCAGGCTGCTGCTGAGAGACCCTGCCTTCCCTGCCTGCCTCTGGAGTGTCAAGGGCAGAGTCCCATGGAGGTTGCAAACCAGAGCCAGGGTGGGAAGGAAAGAGGTGTTGCTCTGTGCTGGACTTGGACGCCACTATGGAAATTAAATCTGGAAGTTGTATTATTTCCCTCTGTGTCCCATTAATGTTTGTTACTAGGCAGCTGCAGTGGGACCCAGCCAGTGTGGAGGCAGTTCCCACAGAAACCCCACATGACTTTTAAATTGGGCCATATGTAATGTGTTAGCACTGGGTTGGGGGTGGGGTGGGATGGAGTGGGGTGTGGGGTTCCTAACTGAAGGCAGCCATGCTGAACTCCAGCTGGATCTGTGGTTTTGCTCAAGGCTGATGGAGACTTTAATAGGAATATTGACAGATGCTTTATTTAAACTAGGGTAATCAAGAGCTACTGGAGCACATGGACAGGCATACCACAGCACTTCAGATGGGTGGTGTGATGTAAAAAATAACAAGGTCTATAAAATTCCATGCTTTGTCTTAGCATTTACAAATTATCATTCTTGTACACTTGTAAATCTTTATACCTTGAGATCACTTTATGTAAGGTTCTTAAATAGGGAAAAGATTACGTTAATACCCGCAGTAATCTCATCCTTCAAGCTTCAACTCAGAGCAGTTTCAAGAAAGTTGTAAATAAAATGCATTTTTGTCCACTAATGGTCTTTATAATTTAAATGGATATTAAAAAGGGTTATTTACCATCTCATTTCTCTTCCACGTCATTGTTCAGTAGTGATTATTTCAGGCTATTTTATTGCTATTACCCTTTTAAACAAATGTATCAAACCAATCTATCTGAAACACAGTCTTTTCTTTGCCAAAAGCTACCCTCTTGTTATTTTCCTACAGATTCTTCGACAGCTGTTAACACTCTATATTCTTCTGGAGGAACGTGTATTCATGCCACCATTTACATCCCTTTTGGCTAAGACTTGTTTTCTTTCACTGCATCCTGCAGGGAAGATCATCATGAATTCCTTTGTGAAACTGCTCTACAAAGCACATCTCTCTGCCTTCAAGCCAACAAAAGCAGCTTGCCCACTGGATTCCCAGCTATATGCAGAGTTACTACATTTTTGTTTGGATATTCTAACTATTTGAGCTAATTTTGCACTTTTGGACATGATGAAACAGCTGCCACCTGCTAGGAGAGCAGAGGGGATCTGTAGCAGACCTAACAGTATTGTTAGCTTCAAAACTTTAATGGGAAGCAAAAAGCAATGAGATTCCTTAATTCTGTGCCTGGTGGATAGAGAGAAATTTAAACCCATTTTCTCTTTGGTATTGTTTATTTGTCTACTTAGGTGCCCTTTCGTAACTGTGGAGCCCATTTCATAGCACCTAATTCTCCTCACTCATTCCTTCTAAAACATTAAGGTTCCTGAAAGGGCTTTATGAAATCCACACTAGAACTATGCATCCCAGGACGTAAAACTCCTCTCATTTAGATGGTCTACCCACTCTCCTCTCCTACCTAGTCCCTGACACTTTACACCGCACCATTAGGTGTGGGCAGAGAAAAGATGCTGCTCGTGATTTTGAAGGTTAATCCTACTCTTTTATTGCCTTTCTGTGTCATCCAAATTCTCTGATTGGCTGTAAAATGACAGGAAAAATTAAAGAAACTATCCATCACTGGGATTACCCCAGGTAAAATGTCTGACTTGAGCAACAACAACACTGTGAAATTTGTTTCATGTTTTCTGTTAGTTTATAATTGTGATAATTCTATCTTTTGATATTCTGTATTGGCTGTTTTACACTCCTGCTTGTCATAATTGCACACTGCTTCTGGTATGTCATGATACTCTGCTACTGACTAAGCAAGCAGTTAAGAGATTCCCCAGCTCTGAAAACACCAAAACCCCAAATGAAATCTGAAAGCTTGTACTGAAATACATTAGTGAGCTAAAACAGCAAATAAGAAAGCGGTTGAGCAAATCTGTATATAATTATTTTTACAAACAAAATACAAATCCTGAAGAAGTAAGTTTTAACTCTGTGTGTGTATACATGTATATTAGCATTCAGTTTTGATTCATTTGCTGCAAGTCTGTCATTAATTCATTAGATGCACCTTTCCATTAAGACCCATTCATCTTTGAACTGGTTTCTGCCTCTCTCCCATCCCTTATTCCCAGGATAGTCTCCCTCAAAGACAGAAGGAGGGATGATTTGCCCTATTGTTTTTATTAGATCACTTTTGAGTATATTGATTAGGGAAGCATCTGTCCTATGTAAGAAATGCATTTAATCTGAAAGAGATTTCTTTAGTATAATAGCATTAGCATGATGGCAATGAGCTGTGAGATGGAATAAAGTTGACGCCATATATATCATTGTATGTTGAGGGGAGTATCCTAGCACCACAGTGTTAAAAAGCATAGTTCTCAGGGACCATAGCAGATCCAGGCATTCATTAACAACATAACATCTGTGGCTTATAGTCAATATCAAAGCCAAAGTAAATTAAAAATGTGTGACTGTAGATGTTATGGGTAAGATTTTAAACAAGTTTTGCTCTAATTGTCGATGACGAGTTTCATCATGTTTACCACATTCTTGGTTCAATAACTGTGTATCCCATATTTTTAGTGTATTCATCTACCTCCACCTTGCTTTGCTTCAGCTAGGAAAAAGTGGCTTAAAGTTAACTGCAACAACACACCTTTGCTGGCCTCCTTATCCACCTCCCACCCCACCCCTCCAGAAAAAAAATAAAATTAAAAGGATGTTTTCAGCCTTAGAGATACTGTGATCTGCAAGAGAGACTTCCACCAATAAATAATCCCTTCTATGATGATTTATCTGTTTGCATATATACAAACGCAAAGTCCTGTTTTAAAGGTAGGAATAGTAAAGTGATATGTTACATCTGTAAATAGTGATGCATTCAGCTGTTCTTGCTTCTGAACCAGAAAAGATTCCTACTACCTTGTAGAAGCTTTTCCATGAGTAGGAAAAACAGCATGTGCAAAAGCTGAAAGTGGCAGAGCTGAGGAGAAAATGGAGTAACAAAAATTAAGGAAATCCTGGTAAACATAAAATTGTAGTTGCATAAATAGTAACTAATGTAAAAGAAAAATATGAAATTACTGTGATACAATCCTTAGCTGCCATCATAGTTCGTTTTTCTCTAAATATATTTATTATGTGTCAAGTCTGTGCCAGCACTGCTGATATGAATAAAATGAGGAGGCATGGAAACATGGATAAAATGTTATTTTACATATGTTGGTTTACCTGTTTAGAATCCTTATGACCGTATGAGTATTCATAGAGCAAGCTATGGAGTAAATATACTGTAATAGTCATGGTATTTTAGTCTATAAAACAAGATTCATTCTGTCTTACATATCAGAACATATGGTAGTTGGATGTGATGGTACAAATGCACCCCCATGGTGCAAAGAAGGCCCAGCATAAACTTTTGCTGAATGTTCTGTTTAGAATATTCTAACGCAACAGCAAAAATGAGAAAAATAAACAAATCACTGTCTTAACTGAAAAAAAACCAAAAAAACAAACCGAAAAAACCCACCCAAACCCTGTTTGCTCACATCTGTATTTCATGGTTTGGATCCAGAGTGGAAGCAAAAGTGTTGAAATGTCATGCGAGTGCCTGTCAGAAGGAGAAAGGTTCATTTCCAGTACATCTGGGTCCTTGGGCTAAACCCAATGCTGTTGTGTTCCTCTCTGCCTAGTACGGCTCCATGTGTCAGACTAGACAGCTCCCTTTGGTTAGTGTTCCAAGAGAGCTGGTGTTCATCAGAGAACACTGGTCAGCAACACTATGAACTGTAGCAGATGCAAAGTGACGTCTTAGCCTTGCTGATAGCAGTAGGGAATCTGATTTAATCTCTGGGTTCACAAACATCTTGGGCTTCACTGAATCTCGTTCTGGCATTCTGTTTACCATGTACTGCTGTGACAGGAGAACAAAAGCAGCAAAAAGTTTGTTGGTTTTGGAATTCCCCTTATGAAAAGACATATGTGACGAAGGATGACATGTCCTTCAGAAAGGGTGTGTGCCTGCAGTTAATTTTCTCCACACTCTGTAGTTCAACAGTGTGCCAGGTTCTCCTCTGAGGGACTTTGGGATGTTGTTATTTATGCTAGGGATGATTCTAGTCTTCACAAAATACATCAAGATGTACAAATGCACATCAAGCAGTGTGAGCATGTCTAAGTGTTCAAGTAGAAAACCAAAGCTAGTCTGAGTGCATTAAAAGTATCTTTTCAGTTCAACTTCTAACCTGCATGATACAGCTAGCAGGGATAACAGAGACCTGGCAGTGTGGACTATTGCCTGTTTAGTTAAATGACTGTGTGTTACATAGTTTATTAAAAGTATAAAGTGTGGGTACTGGAAATAGTGCTGCTGTGTAACTGTGCATCATTTTCTGTTGGCAGTGGTTCCTCATTTTTATGATTTTTTTTTTTTTCCCCTGCTACTTAATGCTTCTGTTGTGAGAATGACTATGTATGCAATAATAAATAATTAAATTCCAGGGGGACTGAAAAATACTTTGAGGTTAAATTGGGGAATATGGAGGTCTGGGAGAACAGAATCATGCAATGACCCCTAGAATAACACTATTTTATAGATGACCTCTGATTCATTCTATTATCAACACCGTCTGCTTGCATCTGGTTGCTCCCTTTGCATTTCCTATTCTTCAGCCTATAACTGCTACCTACTGCTGCTTTCCATTCAAGTAGTGGTGTCTCAAAGATCTTTATCATCCCTCTCCGCAGATAAGTGTGTGTAAGTTTCCAGTGGCTGATTAGTTAAACATCAGTCTTGGAATTTTTTTTCATTTATGTTTTGAAACTAATGAGCGTGATTTCAGGATGCTGTCCAATCTGTCCAATTTGAAGAGCACTGAGAAAAAAAAAAAAAAAAACCAACAAAAAACAAGCACAGTATTTCTGTCTTCTGTTTTGGTTGGGGTTTTTTGGTTGATTTTGTTATTTTGTGGCCAAAAGAGAAAGAGAAGTTGTAAGTATTTCTTCTTTCCGTTTCCATGTCAGTACTTAAAACATAAGCCACTTACTTCCAGGGAGCGCATGCAAGGGAATCCTCACACTTTCACAGAGGTTCTTTGCTACAACAAAGATCTGAAACTATAAACATCTTTGCAGAGTCAGGTCTGTACTTTAAGAGAAGTTAATGTCTGCAAAACACTTATTGGAATGATGGAGAAAAGACAGTGGAATGCTTCTTACACGTTGAGACAATCTGGCATTGGAATTAATCATATGGCCATCTGTCTTTGGAATGAATGTACAAGTTTAATTACATAGCTTAGAGCTGCATAAAGTTGTAAATACTGCTGCAACAGTTACTAACTTCAGTAAAGCAGACATTTTGGACACACAACTTGCTTTTAAGAAGAGCTGCAAATTTGTATCCTAATTGCATCAAAACCATTGTGAATTTCAATTAAGTGAATTAGATACAGCACTGGTAAGTAGAAGAATCAATCTCAAAAAAAAACAAAAAACAAAAAAACAAAACCCTTCAAAATATGGAAACTTTTTACTGAGTTTTCTTAATTGATGGAAAGAATAACTTGATCTGTTTGGTTGCTTGATGAGGAATTATGCACATAGCTGGGGATACTCTGGTGTGAGTAGATTGTTCCCCTCAGAGCTGACACTTAAAGGCAGAGAATTCTCCAGATTTAAGTGGGAGGGTTATTCATAGGACACGGAGGTTACTAACATAAGGCCTCTGGTCCTTACTGAGTCAGGTTTCACATAAAGTGGGCCAGCTGCTCCGTTAAATATATTAGTCATCTATAGCCAACCATATTCTACCATCAGTATGGTAGAAAATAGAGAAAGGAACGCAATGAATGCTTAATTTCTGGGTTGTGAACAGCTTTGCTTATCAGGCTGAGTATGTGGTGAGGAAACAATGAAAACTGGGTCTATTTGACATTATTCACTGTTTCCTTTTTGTACATGTTCCATCACAGTATTTCTTATTCATGGCCTGTCTCAGGTTTGAGTTTTTAATGTTTCATAGTTTTGATTTCAAATGCTCAAAGGACATATATTTTTTTGAAATTTAAAATAATTGTTTTCTTTGGACTTCAGCAGGGTCCCATGAAATCATTTCCACTACTGTTTGATTCAATTAAGGTTCACTTCTTTGGAAAGTTTAACAACTGACAAATTTAAAGTAATAGTGTTCATTTGGTACATATCCAAAAATATCTTAGTTTTGCATTGTGGCTCCTTTGCAAAAATTATGGCCATGATGATTCTCCAGGATATTATCACACCTATGTTATTTACTGTGCTTTCAGAAATGCTCTGCTGTTATCTTATATGAGCTGGCTCTTCTTCCAGTGTGTAAGAAAAAAAAGAGAGAATAAAAAAATATGCTGAAACAGCACTGGCTGAATGTATGTCACCATGCAATTTATCTCACCAGGAAGTGTGAAGGCAGTCAGAAGTATCCCCCTCTATGCAATGCCTTTCTGTACTCAGATGTCTCCCATATGCCCCCTCAGTAGAACTGGAGCGTGGACAGCATGAAGCAGCTAAAAAACTAACATGAGCATTTAGAAGGATCACTGTGATTTCCTCCTCTTCTTGATAAGCATTCAGCTCTTATTTTCACAGGGCCCACAGGGCTTATAACTATGCTAATACAAAGGTCTTATTTTATTGGTTGCCCTCATCCAGCTCAGCATCATAAAATACCTTTCCAAAAGCACCAAACTGCTCAGATGGGGGCTGAAGCCCTTGCAAGAATAATAATGTATGCTCACAGGTATATAAAGAAAGAGCATGGCTGCAGGGTGAAAACTCGAGACAGTGTCATCAAAGCCTATGCATCCAGGTCTATTCCAAGTTCAAGGTGCAAGTGAGCAGGCTTAGAACTGAGCTGGGTGCTTGGACTTCACACCTAAAACTTTTAGAGAGCTTCCTTTGGACAATTTAGAAATGATAAGTAAGAACTTAAAGTAAATTTTATAGTTAATTATGTAGAAAACTGTAAGAAACAGACTAAGTTATTATCAAAACTTTTTGGCATAGGAGAGAAGACAGCTGGACAGAGGTGTTTATTGGGCTTTGTTCTGTATAATTCACACATAAATGTGAAATATTCACATTCATTTGAAAGTAAAGTAAACATATTTGAAATTTGCAACTTTCAACACATGCTTTTGAAGAAGTTACAATTTCTCAAGAATTAGTTCCAGGCAATACCTGTGATTGTAGCTTAATAACTTTTCAGAGATCTTTAAAAAGTGTTGGTTACTGGTAGAGCATTACTGTGAACCTTCCCCAGGCAGCCTCCAGGGTTTCTCTGCATCTTACCTAGAGGAAACGTGGATCCTTGGTAGCTTTTTCCCTTCTGACACTCTTAGGCAGGAAGAAGATGGAACTTGCATCAAGCATCACAAAGTCACAGGACAATCTTGGATTACAACCATTTTTATCCATGTTATGTGCACTTGAGTAAAAATGTCTGGCTGAAGAGTATGTTTAGACACAAAACCACCCCTATATAAAAATGTAAACACACAAATTCAAAAGTCTTTCACAACAGATGTATGCAAGTAATATGGACCTTATTCAAATGTTAACAGTCTAGCCTTGCTTCTAGTTAAATCCACCACATACGACTTGTGTGGATAGTAGTATTACTTCTCTTCGAAGCAGAAACACTTTGCTTGACAATTCTCTTGAACTTGCAATTTGTCTTCCTAGCTCACAAAAATAATGAATGGAGAGTACAGGTACTTTTTAAATACATCTTTGTTTATGTGCTCACATGGCAATGCTACCATGAAATTATTAAAGAGGCATTAAGGGCATCCTATTTTTCTAAGAATCGTAGCCCAACTAGAGCCTTCTTTCCATGCAGTAGCTGAGCCTCAAATTCTGACTTCTGCAAAAGAACAAAGCTCAGCTAGCCACTGCTGTTTGCAAATCATTGTTCCCCAAACATTTTGTAACCAATACTGAATACCAATGCAAGCATTTTTTCCTAGACTTAAGCTTGTTCCCAGACTGAGGGAACAAAGCAAAACAAAACAAAAAGCTATAAAAAAAGCATCACCCACAGCAGCCGTTAGAACTTGGTAGACATATCTGCAATTAAGGTTATTTACATTTTCATTATAAACTTTGTTCCTTTTTATTTTGCCAGATTTCACTGGATGGGCTGAATTTTCCACACTTGCTTTTCACTTCAAATGGAATTTTTAGGGGAGTTTCAGTGAAAACCACCCTGCCATTTCCAAAAGGGAGATTAGAGAAAAATAGATTGATTTCCCAATATTAAAATTTATTTCTTTGGAGAGCTGTAGTACTTTCATGTGTTATAGGACCAACTGGCTCTTTGTCATCTCAGTGAGAATCTACTCATATTCAGCCAAGCTTCAAAACTTTGAAAATTGTTATTTTAACATGCTCAGTAAAGTTTCAGCAAGGCTTCTAGCTACATTTTCTGATAGCTCCCAACAAGCTCACCTTGTCCTAGTTCCAATAAGCTTACTGCACTACAGACTTATAGACTCAGAGAACTAAAACACCAATAATTCCCTTTTGGCCTGAATGGAAGGCATGTTGGACTGAGCGTGAAGAGCCCATGTGTTTTCCCTTAGTTCCTTCTTTAGCTGGGTTTCATTTTGTGGACAATGTGATTTATTTTTATATTCCCCTTCTGATTTTTTCTTAATAGGATGAATTTAATTTCATCTGACTTTGAGTGTGTAAGCATAGGTCTATCATACAGCTGTCCCATCTCCTCTTGTAGTCTGTAGTGAGAGACAGGCATGTTGAAAGTCCATTCTTCTTATCGGTCATAGATACGTAACAGAAGTTTGAAAAATTATGCTCTCAGCTATCTTTCTTTTCTTCCTTTGACTACAGTGGAAGATAGACAACTAGCTGAGGTAAATTGTCCGGCCTTCAGCTGGCAAAATTAGACCAGATTATTCCCACCCAAACTGAAGATCAGCAAGAGAGGCTGACAGGGTTGAGGGAATGGAAGGGGAAAGGACTAGGAGACCACATAGTCGCAGCTACCAGTGACAGTACTTAGCCATTAGAAAGCCTAACAACAGACATGGTAAGTGACCTGTGATTTGATATCTTTAAAGAAGGAATAACTTACAAAATATACTTGAGTTGAAATAGGAGCAACAGACACAATGCAAAACCACGCAAGATGAGGACACAAAGGCTGCAGCATGCAGACAACCCAATCAGATGTTCACAACATTACTCTGCAGCTTTTGAATCTCAACTAATAATCCTTTCCTGTGACAAGATCAGAGGCTCTTGATGCTTCCAATTTGATTACAGTGCCAAATATTAAAATGGGAAAAAGAAGAGATTGTTTTGGTTTTTCTTTGAAGTGTCCCTTATAAATCAGAGGCAAATTAGTTTTCCTGTATAATAATTGTGTATATTATAAATTATATAGCTAGAATGACTGAAAAAATAAATTGCACTGCAGTCTGCATCTTTTTTTCAGAATTTATACTTATATTTGCCTTTCTAAAGAATTTTTTCTATGAAATGTCTGCTGGAAGAAATACTCATCAATTTAAATACATTGCACATCACTAGATTTCTGTGAGTTTGTAATGAAACACGGTATCAATACTGGCACAATACAGCAGTAAAAAAAACCTTCAGAATAAATTTGTATTCTGTACAATGTTTTTATTTGCTTATAAGTGATCTTGCATACATTTACTCATTTTTAGCAGATGATTTCTATGTTATTCTAAATAATAGCAGTACTGTGTTCTGATCCTTTTACTGTTGTATCATAAGTTGCTGTTCTTTTAAAATGAAGAACATGTAATAAGATTCTGATCATTCTTTGACATGAAGTGCTTTAATAAACACAGCATGCAATATGACACTGTCACTTTGTGCATAAATTTAGGCCGTGTCAGTGCTGAATTGTCCAATAACCCTTGCTGTTTTGAGTTGGAAACTGTGAAGCTTAGATTGGGTATTAGGAAAAAATGCTTCACGAAAAGCATTGTCAAGCACTGGAACAGGCTTCCCAGGGGAATGGTTGAGTAACCACCCATGGAGGTATTTAAAAGACATGTAGATGTGGTGCTTAGGGACGTGGCTTAGTGGTGGACTTGACAGTGCTAGGTTAACGGTTGGACTTGATGATCTTAAAGATCCTTTCCAACCTAAATATTCTATTATTCTATGATTCTACAAGCTGAGAATTGTAGACAGCAGGCTGTCCCTTTGAATTCAGGGCAGAAAGTGTTCAGGTTTGAGGTGGTTCTTATGACCTTAGTTCATGATTCCATAATTTGCTTCCAAAAAAAATCTTTACTTCTACACGATTGATTTTGAGCTTTGCTGTACATTCCTGATGCATCAGAGTAACAACAGATTAATAGTGTGGGCTTGAGACATTAAAGGCCTTGAAAGTAAAGACCAGGACACTGAAATAGAGTTGAAATTTTACAGAAGTGTAACAAAGACCAGTCTGAGGTCTTTGCAGCACTGTAAGCAAAATGACATACGAGTCCCTAAATACTACCAATTCCATGAAAGAGTTAAGCAAAGAATATTAAAGAATATTAAAGACTGACATTCATTTAGAAAGGTAAAACTGAGAAAAAAGTATCTCTGCATCTTTCCACCACAGATGAAGCTTAGACAGAACTAGAATGAGAAATTAACTTTTATTCAAACAGAATTTATACTGATTTTTCTTTCCATGAAATATTTATGTAAGTGAAAAGAATATATACGGGGATACCTGAACTGAAGATGACCAAAGGATTCTGTTTTCCAGAAAAATCCACCTACTTTCTGTTAAAATCAGCACATCTATTAAAAAAAACCCAACAACCCAAAAAACAACAGAAACCCAAACCAAAACACTTCCTTTTCTTTTACTAGTGATGGTGGCCACAAATTAAAAAACCATGCTTCCTTTCAGCAGCAGCTGAGAGGAGTTCATTTGGAAAAGTTTCTAAACCTTGCTGAGTTCTGAGGTAATATTTGCAGTTTTTAATATAATTATTTTTTGGCATTTATGAGAAATACTGCCAGCATTACTTACTGGACAGTGTCTTTCAGCAAGGAAACTTTAGAAAACTTAAATTTTCCCAGTACTATGTTGAAGTAATATGTAATATTTTGCTTTGTTTTGTTTCTTATTCTGAAAAGATGGAAGTCACACTGAGTTTGGGATCCAAATACAACAAATCTGCATTACTCAGAGAGAAAAAACAAAATACAGTTATTACATCCAGGAAATCAGATTTTCTCCCCATCAGTGTCATTATTTTGAACTATTTGTGTATGCATTTATTTTCAGTGATGAACAGTTCATATTATGATTAATCGACCACATAGGTTCAATGTAGGTTTAAACCTCATGGGGTTTTTTTTTTTATTGGCTTCAGTAACATCCTGTGTTTGTGCCATTCATCTCTCCTGTGTAATAAACTTCAGTCTCAGTGTTTAGATATCCTTTTGGTGGTGCATTTGCTTCTACTTGGAAGCACAAGACAGTTTGTGGTTTCAGCTTCTTGATATGGTGAACTTCTGTACCATTCAGACATACCTTGGCCAATTGGTATTTATCAATTCTGATAAGGGATTTTGATTTCATTTAGGCCAAGTTAAGCTTCATTCATCTCATAATAATTAATCTCTTCAGACCCTTAGAGTAAAATGGTGGTCCCACTGAATTTAGTGGCAAATCTGAGAGTGAAACCAATAGTTGAAAGAGCTGACAGAAAAAAACCCACCTCATTAACTGGAAACATTTAAAATTTGGTTCCAGACTGAATGTGCTCGAGGGAAATCCCACAGTGCTGGCTAGTTAACCAAGTGTCTGGAAATGCTGCGGTTACCAGCCTGCTTCCCAAACACCGTGTCAGAGCTCTGCAGCAGGGAGAGCTGGGCATCCCACAGCTCTCTGGCAGTGAAAATAGGTGCTTTTGGGGCAAGTGGGTTGCTGTGAAGCTGTAGGTCATGGAAATACCAGGGAACCACTCCATAATTGCATATTCCACAAGTGCTGATAGTGATGCATGAGGAACACCAGCAGCTTTCCACAAACGTATACAAAGCTTCACACCCTTCCTCTCATTTATGTAATGTTTGCACTTCAGACAAGAAGCCAGCATTTTTCAACTTAATCCTGTTTCACTGAACAGTACGGCCAGATCTTACGCTAGCAAGAACCTCAAGCGAAAGTCCCTGATGGTCTTCTTACAATTGTCAAAGTAGAGCATATCGAACCCTGATATCTTTCATAGTTTGATGAAAAACAGCTACTGATATGTTCATCTTCTAATTTTAAAAATATTTCTTAAAAATGTAGATTTTCCCCCCCTAATTTGATACAATTGGATTGTGATGGCATACGCATCCAAAATTTTTTTTAGGATGCATTATTGCAGTTCAAATACTGGAGTCTAGTTTTGAGGAAGGATATGGACTTTTAGATTGGGCCAGCCTATCACAGATGTGAAGCCACTGAACAGGAAACAATTTGAGTTTTGTTGTGGCTACGTCACTCTCAGTACTTTATCAGGTGGTTTAAGCCCAGGTTCACTGATGAAGACATTACACTGCAGTCACATTGTCTGAAAACTCATTAGAGAGGGGCATTCATATTCTCTTTTGTATAGACCCATCACTGTTGGGTAATGACTCAATCTTGGGACTCCTAAGAACTATTACAATATAAGTAATAACACTTTTCATAAAACATCAAGCATCTCATATTCTCAGTAGTTTAACTACTTTTGATACAGCTCAAAATCCTTGTTTATCTCCCTGCCAAATAATAACCCAAGAAACATTCACTGTTATAACTTTTAAAGACTTTCCACTGTAAATAGAACAAAAATGCCTATGCTACAAATTCCAGTGAAGAGCAATGGCACATTATAAATATCTTATAATTCATTATTCAATTAATGCATCATGAAAACCAATTCCTTTCTTTAAAAGTTCAAATGAAATTGAATTTATGATTTTTTTTCCTTTCAATTTGAAAAAGCACACTCTCTTTCTTTCTGTTTTTTCTTTGCATTTGCCTCAGGACTGGTGTGGAAATGAAGACTGAATACTTCATCCAAATTCAGCTGCTGACAGGAAGCACTTGCACTTGAAATTTTGTAAAAGTCTGTTCTGGTGAGATGTAACATTGCACTGGAAAAAAAAAAAGAATTAAGACACAGATTTTAGCGTAAAGGTTTTTTATACTTCTAGTCATTTAAACAGAAATGAAGGTGCGTTCCTCAACAAGGTAAAATAGTTTACCTCTTATTTCTCAGTCATAATGGAGGGACATATTGAAAGAAGCCAACAAAAAAAAGACTTGAACACTCAGCTTGGAAGGAAATTTAGAACGTAGGTCAATGGCACACATATTTTTGAGCAATGCAGTGTACTAAATAGCTTTTGTATTGACTTGAAGAGCCAGCTCATGCATTTTTAATAAGGCAATAAAATGTGTAACATCATGCAATGCATATGTCAATGTACTACTAAGGTATTTGTACTCTTTTCAGCTTTTTCTTCCTACTGTATCCAGGCTAAAGGTACAGTCTTTACCTAAGTAAAATTTCATTTTTGTTCCTGCTTTCATCTGCTTTGAAGACGAAGAGCACTAGAAAATTTATGTGCCTTCAAAGCAAATACAGGATACTTGAAATCAACTATGGTAATAGATAAAATATTTGGATAACTATAGCACACCACAAAAACAAAGAGAAAGACAGGAAAGTTTATCATAACCAAACTATTACTTATCAAGATACAGGTTTTGTCTTACCTCCTTCTAGTTAACTGTGACATTAAAAGAGAAGTACGTAACTTTACCCAAGTTACCTGCAGCCCTATGCCAGCTCACTTTCTGTTGTCATGGCAAAGAAAGATACCAGCCTTTGGGGAGTATCAGGAGGGAATCATATGGAGCTCAGCCTTTCCAAAAGCCATTCTTCTTGAAGTTTGTGGGCATCAGGGAATTTATTTGGACTCTGGAGTAAACGTTGGGACTTAAATTGTGAGAGCATAACGATATTTGAATAAAGGGAAGAAAGCCAAGGTTGGCAGAAGTCTATTCTTCCGGAAGAAATGTAAAGGGCAGCAAGTTCCATTTTCTAAACATATGCAGAGACAGAGAAGTGGGCTAAGCTAGCTCCCTCCAAAAAAAATAGTGATTTCAAACTCATTTTCAAACAAATAATGTGTCTTTCATTCTACTTTTAAGCTCAAATGCAGCTGTGATTTCTCATGACTGAGTTTTATGATTTGATTCAATTCTCATTTTATGAGGACAAAATGCTCTATATTGTCTATGAAAATGTCTATGAAAAATATCTATGTTTTCTTCACAGGTGCTTTGGAGTACTTTCCTGATACTCCTCTTAGGGGACCAGCAGATACATCTGCCTTTACTTTTCAACTATTGTCTTGAATTTACAAGAATGCTAGATTATATAACTGGAAAACGGTCCATGAGGTGTTTTAAAGGGAATGCAGAGTATTTTGGGGGAATCCAGAGTAAATGTTATTGTTTATGCCAGCAGGAATTATTTCCATCGTTCATTCATTCAGCATCTGATAAAAGACTGAAACCATTTCTTCTTGGCTTTTTAATTCTGATAGATTTTGCTGTATAAACCTATACTGTGAATTTTCTAGAAAACTAGTCCACCAAATATAATGACTGTATTAAAAATTACCTCAAGAGATTACATAAATAAAACAGAGGTTTATCAGTCTTGAATATTTATCTAGTTTGTTGCTATCTAGGTGAACAAAGGGAGCAACCTGGAAACCTCGGTATCTTACTAGAATTTAATGTATCCCCTTTTTCCACATAAAGATTCCATTTTTTTTAACAGTTACAATTTTTGTTTGAATTTTTCTCTCCATGTTGTAAAGACCCACCTGATACTTTTATTGCTGTCCTTTTCTTTTTTCAGGGCTTATATTAATATTGTCCTAGTTTTCATCACAGATGAATACATGTGGACTTAAATGTTGTTGACTGAAATGAAGCTTAAAAATAACAAGAAAGTCTAGTTTTTTCCTTACTTGTTACACATGGGAACCAATTCCTTGCCAAGAAAAGTGATTCTTATAATCACAATATAAATATGGAAATAACCTGATTTTTGTGCAGAAGATTTATATACATTTTTAAAATATTAAAAGAAACAGATGTGGTTTTGAAGGTTCACATTTTTAATCTTAGTGTTCTGAATATATGAACTATGGTCATAATTCACAAAATCACAGAAATATAAGAAAATAAACAAGAAAAGTAATTCACTTAAAAAAGGAAATTTTCTTTGCACTTAAGAGATTTTTAAAAGTTCATACACTGCTATGGTTTTGACTAAAGCTTCTGGCTACTTTGAAAATTATTTCAGTTTGAAATGTCAGTCACTTTTAGTGTTATATAATGTATATTATATAACTGATCCTTAAGCTTCCCTCAAGTTTATAATTCTGGTTACTATTCTTAACAGTCTCAATAAAAAACTTCCAGTAAAGAGTCCAAATAAGCTTGTCAGTAGAAAAAGGAGATTTTAAAACACAATGTAAACAGGAAATAAAAGAGGTGCTAATATATTGGAAAGACTGAAATCTTGAAAAGAACTTTCTTTTGGAAAGTTGGAAAGCTTGAAAGACGGAGTCTTTCTCAGCCATGGTATATAGCACACAAACTCTCCTTGAAAAGGGAAGGAGTGACTTCACAGTATATCTGCTATATATTTTTGTGCATAAATTAGTAATTTATAACAGTACCTTGACATTGCTTGTACGTTACCACAAATGTTTATTTACTCTCCAAGATGTAACTTTCTTAAATGTCTCTCATCATATTTAAAACAGCAATTCTTTGTTGTTATTTTCCAAATTTCATGAGATAAATATGTACTTTCATTTTTATTACAACAGTGCATGAAATTTACTAAACCCAACTGGCTAATCCCTTCAAAGGCATACATGTTAAGTCCCAGACTCAGCTAAGTCCCTGAATGTGCTTCCATCTGGAAAAATGCATTTGAGTACTTGTGACTTGATTATTTATAGAATGTTGTTTTCTAGTCAGGCTTAAAGTTTCAACAGACATGTTCTTAAGACTGTGACTCACTGGAGCTTATTGAGTCACAGGTAATAAAGAGGATACTGCTAATATTGTACAACATTTACTCTTAAAGTAACATTTTAAAAAGCACAGTCTTCCTCTTTTCTAAGAAAAAAGATTGGCATATGTTCAAAAAGAAGGCAATGGTCCCAACGAAGTCAGGGATCTTTTCTGTTATGCTGATCATGATTTGAAAATTTCCATGTCTAAACATACTGAATATAAGACAGCTTTGGTAGACAGGGCCACAGGCTACTTTGAGCAGTCATAATCATTACTACTTAAAAGTTCTATGTAATCTTTAGATTATTTTGGACTGCTTAATTGCACTGGCAATAAAAATGCTCCCTATGGAAGTTAGTCAGATCTATTACTTTAAGAAGGTTTAACTCACTACTTGCATAGGTAATAAACAGAGCAAGAGGGATTCTAACTCTTTGAACTGAAGGTGAAATATGACAGTATTAACAAACTAGGTATTCACATTTTCAAATATATATTAAACTAAATAGCTACAGCTTTATAACTCCAGAATGTCATCAATTTTTGAAAGTAGCAAGAATTAGTAATATGTATGGAAATCTTGAGGCCAAATTTTTTGTATTAAAGCCAAAGTGGAAAGCTCATTACCTCCAGTGGCAGAATGATTGAAATCCAGCTGTTTATGCCATCTTTTGTTCTCTGTGTAGGTACTAGTACTGGTAATAGTTTTTCTCAGTTTCCCACAATGCCTGTGCCAAGGCATCTTGGTAAAATTTTGAGACATAAAGTGATATTTTGATGCCTCTTTTAATGACCTTTGTGTGTTAAATCTTGTTATGTTACCTTTGGGATTTTCCTTTAAGAAAAAATGAGAAATTATTTGCTGTTTCAGACAAGTAGTTTCCAGATTTACCTAAAATTGAAAAATGACGCAAATGCTATGACAAAAGCTTTGATTATATTTTGTATTTTGAACTATAAAATCCAACCTTCCTCAGAGACTATGATTGTTGGTATTGTATATTCATGAAACATGTTGTGACGTGGTAAGTAGTGTTTAGAAAAGCGTTAAAGCATGTGTTCAGATTATTCCTCCTACTTCCTCCATCTCAGAGCATGCACTGCATATCACACAACACTTTTTTAGAACTATTCATTTTTTTTTAGAGGTTGAAAAAGCCCATAATGACATAACACAGAGAGATCAATTAGGACCACACTCTGGAAAAGGGAAGAACTTGCTCAGTTTATTTTCAATGACTTTGCTTTAGACACAAAATATTCCACAAAGAAAAAAAAGTAACAAAATAGTTTAAAGATATACAACGGACAGCTCAGCTGTCATATTCTGGATCAAAGAAAGGTTCTACCTAAAAAATTACTTTTGTTATAGAATCTCTTTCTTTCATTCATTCTTTCTTTCTTTCTTTCTCTCTCTCTCTTTCTTTCTTTCTTTCTCTCTCTCTTTCTTTCTTTCTTTCTTTCTCTCTCTTTCTTTCTTTCTCTCTCTTTCTTTCTTTCTCTCTCTTTCTTTCTCTCTTTCTCTCTCTCTTTCTTTCTTTCTTTTTCTCTCTTTCTTTCTTTCTTTCTTTCTTTCTTTCTTTCTTTCTTTCTTTCTCTCTTTCTTTCTCTCTTTCTTTCTTTCTCTCTTTCGTTACTGCAGACTGATAGTTCTTGCTGCATCTGTGGCCTGTACCTAATGTAAAGAAATACAATGTGATTGTGACTCAAGAATATCCAGCTTAGTTCCACCAGAAATAGTTAATAGTATCATTTGACTATTCTAGCAGCTGAAGTCCTTATAGATAATACTAATGTTGATTTTTACTCCTGCAGTTTCTCAACTACTTTGCATAGAACTGGGAAACTTGGGGTTGTGATTTTGTGTTTCTGAGGTTTCCAGTGATAACAGTATCATTTTTATGGCTTTTTCAACCCCAAAGTAAATTTGTAAAGTTTAGATACAAGTTTGGTCATTGCGCCTGAGAAAGGGAAGAGTTAAAAATCTGTTAGTTTTTTAATATTAATAAATGCTATGTCAAATTTGTCTGTGGTAACTATTCTATCAGCAATAGAAGGCATCTGTTGACACTGCAATAATTTTTCTTGGAATTAATCTCTAAGATGTTTGTAAAGGTAGACATTATAGCTGACCTATTCTATAGTAACACTAATTCCAATATAAACCAGAATTTGGATGGTTGATGGAATTTGAAAACTGGAATTTGAGATAACCTGACTCAATATAAATTGTGAAGACTAGATTTTTAATATCTTCAGAGTTCTTAGATTTTTTTAGTGCTACATACAGTCCAAAGCTTAATAAAATGTACTTCAAAGGTGTAATATTTAAATTCTTTTAATGTAGTGCAGCTCCGGTAGAAAATGGTTAACAGTACTCATAAAAGAATGTTTTCATCAGTATTTGACAAGAAAGGGAAAATTCAATCAAGCTCTCAAGTGGCGTATTCAGCTGATAATAATGTTATTGCAAATTGTTTAGGTGACCTACCTAGTGACCAAAGTTGATCATTATGTCCAAACTAAACTTGCTATGTCCTCCTCCCTTTAGACAAAATATATCTGATGTAAGATTTAATTTGCATTATCACTTACCTGGAAGTGTAAAAATTAAGTGTTTTATTAGGATTGTGTTTAAGAAGTAAACTTATTAGGCCTTTTACTTCCTCCCTGACAGAGGTATCTGATTTTCTGAAGACACAAGAGATGTCTTGCAAATTACAATGAGTTCTCTTTCTAAGATCTTTCAAAGTTTCTAAAAGAATAACATAACCTTAATGGAAGTGCCAAAGATTTTTTTCTACACTTTTTTCAGTAGTCCCCAATTAAATTCCACAGGGCATCCTACAAGGCACTATAACCATTACGCGCTCATAGTTTCCCCTTCTTTTTTTATGATCTCATTTTAATTTACCCTGTGTGAGAGATTTCATGCAGTGTGTGAAACCTGACTGTTCCCTGAGCTTTTTCACAATACTTTTGCTCTTCCATAGGTAGAGCAGTTACATCAGAGTTGGATGGGAGGATAGCAGTATAATTAATCTGTATAATTCAGCGTTGTCATGATCTATAAAAAGCCTCATTATTGCTCAGACTGTATTGCAGAGATGATGTGACTGCAGACATAACTGTAAACATGAACCTTGGCTAGATTAGTGTTCACCTGACATCTGTAATAGCAACAGAGCCACCTTCATAGTATCATGCTTCATATTCACATTGTTAAACAACTGCATCCCTCTAAATTCTGTAGGTGTTTTCACAGCAGGAGCATTTCCCTCCATTACCCATTCTGGATTCTTAATAATACTTTGCTCGGATTAATCAATACTTCCATAATGTGCCCAAGAAAAAATCTTGTTTTCCACCCATTTTAGCCTACAAGACAGCAAAATTATGGGAGCTTATGGTAGGTGTATCATGCTCCAGCTTCCCTAAAGACAAACTGCTCAGGCTACATGCAAAGTTTTCCCCAAATTCCTTAGGGATTTTGCCCAAACTACATAATGCATTAACCACATTTTCTCCTAAACCCAGATTTTCAGCTTCATCATTTTTAAATCTAAGTGGAATACTTCTAACTTAAATAGAACTAAGGTAATTAAGTCTCTTAAGGGGTAAATATTACATTTGTAGATACTAGAAGAGACAAGCATTTCAAGTGTCCCCCAGACTTGTGCAACCAGATGTCAAAACTCAGACAACTGCACTATTTGTCAAATGAGAGTCATGTCAGGTTAGTGGTTCTCCCACCTTTGCTTTGCAGCCTTTGTTTTGGAGTGAGCAACTCTCTTCTTTTTTCCTTGACTGTGGAGGGCAGCTACTTGGTAGTCACTTGAGATACCAAGCAATAGTGTTCACCAGTGTAAAAATTACCATTTGTTGTTTAATTCTACACAGCCTTTTCTTTTACAATAGTTCAGGGTAGGTACAGTTATAAGAACAAGAAGTCAATATAAAGCTCAAACTCATTGCTGTACCCCAGAGCCCACTGTCATTTCCCACTTCCAAATGAAATATGTGTTTGGCCTGTGCTTTGGCAAGGAATGTAAAGAGGTGTTTTGATCACCTCAGTGCATGTTTGGGACAGGGTGGTAGTGCGCTACCTAACAGTTATGGCCTGAAAAGAGGCTGGCCAGAATATTTTCAGTGTGGTATTTTTAAGCTCGTGATATGCACACACTCCAAGAGTGCACAATGTGTCTCAGAATGATGGTCACCGTAAGGCAAATAACTGTTTCTTTACGTATTATATAATGTCATATAAGTCTCAAATCTGATTTCACTTATACAAGCATAACTTGATTCTGGAATGAGATCAGATTTTGATCCAAAATCCAATAGACTGCAATCATTCTATCAGTTACAGCTGAAAATTGAAACCTACAAGCTGTAGACACATAAAGTATATCTCTCATCTGTCTTCTAGATGCTCATATTTGTATGGATGTTTTAGCCTTTGATAGAAAGAGAAGCAAATAATTTGTTTAAACATTGAGGTCACATGTAGGACACAATTTCCTCGAGTGGATCAGTGTACAAATAAGAAAATTGTGAACAGACCAGAAGGAAAAACTTCTATGCTGTTTCTGCACTGAGATGTGTGACTATACTACTTCTAAACCTCAGGAAATTGTGCTGGGTGGGGAGGCGGGGGAAAGGAGAGGGGCTTTATCTGTTTTTCAATGATAAACTGCATAAATGCTTTCCAGAGGTCAGAGACTAAAAGTTGTAAAACAACTTTTGCTCAGATGCTACTGCTTAAAACCAGCAAGAGAATTCACTAAAGGCAAAACCTACACATTTGTACTTAAATTTTTAAATGGTAAATATGGCAATACAATATCCAAGAGTTATAGATGCCTTAAATGACAAATTTTTAGGATGGAATGGAGTCTTCTTTCAATTGTTTCATAACCTGGTTACTAAGTCTTCATTTTGTCAGGAGCTGTCAAACCTTGATCTTGAAATAGGATAACCTATGGCCGATTCAAAATTTCAGCATGGCCTGATGTATGATTTTGCTTCTATTAATAAAAATTCATGAGTTGGCCACAAAATTTGCAACTGACTTTAGATCCTGAAACCTACATCTTACCTAAGAATATCTGGCTTTTTGTTCTTTTTTAATTTCATTTCTCTTTGTTATTAATATATAAATACAAGTATTTTCTTAATGGTGACTGAGAAGTGTTTTAACTTAATACTGTAAAGCACATACAAAAATCTTAAAGGACAGTAGTATATTAAGATTATTTCCTTATGAAAACTATTTACTCAAGTAGGTGGTTTCTACATTTTTATCTGTCATTTAAATTTTGTTTTGCATTTCCAAAGATACAACCTATGGTTACACATATAATGTGTGACAGAAAAAGTCACATGCAATTCAGAAATTCAGTTGTGTGAAGGATACAAAGGCAGGCCCAAGTATGTCAAAGTGTAGGATTTAGGTTATCATTCAGTCTTAGGTGTATCAATTGGCAACATCTACTGGGAGATGTTTAATTAGTGAAGAACTGAAGTGAAACAAGAGTCTATGTGAAGGATATGCTTTTTCCACTTCTAAAAAGCAAGAGAATTATCAGTGTTCTGAAAATCATTGAATTGCAGTGTGAAAAAAGATGTCAAGGTATCTTCTGCTCCATTGCATTGCCTTGCCTACAGCTGGGGTTAAGAGGTATTTAGATTGTATTTAAATATATTCTATAACACAAATTTTACAACCTCTCCAAGGAATCTGTTCAATTGCTTCATAATACTTTGAAAATGCTGTCATTTTATGATTTTCCCCCCTTAGGTCTATATTGAATATCTCTTGTTACAATTTATGTCTATTACCCTAAATTGTATTTTCTTTAGACATGGAGGACACCTTATTCTCTTTCTTGTTGCAGTGTCCTTTTACATATTTCAAAACCAGTTGTGATGACTCTCCTCATCACTGCAGTATTTTTTTATGCACTTTGTTCTTCTTGCTCTCCACACGTCATTGTACTTTTAATTCTGTACTTGTCTTTGCACAGAAATATACAAATGTTTCCATGCTGCTATCAACAGTAATGATGAAAAGCATAATTTATATTCCATTGCTTGCCTACAACTTCTTTACAGATCAGCCTACACCAATATATACTCCTTCATATATTTGGTAGCCAGGAGGAAAGCAGTAAAACAATAACGTGCAAAATACTCTCCTTCTGTAAGAGATGTGCTCATCAGAATTAATTACAAGCTTTTACGTAAATGTGTGTATAGCAGAGTGGTCTGTTCTTTAAGAATCAGAAGAACATGGTCTTCACATAATGTTAAAAGTTAAAAAAGGAAAGGTCTGCATTGGTTCTGCCACTGCTCTGAGAAGTTGCTCCCTTTCAAAAGGCCAGAGAGAGAGGTTCGTGGGTCAGATGCTGAAGTGCACACTGTGAAGCTAGTGTTCTTATTCATTTAAAAGTGTGAGTTCCTAAATATTGATACTATTTCCAGAGATAGAGCCAGAACACTTAAAAATCTTCTAGGTTCTCAAAAGGCAAGAGTTTAACACTGAAAGGATAAAACTGATTGAAAACACTGTGTACACAGGTCTTTCCTCCACTCATTCGTATAACTTATAATCACTCTCTAGTCTAAAGTATTTTTCCTCCCTAAAGCAAAACCACTCCTGATGCGGCCTGGCCTCCACCATAGATTCTACCGCTTTTGTTTATTCAACACTTTAGACTAGGGCAGTCCTTTCACTTCCACATGTGTTTAATAGAGCCACAACCACCCTCTTGCCCCCTTTGTATATTTCTTTTATACTTAATTGTGCTTTAAAAGAACTTTTCTTGGTTTACTATCAGTTCAAAATGTAACCAAAACCAAGAGGGCCACCAGCATAGTTTATAGAATATGTATATATATGTATTTAGAATGTACAGAATTTAACTTCTGGTACTGAATTGCATAGCTTTCTGAAGTGGGATCCACTTGTAAAGGGGGAAATGGGACAGGGGGGATGGGACAGGAAGCTGAGAGACCTGTAGTTTCTATTGGCTCACACCCAATTACAGTGACACAAACTTTGTGTCACTTACTTCCTGCAGTGAAGAACTCTGCTTGACAAAGAACTGAAAAGTACCTCCCAATCCTAGAGAGAGAGATATGTAACGTTATTCATCTCCAGGCTTTTCCTCAAAACTCACACACAGGGACAATGGAGTATTCAAATAGCATGCCACTGAAGTCCTGCTTTGGATATACACAAGCATCCTCAGAGTCAACTGAGGCTTATGTTTAGTTCTCTTGATCCTGCAGTTTCCTGAAGACAGGGCCTTCTGCAAAATACCAAAACTGTAGATCAATGTCCACTGTGTACCTATGGGCCAGCTGTCAAAGAAAGGAGAGACGTCTTTCTGAAGCTCACTTCCTTTTTGCTCTGAGTACCAGTTTTTCCAGAAATCTCTAGACAGCTTATACTACAGCATTTCTCTTTGGCATGCCTTGGCTGCACAGCATTGGAGCTTCACTGCCAAATGTACTCCACTTTTGGAGTCTTGCACATGCAGTTACTCTTGCAAAACACCAACTAAACAATTGGCATTTAATTTTCTTGGCAATCAAGAGCTCTGTAATCTGAGACAGACTTCACTATTTTATTGAAGGTGGTGAGCTCTCCTTTACTGGAAATGTAATGCAAATACTATACTGTAAAATTCTGTTCAGAAATTATATACAATGTTGTTCATTTCACTGAATGAGGATGTGGGAAGAACTGTCTTCCACTGTTATGTGAGAATTTGTATTGGAGAGTATGGCTTACTCTTGACTTTATCTTTGTTTAAAGGCGAGTGACGTACGCTCTTCTCTTCCTTCCGTTGTATAATATATTATAATCTACAGTATCTCTGATACCTGTGGAGGAAAAAAAAGTTGCAAATTTGGCTGTGTTGACAACTGATCCTGTGAAGTAAGCAGTAAGACCAGCCCATCATGGATATTTTGAAGTTACACAGAATTTGAATTATTTTATTATTCTCATCCCACCCAGTTATCTTCCCTTCCCACCCCATCATGCAACTTGCATTATAAGTAGAGGGACAGTTCCACAAGAGCTATATTATGTTCCTTCCATCGGTGGATTTGGATCCATTTCAGCAACAAATGTATCCACTCAAAAGCCATAAAGATGCAACACAACATTTTCTCTCCTTTCAGTGGTTATCTAAACTTCAGCATTTCTATCTATGTAGGCAGTGTTTTCCTCTCTCATAATCTTTCCCCTTAAAAATAATTAATGAACTAGCCCATAATTGCATGTGCTTCCTATTCCAGTAAAGAGGAAGGAAACTTCCAAATCAGATGGACGTCAATTGGGCTGCAACTTCTGTTGAACAAATGTCCATCTACAGCAGGAAAAGTTCTTCCATTGCCAAGAGATGGATAGGAACTGGTCTTCCTCTCTTTAATGGGCAATCTAAAGGTCAAGAGCCTGAATGGAGACAAATGGTGACATTGTGACTGATGATTACTTTGTCCATTTGAAATGTAATACAGGAAGTCACTGAAAGCTGCCTGCAAGCTGATTATTACTATTCCATTGCCCCCCTATCAACAAAAATCAGCAACATTGAGATATATTTGCCTGGAAAATAATGTTTATAATGAAATAGTTTTAATAAAAAAAATTCCCATACAGTGCAGTAGAAAAATTGGTTTCCATTCCATACATAATTATATATAAATCCATAAAGATTTAGAGTAGATGGCAGTCCGAAAAATTTAAAGTTTGCTGTTATGTTTGGATTATGCTCATGCAAATCTAAGGGCAACAGTAGATTAAGTGATCATATTAATTTTAATACTAAAAAAAAAAATGTTCTGAAGGGTTTCCTTAACAAAATATTTGTAAAAGGTAATTATTTATTCACAGTTTTAAAATACATTTTATTTTGAAATTTAAAAACCCCATCATTTGATATCAAGCTCCTTCCACACTTCATCTATATTTACTCACTCCCTAGGCTGTATTAAATTTTTTTATGAGTTGGCCCCATCAATTTCATCCCTGCTACACAAAGTAGCACCATGTAAATTCTTGTAGGATTTTCACATCTGCATTAGTTTTACTAGCTCACCAGGGAACTCCATGAGTTTCAGTATTGCTTTGGGGGAACTATAGTGTCAATAATTAATCACTTTTTACTCGATGATGCTCCCTTTTGTAACCTCTTCTCATGTGAGCATGAAAAATACTCGCAGTTTCCATGATTTCCTCACTTCCTAGTCTAATTATATCCAGTTCTGTATCCAGGATGCCAGGAACAAGTCTCTGAAAAAAATGTTTTCAAGAGCTTTTGACCTCTTTTCAAAACTTCATTACGGTTCAGTTGGAATTGCACTATCATTCACATTAGGAAAATCAAGTGCTCTATGAAGAGAAATGGATAAACTCCAAAGTTCCTGCCATTTGTCCCAGTAACACCCTTTGTTAAGGGAGCAGTGGCCTTTGTGAATGCAAATGGAACAGACCTGTGCATAAGATTACTACAGATGAATTAAGCTTCATTACCAAGGACAGACCCCTGCTCTTGGATCACATTAGCACCTCTTTTGTGCCCATTTGCCTCTAGTTGCCACTGGGCTGTGAAAATGAGCAACAAAATTCCAACAACAAACTTTTGGGTTTAGTGCATGACAAAACATGTAATCAAGGTGTAAATGTAACTCCGCTGAATCCCTGGGGTTTCCATTCAAATTAAAAGCCAGTCATACAATTATTTAGTAATTATTATGATAGTTCCACAATATGACTTCCTTCACAAGGCAAGCTTAGGAAAAGCTCTCACATACAAACCGTTATTGCTTCTCCCTCATTCCACTTGATTACCACTGTATTTAGAGTTTCAATTCCACAGGGTCAAATCTTTATGTTTAAAATACAAACTACAGGATTATAGACCAGAAAAGTTGAGAAACTTCCGCATTTTGTGTCTATTTAAATATATCATAACAATGTATTAGGTTTTATTAGTTCTCAGATGTGTGGGTTAGGCATGTTTATAAAGCTTTCTCAATTTCTTTGTAAGATGACAAAAAATGGGTCATACAGCTTTCAGATCTCCCACTTTCACTTCGTGTTTACAGAGTTCTTCAGTTAAATCTGACAATAAGCCCAAATGATAAAGCAACAACTTGGCTCAGTGTGATACTGTTGTACTCCAAAACAGAGACTGGACTTGGGACTGTTAGAAAAAGCAGAGTTTCTTTCTGCAGGGGAGGTAGAAAATGAGGTAAGGTTCTTTTGTAGTTGAAATCTCAACATACCTATGTTCTTTGAGTACCTGGTTAGTATTCTGGTGTGCTAGCTGACTTATTTGATGGGGCAGTATGAATTAGGAACATAGCACAGTGAGAAGGCAAGCACTATACAATATTCTCCTTAGAAGTGAAAATTCAGGAGGCTAGGAATTTGTAAGGTATTGCTCCATTTAGAATAAATGCCAGCATGTTAAAAATTTCCCTGTAGTAGACCATTAGCTGTCAGGGTTCATATTTTCACGTATCATGAAAGGCCAAGTTTTCAGAGGGGAAAGTTGGTTAATAAATCCACTGCTTACATTTATCTTTCAGAGTATTCCACAGCCTCTCAAATTGCTTGTCTCCCTCTCTGCATGTATTATGCACTGGGAACTTAAACAGTCCAAAGGACTGGATCTGGCTGAATGCCCTGGTCTCTCCTCTGAAAGACAGCTCTGTCTGGAGGGCAGAGGGCAATGTAGCACAACCACAGAAGTGTTTTCAACAACTGAGCAATGTTTTCCTGCTCTTTTTCTCTAGGCAGCCAGAATTCACATTCTGACTGTGTGTGAAATACAGATTGCAATTATAGTCAGATGCAATTTCCCACGATTTGGGGTTTCATGAGCATTCATCATTTTGCATAGTTGTTTGGCACTGATGAGCTGTTAATGAAAGGTGAGCTTTTTGTGCTGATGCTTTCAGGCAAACTTGACATTATAAACATCTGCCTGTGCTTTAACACCTGTACACTCACAACCCAGCACCTGCTAGTGTCCGTGCACTGTGATTTATGAGCCTGGTTACAGGATCCTGAGGTCTTCCTGTGGCTCCAGCCAGTGGCACATGTGTGCTCCAGTGTGCACCATTGTGCTGTGGTCTCTTTTGCACTCGAGTAGTGCAGCTCCAAATTGACCTGGGTATATGCATATACCAAATTGACCTGGGTGGGCACTGCAGCTGAGACCCACCTCTCCCATCAGTTGTTTCATAGAGTCAAAGAATCATATAGGTTGAAAAAGAACTTTAAGATCATCAAGTTCAGCTGTTAAACCAGGACTGCCAAATCCATCACTAAACTATGTCCCTAAGCACTGCGTCTACATGCTTTTTTAAACACTTTCAGGGTTATTGATTCTACCACCTCCCTGTACAGCCTGTTCCAATGCTTGACCACCCTTTCAGTGAAGAATTTTTTCCTAATACCTAAACTAAACCTCCCCTGGTGCCACTTGGGGCTGCTTCCTTTTGCCCTGTCACTTGTTATCTGGGAGAAGAGACCTACCCCCACCTGCCTACAGGCTCTTTTCAGGTAGCTGCAGAGAGCGATAAGGTCCCCCCTGAGTGTCCTCCTCTCTAAGATAAACCACTCCAGTTCCCTCATAAGACTTGTGCTCCAGACACTTCACCAGTTGTGTTGCCTTTATCTGGATATACTCCAGCACCTCAATGTCTTTCCTGTAGTGAGGGGCACAAAACTGAACACAGTATTCGGAGTGCAGCCTCACCAGTGCTGATTACTCCCCTAGTCCTACTGGCCATACTGCTTCTGATACAAGCCAGGATGCTGTTGGCCTTCTGGGCCACCTGGGCACACTGCTGGCTCATGTCCAGCTGGCTGTCGACCAGCACCCCCAGGGCCTTTTCTCCAGGCAGCTTCCCAGCCGCTCTGCCCCAGGCCTGTAGCAGCATTGCTTGGGGCTGCTGTGACCCAGGGGCAGGACCCGGCACTGACCCTTGTTGAACCTTGTACAATTGGCCTCAGCCCATCGATCCAGCCTGTCCAGATCCTCTGCAGAGCCTTCCTGCCCTCAAGGAGGTCAACACTTCTACCAACTTGGTGTCACCTGCAAACTTAGTGAGGGTGCACCCGATCCCTTTGTTTATATCGTCGATAAAGATAACTAAACAGGACTGTCTCCAGTGCTGAGCCCTGGGGAACACCACTTGTGTCCATCTGCCAGCTGGATGTAACTCCATTCACCACCACTCTTTGGGCTCCTCAAGAAGCCTTCCCTCAATGTTGTTGGTGCTGTGGGAGGGAGCCTGGCGGCACCCTGTGTCAGCGAGCCAAAGGCTATTGGAGGGGTTTGACCATCTGGATCAGGGGCCACAGTGCCAGCACAAGGCAAATTGGCTGAGCCTGGCCCTGGTGGGGCTGCTCTGAGGGGAAGGCCTGCCCCAAGGGCAGCCAGAAGCTTGCAGAAAACCCCGCCATGGTGGCACGTGTGTGTGTGTGAAGGGTTTCCCTTGAACTCTGCATGTTCCTCCCATGCGCTCTCAGTGAATTCTCACTGAACTGTAGCCTGTGCCTAACTCCACACTTCTCTGGGCTCCATTTGATGGGGTGCTTTGAAACAGCTGTCAAAGAAACTCATGTCAGGTGAGAAAATGTGCCATGAGCTCTTTTTTTAAAGGTTAAATGGTATTTCCCCAAAGAGCTTGCATTTTGCACATAACTTAAAGTGTTACCTCCAAACTTAATACTATGGGTCTCAAAGATGTTTAGGCATCCAGCATGTGCCTGTGCACCTGCCTTCATAGTCTGAGCCCTAGCTGCCACACACTGTTTTGAGATATTCTAAAAATCTGGACCCAGATACATATAAACTTTTAATTTAGTTTGTTATTGGTGATACTTAAAATGGTAATTTTATGGATGAGATGACTAATTAAGATGGCAATAATCAGATATTTTGCTGGCTTAAAATACATGCAGCTAGGTGTTTCTCCACAGTTACACCTGCATGGTAGAACCATGCTGGCAACAGCCTTCTCTTTGTGAAAACTGAGCATAGAAGCTCTGGTCTTTGTGATTTCAGCACACTGCAAGGCTCTTAATCATTAGTCCTCTTGGATTTTTTCTTTTTTTGCTTTTGTTGCTTGGGTTTTTTTTTTTAATTAATCAGCCACTGATTTTATTTGGCATTAGCACTCATTCAGTGATCAGAAGAACTGGGGCTGTGATAGCTTCTGATTTCAACACCCAGGAATTATTCTTCAGTTGCTTTTGTGACTCAGTACAGAGATATTAAATACTATAAATATTCTACAATTTCTAAGGATTTATAAGTTATTGTTTTTATTATACAAATGTCTATTAATCCTATTTATTTTAGCAAATGTTTCTATAGCTTATTTTTCATGTTTTATTTCGTTACAATCTGTCACTAAGGAAACAATGCTTGAGTGACTTAAATATCTAACTGGACTGTACAACTATAAACTCTTCAGAACAGCTGTGAGAGAAATACACCTGCTATTATTTTTTGAGGATTTTTCTTTTCCTGTTTTTCCCTGTAAATCTTGTATGAGTCACTCCTAAGCCAGTAACATTCAGGTTTAAAATTAGAAAGACAATCTCTCTCTTCCTAGCAAAATTAAAAAAAAAAAAACAGACAAGGAAACCAAGTCAAAGCTATTCTGGTAAGATTTGTAAACCTAAAAGCTGGTAAAGCTGGTTAAAACTCTCCAGCTAAAAGTTAAATTTGATTCCACTGAAGATATTTAAAGTAGGACTTGATTAACATAACTCAAACATCCAAAATGTAGATTAATTCCTCTTTAAAAGAAGTGATTGTATTTTATTACTCTCTAGTTTCTGAGCTGAGATATGCTATTTCTCAGATATTTGTGTACTCCAGCATTGATATTCCAGTTGCCAAAGCATCTTCAACCAAGGGCTGAAGAGCCAACACAACAGGAGACAATCTGTGTTCTGGCACTGGAAACATGATCAGCCTCAGCCTAAATGGAGAATTCATTGCAACTATGCTATCATCAGAAGGGAGAGAATTGTCAGCCAGCTGTGTAACTGCCTAGCAAAAACCTGCTTCTAGGAAGCACTACCTGCCTTTCGTGCTCAGTCTGGGGAGAGATCACATTTCTGGGGAAACATCCTTTCAAGATTCTCTGCTTCAGAAGCAGCAGAGAAGACTGCAGCGTGGGTTTAATGGTACCACTCAAAAGGCTGAGGCAAAAAACCCACATTGCAGCTGGATAAAAACAACCCATATTTCTGCTAGCAAAGTGTTCTCCTTATCAAGACTGCTGGGTGGGAATGGTCCTTGCCACCTTTCAACTATCAAACTTGGCACAGAAAGCAATTGATTTTTATCAGCATACAAGCATACACTACAGTCATGTTCCAGTTCCCAGGCAGATTGCCAGACACCTCTAAATTTACTGGCATTGTGAGCAGTGAGAGCAAGGGTTGAGGGGGAAGGGAAGATGAATCTGTGCAATTTAGGAATGTAGAGCTGGTTTAGGAAGCTAGTATATACAGGAAACCCCCATTCTTCACATTTCAGTGTACTCTGGGTTACTATTTATGTACTGGGAAAGTTATCCAAATGGGCTTTATGAAGGTCATACCAATGTTTTAGTGAATTCAAGTAGCTGGAGTTTTGGACGACAGACTGCACTCCTGTTGCAACGTAACTATGTTGAAGAATACCCATTAATCCAGGTGACAACTGTCTGCTTTTGAGTTCAAAAAGGTTAGATCTGGAGAAAGTTCTTTCCAAACTTTGAAAAAACTGAAGGGAAACAGATCAGCTTGTTTCCTGAGATGAAAAGTTCAGCGTTTAGTTTTCTATATTTTTAATAGTGAAGATACTTGAAACCCCTGCTTCCACCCTGAAGAAAGATCATTAGCTCAGAAAACCTAATCCTCAATTTAACTTCAGAATTTTTCCTTTAGTGTTTTGTGAGGTTTCAGCCTACAAATATAAGAACTGGGTCATATATATTTTTGTATATAGATATAATGCACATATAACCTATATATAAGTTTAAGGAGCAACTGGACAACACTTTCTAGTCATATGATTCAGTTTCAGGTAGTCCTGTAAGGAGCAGGGAGTTGGACTCAATGATTCCTATGGGTCTCTTCCAATTTGAGATATTCTGTGATTCTATGATTCTAACTGATCAGCATCTACCCCCTTTTCCAAGTGCAATATGAAAATACAATAATATATTACAACACTATGAATATACTCAAAATGTGAACAGAGAGGACGAAATAAAACACGTTAACAGATACTTAATATGATTGTTTTCGTCATGGTTAAGTATCTGGGGAATTGTTCCTTGCCATCATTGCATCATTGCATCACCTCATTGCCTAGGAAGTCTATCTTTTTTTAATAGTACATATTTTCATAGGGTTGCAAATAAAAAATCAACATAATTTGATGATCACTCATAAACAGCAAAAAAAAAAATCCTCTTATTTTTCATTATCCATTTATTATTGATTTCCAAACTTTTAAATATTTAGGGGGAAATGCTGGCAGGGAAGTGAGTGGGGAGGGTAGGGGAGAGCGGCGATGCGGGGGAAAGCAAGAGAAAATAATCTTTCCTGTTTCACAGGTACATGTGTTCTTTTTCCATTAACCCATGGTAAGGTGTTTTTGTTGGTTTGGTGGGTTTTTTTTTTCAGTTGAAGGCCTGGTTAAAGAGGTTCTAGTTCTCTGGGGATCTGATAGAGCAGCTGCTGTCACTGTGTGAGGAAACAATGCACAGGTGCCAGGACTGTTTTTTTAGCTGGCAATTTAGAAGGAAATACAGCCATCTTCCAAGAGGAATAAAGAGCATTTGAATTTCTTTTTTTTTTTTTTTTTTTTTTTTATTCTTGTTACTCTTGTTTTCAGAAGTGATGCTACAGAAAAGGCTGCACACAAAAGGAACTTTTGTAGAAGACTCTGGTTTTCCTCCCATTCCCCATCTTTTTAGTAAATGTATTTCATGCATTAGGTGATGTTAGCTGGATTTTAGTAGGTTACAGCCTGACTGTTTCTGCTAGCGTGGAGGACAGTAAATGGTGGTGAGCTCAGTCTAAGGATTCCATCTCTGTTTAGATGAGCCTACTTCGTGTACACTTCAGAGCACTTGCTGGCTTATTCAAACATCTAGTTAAACACTGAAAAAAGGAGGAAGGGAGCAACTATAAGATACAAGGGTGACTTATTTAATTGCATTTCCTATAGATGAAATCACTAAAATTAAATATTAGTATAGATAATATTAATATCCTGAATAACCTCCACTCAGGTGGGTTACCAACTAAACATAATACGACAACACACACAGATTAGAGAAGGAAGGTTTATCGCCTTCACAGCATGTCTCTATTCAATTCTAGTGTACAAACACTAACACATTTCAGTGTCTTAGAAGTCAATCAGTGATGTCACTTCAATTTCAGATCCTGGATGAAATCTTGTCACTTGATAATTATTTGCCATGTTAATTTCATTTTAGAAAGTATGAGATTGATGCCAATATTTAATATGTGGCTATGTATTTTGTCCACTCATTGTACAGAAATTCCATCATTTCTTTTTTGATCCTTTATGAATAATTTTGTTCTTGTCTTGTGTAAAATAGTGCAGAATATCAGTCTGAACAAAGTATTTAAATGTACCTGAAGACCCATTGAAATCAATAACTACTCAGATACTTAAGCCCAGGCACTCGCTTGCAGACTGAAAATTAACCTTCACAGCATTCAATCCTATTCTCTTTGGTTTTAGTGATGTTACCAAGGATATTCCAATCACGGGGAACAAGGTGAAAGAGAGCCTGGAGTTAGGAGAGAAAGAGAATGGAAAAGTCAGATTTTCCATCAGTAGAGTAATAAAAATAGATAAAAGAGATTCCAAAGTAAGGTATCTTTTGTGTAATTTACAGATGAATTAAATACGTTACTGATTAATTAAATAGACTCTTCTGATCCTGCCTACTGGCTGCTTCTTTTTTTCTTTTTTTTTTTTTTCCTTCGTTTTGAAAACATTCTTTGGCTAAAATTTTCTGGATGAAAACATAATACTAAATTGAATATTATGTTGTAGCTGACTTTCTCTTATCTACAAAAACCTTAAGCTTAATGAGAAATTTTTATTATAGTAGTAATATTAGTGACAGTTCAGAGCTTATCACGTAACTGAATTTCAGCCTGTCAGGGACTTGTCTGTGACTGTATATCTAACCAGCCTGAAGGCTTGTATATTGTTAGTGTATTGTAACCTGAGTGGTTCCTTTAGAGGTGTCAGTAAAAAAATAATAGTTTGCTGTTATAATTACATATACATATATAACTTAATATCTTTTTCAGCTTAAGTGTAATTTAACAGATGAGACAAAAAGTGTAGTCTCACATGGTCTGAAGAGTTTCTACAACATTTCTGTGACCTTTATCTAACAAATAAGCATTCTTCCCTCAGTTTTCTTGCTTGTGTAAACTAAACACATAAACTATTAATTCTTAATTTGCTGGCAAAGTATATGGAAATGTAATAAAAAATATAATTTCTGTATTTGTGGCAAACACTACCCTTACCAGCACTGTAGCTGCCGGTAATTACCATTACATCTAAAGCAGATTTTCAGTTAGATTTTAGAAAACTAGTTCTGAGATTAACGCATTCTATAATAGCTCTCTGCCCAGGGGTAGAACAGGAGCTTGTAATTGTGAGACACAGATTTTCAATTATGAGTTGAAAATTATTTCCCACTTTGACTACTAATTAATCCAGTTTCGTTTCTGGGTTTGAAAAGTTTGGCTTGGGGTTTAAAAAACACCAGAGTATGTACTACAGAAAGATGTCTTTGAACATTAAGATATTCTTTTTGTTCCTCTTTGGTTTTTATAAACACCTGTCTATAACATACATAGCAATTATACACAGTTTGATAAGTAAATATGTAATTTTTCATAGTAGGTAACAGGTACATGTTTGTATCTCTCTTCTTGAAATGCTGATCTCTCCAGCATTTCTGCTACACCATCTTTCTACATGTCATGGAAAAGTGTGGAAATATACGCAACTGAAACAGTACACCTCTTCTTTAACTTCTGCATCTTGCTGAGGTGAATCATAAAACTGTTTTCCAAAGAGATATTTTTTGAGCTTTGCCATACTTTAGATTTATAGATGGCAAGATTGTATATTTTCTCCCTATACTCTTCTAATCTCAACTGCTTGATTAACATTGTTCAGACATGCCCAGGACAGAGAACAAAAGATTATCTCTGTTTCATAAAATTATCAAGTGGACCTATGAAAGTAATTAATAGTGCATTTTTTCAGTAAATTAATTTGTTATTCCCATTCTAAAGTATTGAGTTAATGCAGTGTTTGGGGGGATTAGGTGAAAAAAGGATTTCAGAAGTAACCTGAGAGGTATTAAAATGTAATCACACACACATTATGTGACAAAATTCTGTGTATATGAGTCTTCATGCTTTATGCTAGAGATAAATGGAGACATTTACCATTTAAAAAAGAAAGATGGAATCAACGTCAAGTGACTATAGTTTGAGCCTTACATTCCAAAACTACACAAACTGCTAGGTTGTGCTGTCCTTCTGTGGTGTGCAACTAACTATTTAGGCCCTTTCACTTTTTCATACATACTTAAGTTAATCAAATACCTTGTAGTGCTTGTAAATCACGGCTAGACTGTGACTAAGTACTAAGAGTTGATGCATGCTGTTATCTGAAGCTATTTTTTAATTTCTCTCTCCCCAGTCTTTAGAAAGTCTTGGTGGTTCTTTTTCAACACATCCTCTCTCAGTCTGTAATGCACAACAGACAAGATCTGGTCTTACAGACTTTGGAAGATAAGCAGGAGGTGAAACTGTTCTGTATCACATATGTCAATAGTCAAAGCACTTTATTGAGAATGGAGATCAAACTGAAGTATTTTGCAGTCCTTAAGTCAATACCAATCAATCAGGAGGAAGGCAAGTGAAGCTTAATCATAAGCAAGTTAAAATATTTGTAAATTAAAAACTGGCATGTAAGCTTGTTTAAAAAATAACTGGAAGTAAAACTACGTTCACAACACTAGTTGTGGATTTTAGGGCCATAACATATCTCATTTATATTCAAACAAAACAATCTCTGTTTAGCAGAAAAGACTAAGGCATACCTTGACTGATTGATTAGCTTGGTACTAATAGAAACTGGTAACTAATCCAAGGGATGCCAAAAGGGCAACTGTGAGAAAGTTTTTATGGTAGCACTTACAAACTGGTGCAATTAATTTTCGTGATATTTGAAAAAAATTAGTCTCTCTTCCTTTCCCTCTCTGACCACACGCCATCCCCACAGCCCACCGCCCCCTCCCCCCCCCCTCCCCCATTTGCTACCACTTGGTCTTTTGTCAGAAGCTACTACTTTGGCACCTGCTGAAAAGTAAAGGATGAATATTTGTTTGACATTGAAATAATTTAATATTGCAACCAGATACCATGTATAGAAATACCTTTGCAGAGTGGTTATAAGAAAAAGATAATTCATTTCAGGCACAAAATCTCAATAACAATGACAAGAAAATGCTGTTTTGCACAGTTTGCATGCTGTGCACATGTAAACAATAGCCAGTGTAAACAACCATACATTTAAAGAACTCAATATCTCCATTTTTCCCTTTCTTTAGAATCTAGACCAGGTGTACCATCTAGCCCTATTATGTACAGAAACCATAGATACAAAGATTCCTGTAATTAGTCTAACACTGTCATATACACGATGAGCTTTCATTGAACATTAGTTAGGACTAGATGAGTTTGAGAGGTCCCTTTGAACACAAATTACCCTATGATCCTAAATCTGTCTCATTAAAAGGCCACTAATTAGACAAACCTGTACCTATTTAGTTGCCTTTCTAGGTGATAGTTGTTCAAGGGATTTTGTTTTGTTTTGTTTTGATTTTTTTTAGTATTAATTAAGAAAGTGAGCTTGCTACACTTTTAGTAGCGTGAAGGACTGGCAGAAGAGGGATGTTCTTCTGAGGTGAAATCCTTCATAATAGTATAATTGTTAGAGCTCATCAGGGAGACAGCTAGAAATATCAACAACTAGGGAATTATATGGGAAGATCAAAAAGAGAAGGAAATCTTATTTTCCCTTGTTGGAAGAGAGACCACGGTAGAACAAGTTACATAGGAATCGCTGACCTCTAGAGTCAGCCTGAAGACATAATGTATTGCAGTTGAGTGATTTGTCTATATATAGACTATTTACCTAGAGAGGGCAGCTAGTATGATAAACAGTGGTAGTACAGTTAAGTCACTAGAGAGTACTGTAACTCACATGCTCAAATAAAAGTTGTAGTGCTTCAATCTGAAAGAGAAGAAACAGGCTTGTAATCCTGTGTGCCAAAGTAATCTTGTTACTTCCTCTTTGAACTTCAAACCTCAGTTTTATATAGGAAAAAGCTGTAATTCCCTGGCTAAAAAATGACAACCTCATTTCCAGCACCTACTCAAATCTCAACTGTCTACTTAGTTTTGATATTCCAAAGAATTCTTTGCTCTGAACTGAGAAGGCCTTAAGGGGATGAGATACCAAGAAATATCTCATTATCTGTCGTAAGTTACTGACGTCAGATATGATAAAGATTATATCCTGCTGTTCTGGATGCTTTTTATGTGATTAAGAATAGTAATTAAATGAAATTAAGCTAGTGCCAAGTTTTTAAGTACATACTGGCAAAATTTTATCTTCTGTTCCAGTTTGTGTGCTACTTTGTAATGATGCAATAGTTCATTGGCAACACAACAGGGTCCTGCTTGTTTATTTACATTATCTTGCACTGTTATATGTGCCTTTACTGTATGTAATCGATCTATAAATGTCAGTGCTTTTGTCTTTAATGTTTTAGTTACATTAACTACCAATTAGGTCTACAGTAATTAGGTGTGCAACACCACTAGACAAATTAGCTTTAAATTTGAAAGAAAATTTAGTTCTGGTGTTTACTATAACAATTCTAGTATAGCTAGAACACATGGATATAGCTATATCCATATTTCTGAAAGCTATTAAGGTTCTAAAGAGGTTTATATTTTTGCAGATTTCTAAGTGTCTGTGAGAAGCACCATGTAAGAATTCTGATCTATCTGTATAATGCTGTCTTACCAGAAAAGCTGCTCTTGAAGACTAATTTTTTTAGTAGTTCTCAATTCAGAAAAAACACAAATCCTTTCTATTTCATCAAGAGTAAGTAGAATCTCAACAAAATTTTACTAGCAGAAAAAAAGTAAAACATATAATTCGTAATCTTAAAGCTAGCTCACATTCTTTCATGATTATTGGTGCACAAAGACTGCTAGCCATACATGTGCCTCCTCTTTTTCGTCTAAACTAAAGCTAGCACCCTGGAAGCAATATGTTATAGAATATGCCCTGGAGGCTCTCAGGTGTAGAATGAGTAATTTGCATGGTGGTAAAAAGTAATTTTACCTTCCATCACCCTGCCCACAAAGAGAAATAAACCAACAAAAAGCACTGTGGAAAGAAATCCATATTATACACTGAAAGATAGAGATCTGTAGATTGCAGAGTTGTGAGAAATCATGTCAGTATAATAATTTTGTAACTCCTCCTGCAAGCTGAGCAGACGAATGTAGGAAGGCCTGACTCTGAGAGAAACTGTACTTCCTGAGGTCTCCATCTGTGATGTTCAAGGTTATAAATTACTTGCAATTGAGGAACATGGCATATTACTGCTGTTACAATGAAAGGCATATTGCATGCTCCCCAAATATTTGCTTTCTTTTTAAAGGATATACAAACACAGCCTGCATCTTCAGTAGGCAAAATGTAGTTCTGGTATCTTCTAGTGATAAATGTGGGCTATCATCTGTTGCTGCCCTGTGTTTCATCACAGAGAAGACTAGTAACTGAGGTAATGTAACTTTAAGTGCTAGCATACTAGCCTCTTGTCACACTTTGTGCACCCTCCTTCTCAATGTGTAATCCTGAATTTAAATAATGGTTTTCTGAAACACAGAGATAACTAAGTTTTTTATCTTATCATCCATGTGTCTGTTTTGTTATGCTCTTTAAAACCTCTACCATGGAACAGTGTGCTAGAATCTTTGACTGGTCTTCCACTAAAAAAAGAAGGTTCTTCAAATAACTTAATATTAGAATTGTAAAGGTCTATTTTATGTAGGCTCAGAAATCTCTTTACTGTTATTGAATTGGTAGTAATACATAAGTAAACATAATGCTGAAAGTAAGTAACTAAGAGCTTACTCTTTAAGGGGTGATTTGTGGGTTTGTGCCACTTTACACATGTGTGTACCTACACAATTGCATATACATTATATATGGACATGTAGAAGAGAGTGAGGGTTTTGCCCAGGTGGAAAGAATGATGCCTTGGGAAGATTAACTCCTGATAAAGCCAGTAGCAGACTCATCAACTTTTTTTTCCAGATCACAATACTATTAAGTCAGTCCTTCAAAACTAGCCCCTAGATACAAGCCTAGGTAGTTTATTAATAGAACAGTTTGAAAAAAATGCTGATTCAGTATCATCAAAACAGTGGGAACAAGCTGGTTTTTCTTAGTTACTCTGGACAGAAACTAGACAGGTTTCCATGGAAACTTGCCTACCTCACCACAGTTTGCCTGTCTGGTGCCAGAATTCCAGCCACGGGATGAGTCTAAGCTTCTTGGCTGCTGGGGCCATCAGGGTTCAGAGAGCTTGTGGAATGTCATCCTGAGTTTGTTTTGAAACACCAAGCAAGAATATTGTGTCAATTTCTGTTGCAGCACAAACAAACCAGTAGGCTGCAACAAGGCTTTCCCCTATGGTCAGATTCTACTGTCTGTGCTGTCTCTCCTTCCTCCAGAGATCAGACCACACTGCTCCTCCTCCATCCAGCCCCCTCTCCCACAGTCCTCAGGGCTATTTAACCACTCAGCACCTGTAGGAACGAGCTACACCTGCACATCATCCATGTCAATCAACCCACTGCTCTGAGGCAAGGCCACAACTGCATGTTATCAATGCTAATCAACCCACTGCCTTCATTCCTCTACAAATTTCTGTAAGCAACATTTGATGATTCTTGTCCTAAGAAACGTTGAAGCCTTCTTCAAAATGCAACAATTTTCCTATCTCTGAGATTTTTCACTCCAAAAAGGAAGTTTTTGCTCTAACTTCTATTTTTATGAAAAGCTTCTATGTCTCATATTTCAGGTATGGATCTACAAAACTTTCCTACTACTTTTATGAAAGTCACAAGCTAGCAAAATTTCATCCTGCTTGTCTGTGATGAACACGGCATTGGTTTCAAAGGCATTGACATGGCATGGTTTCAAAGGTGTCAGTGTAGGAGGAACACCGACTTGTGGTAAGACAGGTGTGAAGGCAGTTATTGCTTAATATACATGTATATTGTTCTTTGTAAGTGCTGGTATCGGTGTGCTGTGAAAGAAAACCAGTCCTTCAACTGGCTTTTAAAATTTGTATGGAGAAAACTATTTTTAAAAAATTTTGAGGTTTTAAAGATTTTCAAGACAGAAGGCGATATTTGACCTTGTTCTAAGTTTAGATTTATTAAAATATTTTTAAAATAAATGACAAGTCCCTTTTTTTAAACATGAGATGAAATACTGAACTATTGATCCATATGTTAAGAGATCGCTTTTAAACCCCCTTGAAAGCAAGGCATTAAAAGAAAAGGACAATCACACCTGATAGCAAAAATCTCATCCTGGCTGAGTTAATTTTTATGCTCTTTGTTTGTGAGTCCCTTACGAGGAATGTTTTCATTATGTTCTTCCAGATGTAGTCTTTACTTCTCATTGCAAAGAGCTGCTGTCACCATTTCAGTCATCCTTCTGTTTTGTAAGCTGGGTGTTTACAGTGTGGTAAGAACATTAAAACCATCACTCACGCAGCAAAGAGCTAATGGAAAAATCTTACTTGCAGCTGTGGAGGAAGCAGAATCATGTCTGAACTTACTTATTTTAATCCCTAAGTAACAGCAAAGTGTTGCACATCTTGGTGATGCACACAGCATCAACTGGGAGAAGCAACAATAGCTCAGGAGCAGTAAGAACCTACTGAACAGCCAAAGAGGAAAGATGTACATCTTTTTATTCAGCAGACAAATACATGTGAATGTAAAAACCGTAACACAGCTGGTTCATGCCCCACAGTTCTTCTATCACATACTGAAGGCTCATATAAAGCTCTAAGCCTTCAGGTCACTGCTGTCACACAGTTCTTCCAAATTCATTTATCCAAGCATGATCCACTGGTCCTTTCTGGCCTTCTTTGTTTTACTGCTTCCAAGCTTTGCATTTGGATTCACTGTTCTTAATACTGCGGTATGCCTATGCTTCTGTACTCTAACATAGTTGCTTTCTTCTATTAAATAAGAGCTCTTATTTCTTTGACTGTGTTTCATAGCTGACCATGAAATACACTGGGGAGCCTTCAACTGATGGGAAAGAACATCTCTCCATCTGCTCAGGAAGATCTGAGATGTAGCTTTGCTTCCTTTAGAATGCAAAGCCAAAATGGTCTGCCTCTGGTATTAGGATGGGAAAAATGATCTTGTGTTGCTGTTTTCTCCTCCCTTTCCCCCTTTTCTGAGTTGCAACAGACATCCTTGCACTGGAAAGGTAGGGTATCTCACATTTCTGAGACTCCTGTAGGTCTTACCTGGGACTAGCTGACATGCTGATACCCCACTCCAATATTTACCTTTACAACCAAAAATTAATAGCCAGCATTTGATGGCTGTTTCTGTTGAGTGTTGGTGAAGTATGGAGTACTGTCAACTTAATATTCAGACTGTGACTACTGCAGTTTCCCCCTTTATAGCTGTAATATTTTCCTTATTTTCATTCTTAAACACATATAAAATGCATGTTTTGGCACTCCTATTTTTCAAAGCTGACTATATGATTTTTTTTTTAATGTCCCAACTTTCTGATGCAGTTAGATAGAACTTTGCCATTAGACATCAGTCAGAATCCTTCACTTCAACCATTTTACCTGAAGGACCTGACAGCTTTCCAGTCTCTTTCCTGAGGGTCTCACTGCTTGTAAAGCCACTGCTTTACTCATTTTGAAATCTGTCCTTGAGGAAAACCAGTGCAATTCTCCTCACTACCATCACTTATACTGTTATGTTTAACAATAAAAGGTACCATTTCTGCAAGATGTGACCTGTGATTTTCCTTTCTTCTGATCTTTTCACTTGTATGTTTCCTTACCATTTTAAATTCTCTTCTGCTTTGTTTGTTTCATCTCCTTATTGTGTGCTGAGCAATGAGACTGAGCTTCTTGGAGCCAGAAATTATTTTCTGCTTCTTTTACCACATATAACACAAAACATACCTTTTCCCAAGCCTTTTAATGTCTAATATACTCTGATATATGACTAAAAGTCCAAACTCTTGTGTGTTATCTCAAACTTTAGTTTATTCTTTTAGGAGAGTTTACCTACAGGGGAAGATAAAATAGACAGCCTCTTCTTACTTTTCTAGGATATATGTCTGTGGAAAAGTTTGGACACTCAAAATACTGGTTATAAAACAGGGCTGCCTTTGACAAATGAAGTGCCAATGCCCTCAGGAAAACACAAGATGGAATAATATGCCGGTTATTAGCTGGCAGAAAATCTGAGGTACATTTTAATACCCTCTGTTATTTAACTGTGGATGCAGTCACTGCATGTATAGTCAGCCAGATTATTTCATGTTCTTGCCTGTTTGAAATACTCTGGGGTGGTATCAGGAAGCCAGATCTATCCAGCAGACTATTCCCCAGATACCTGACATATGCTCACACACTGTGCTTTAGCTTGGGTTGGCAAAAGATTGGGGCATTTTTAGAGCTATGTCATCCTGTTACCTCCAGCTGGCTGCTACATTTTCTGGGTGTTTGCTGTCAGATACAGGTTAGAAATGTTCAGGATCCTTATTCTATGCCACGGTGCATGTTCTTGCTAATAAGCTCATATCTATGAATGGTTTCTTGGTGATTCCTACCCTTTGCACTAAGCAGGTAGAGGGAGGTTGTTGATTGTTTTTACCAAACTTGCTCAATAGGCAGAAATATTCATCCTGCAAAAAGCAAAGAAGGAAAGAAAATGCATCAGCTTCTGAGATGACTGAATATTACAACTGAAAGCTATAAGAATATGTACAGCAGACAGAAAATAATCTTCCATGGAAGAAACTGAGTTAAATAGCGATGATTTATTGATGATGTTAGGGCTGTTAGCTGTTTTACAGTTTTGCTTCCTTGAAAAGCCTTCCTGACCCAGAGAAAAGTTATCATAATTATATTCACAGTAGTGAAACTAATTTTCAGCAATTAAAAATCAAACTAATACCAATTCTCCTTTTTATTCTGCTAGACTTTTCAGCCATGCTATTATAACAATGAAATAATGCAGGCCTAAAGCCTGCTACCATATGTCCTGTTTTGGCTTAGAAGAAAGAAACTGACAGCTAATCAGCATTTGATAGCCAGTTCATCAGAAGTGCAATTTTGTTTAATTGTGGTCTATTCAGTTTATGATAATGCATCATACCAAAATGTTTATTTTTTTAGTACTTTTTGGAATTATGCAGTCCTTCACATCAATTAATCTACTGTTCAGAAAGCTGAGTCAAGAAATGGCTAGTAAAGGAAACCTTACCGTGTATCACACAGAAGATTAAAGTGAGCAACTGATTTGTCAGTAAAGATCAGATATGGCAAAGAAAACAAGGAGAGAAAAAAAGCACAAAGACCCCAGATGTCCTGGTTTCAGCTGGGATAGTGTTAGTTTTCTTCTTAGCAGGTGGTGCAGTGCTTTTTTTGGATGTAGTATGAGAATAATATTGATAACATTGATGTTTTAGTTGCTAAGTAATGCTTTAAATCAAGGACTTTTCAGGTTTCCCATGTTCTGACCATGAGCAGGTGCACTACAAACCAGGAGGGAGCAGTGCCAATGCAGCCGACCTAAAGCAGCCAAAGGGATATTCTATACCACAGAATACCATGATCAGTATATAAACTTGGGGGACTTGGCTGGGGCCAGTCAGTTGCTGCTCAGGGAGCGCTGGGCATCGGTCAGAGGGTGGTGAGCAACTGTATTGTGTATCATTAGGGTGGGTTTTTTTCCTTTTGGGTTTCATTCCTCTCTCCCTCTTGCTCTCCTTTTCATTACAATTGTTGTTGTTGTGCCAGCTGGGGTTAAAACACAACATCAAATCACAAGAAGATCTTTTCCTATCTAATATCATAGCAAAGCAGCAGCTTTATTTTCTATTGGGAAGTTATACAGACACATGAGCTGAATTTAAGAACCTTGTATGGTGTGGCCAGGAAGGGAAAGAGAAAATCCTGTTTTGGGGTGTCTGAATAGTTAGATTAATTACTGTTTAAAAATAAATAATTAAAAATAATGTTTGCTGTCTGAATAGTTAGATTAATTACTTGTGACAAATAACCAAAGGCCACGCAAATAGATGTGTAGGCATTTGACACTGTTGCCAGCCAAATCTCTTCCACAACTCTGCACAACTGTGTTTAGAAAACATTTGGTGGGATCTACAATTCCTTTCTTACATATGTTTCCCAGACTATGCAATAGGAAGCAATTATGAAATTTATATTTTAGAGAAGGTATTCAATTGAATATGGGTGTAAGCCTACACCTCATATAGTCTAAAATGTAAATATCTTTACTTATGTGGTTCAATTTTAAATCATTTTTAGAAATCGTCTACAGTGGATTTGATTAATCGTTGTATGATTAATGCTGCGGTGGTAGCATTGTAACCATCATTTGACTGGGATAGATTGATTGGCAGACTGACACATTTTTGTTCATTTTGTGCTTTTATGGGTCCTTCATCTGTGTGAAATGCTACCACATCATTCTGATATGAAAATTAAAATATTTTTTTCAAAATTCATGGTTACTAATGTCATAAAGTCCTGCTTAGTCTAGATCAGGGGTCCTCAAACTACAGCCTGCAGGCCGGATACAGCCCCCCAGGGTCCTCAGTCCGGCCCCCGGTTACAGAACCCCCCTGTCCCCCCCCCGCCGGGGGTTGAGGGCGGGGGGAACCAAGCAGCTGCAGATGACGGCCTGCCACTGCATCCGCGTGCCGGCCCCCTGGTTAGAAAGTGTGAGGACCCCTGGTCTAGAGCTTCCTCAACTATTGCATAAAGTGCAGGTAGGTTGGGAATGTTGTTAAGACACAGTTTCAGGTGTACAAACTGATAGATAGAAGGCTCCCAATGCTGACAAAAAGCTGTATCTCAGTAGTGTGAGCGTGTTACAAATACTGGGAGTAATAAAATTGCTTTTCTTGTTTCAGGCCGTATTAACCTCTGTGAATCTTTGAAAGTATTCACTTTAACACTATTGGTTTACTTTCCAATAAGGTAATTATCTCTTGGGGAGGACAGAGAGAATGCTGAGGGAAGGCGGAAAACAGATTTAAAGACAGGAACTGGTGAAAACAAAGTAGGGAGTAGACCAAGCACTTGAGACTGGAAAAAGGGCATGGAAATGGAAAGAGAGATTCTACCATGCCCAAATGTAGTGTTATCCATAATTTATAGTACTTGTTATTTCTTCAGTTAGAAATAAAATAAACATTATTATACCAACTTTTGAAGGGGGCAGTCTAAACTGAGATAAGTGGTTTGAACTCAAATTAGTTTTCATAGCCCTACCATATTAAAAGTAGATCATGATTTTGTAACTCCACTGTTTGTAAACCTATTCATTGAACTGTTTGGTTTTTGAGGGGATTTTCAAGCATTTAGTTACCGACAGTGGTTCTAAACCTGGTGAAGAATATTTGTTTAGATTCATTCATTTCTCATTATAATTCTCTCTCATGTTTGTCTTTTAAAACAGTGTTTATCTATTATAGTCTTTCTTAGAATGCCTTTGATTTAGCAGCATTTTTTATCTGGTCCTGGAACATTCATGGAACATGTCATCGGGTCTCTGTTCCCTGATCTGTTTTACCAAGCACCACACTAATATTTGAACTGGCATAAGAGAAAAGGTGATGTTTGCAGTGGAGGGAGATAGGAAATAATTCAGCCAAGCAGCTGGTTAAATTGAAACTACTGCTGAAACAAATGTATATGAGATATGTGTTTGAGGAGACTTGGAACTGATTCCCTGTTCTTCCACAGGCTTCCTTTCTAACTCTTTGGTAAATTATTTAGGCTCAGAGCAGCAGTTATTACCTAGTTGCCATGTTTTTTTTAATGGACATTAGAAGGCTAAATGCTAATCTGAGTCAGGCCTTAGACCCTTGTACCTTTGTTAGGTATCTCTAAACACTTCCAAAATAAAGCATGAAAAAAAAATCTTGAAGGGCTTAGATGTTAGGAATACACAAACATTGTCAAATAAAAGATCATTTTCATGTAACTACATATATATATTCACATGTACTTGAATAGGCCAATTGCTAATGTGTCCTTTACTGGGGGCTAATGAGAGCAATCTGTCTCCTCTGAGGCAATATGACAAGCTAGGATTTGATCTTTTTGGCAAAGGAAATTTCAACGGGTAAAACCTGATTTACCTTTTACTCTGGAATAAAATGCTTCCTAATAAACAGTGCTTGTACATCCTTTTCCAAGTTCATTCAGAAAAGAGTAAATGAGCCAGCAAGGAAGGTTTTTGAATGACACTTTCTCATAAGAGTGTTGGAGGCCAATGAGATATGTAACATTTCCTCTAGCATGTTCAGGCTTAGCACTCCCTTTCCCTGGAATAGTATCAGAGATGAGTAATTTTTCCTGTGTAAAGCTTATTGTTTGAGACCTGCTTCTCACCTTAGAAAAAAATAACACCCCTTCCCTCTCCACCTCCCCAAAAAAAGCAGAAGTTTCCATGTCCGGCTTTGTCCCGACACACCTTCTGAAATAATAAGTGGAAGTCACAGTTCTTCACTCCTGCTTTCGTCATAACAAAAAGGTCTGCAGAAGCCTGGGAAAATAAAAGTGAGCAAGTAGCAATGTGTGCTAAAGTTCAAAGAGTGGGTTTCACTTACAGTGGTATTTTTTGCATATTAGCTGTACAAAATCCTGTTTGTAAATCAAATTAGGTGAGTGAGTGATGAAAGAATTTATCTTCTGTAATCCAACTTCAGTTAATGTGAAGTATGGGGAAATTGGGAGAATATGAACTAAATGAGAAAGTCAGATAATTTGTAATTATTAAATGGGGACTTGAGGGGAAGGTAGGCTGTCTTTTGACTGTGTGGGAGAGCTTTATAAAACACAACTTGAAAAGGTATTTCCAAATATTAGAATTAGTCTAGCATAAGTCAGAAGCTTTTTTCAAAGATATGAATGGTGTTTTCTGAGAACAGCAAAACTATGATGCTTGAATAAGATCACACTTGGTTTATATTTACCCTGGGCTTCTGCAACTGTTTTTATTGTGGAATTAATTTTTTCCCCTCTGTTACTTAGAATCTGTTTTCTCACAGTGTATATGCAACAACATTTTTTAGTATGTATTCAAAATACTTTCAATGAAATTAATAAATTAGTTGGGGTGTGAGTATTTAGTGTGGTACCTTTCATCCCAGTCATGGATACCATCTACTCAGTTCTTGATGACAACTTACTGTCAAACCTTTGAGGTTTTATCACACTTACATTTTAAAATGTAACTACTTTTATACAAGAAAGTATTTACTCTCGAGTTTTCATAGTAAGGGGGGGGGGGGGGAGGGGCGGGGAGGCAGAACACATATTGAATAAACTAAGTGTATTAGATTTCCTGGAGAGGATTTGGCTGTGACTATAATAAAGTATATTTTCCAGGATAATGTCTGTAGACTGTACAGACCAAGCAAAGAATTAGACGTAAGGAACTATATACATGTTAGAAAGTGCCTGTCCAGAATTTACTTAAATCTCTCAATATATTATTTAGGTTTTTAAAAATGTAGAATTTACTATATTTTTAATGGTATGAATCCTGAATTTGGGTAATGTTGTCACTGTCATTGAGATTCTGCTGTAGATCAAACATTGTAGAAAGAGATTTGCTCTAACACTGAGGACAAATATTTATCCATGTGTAACATTCCTATTTTAAGGAACTCTTTGAGGTTTTGAGCATGCTCAGAGATGAAATTCAGAGAAAATGTATTCAGGTCATCCTTTCACTTCCTGAACAGGTATGATAAGGGTTCTTTGATAGAAATCCTGCAAAAAAAAAATTCTTGCACTGTTTCCATTCCCTTCCTAGACTACAGGTATTCTAGAAAAAGAAAGAAGAAAGAGAAGGGGGTGGAACAGTTGCATCAGTACTATTCTGTTTCTCTTACTGTACACTTTCCACTTTGTGTTTAATCTATTGTGTCAAATCTATAGGACATAATTTTTGGAAGACGAATCCTGTTCAAGGGAAGGACAGGATCAGGCTTGTTTCTTAGCAAATAGGGAGGATACAGTATGTAACTTTGACAGAGAATATCCATTGTACAGTTCAAATCACAACTAATTTCACTATCAAAATATGTTGATTATATTTTAAAAATATTAGCTTTAGACAACCAAATATTGTATTGGCATATGCTACAGTACATTTGTGACAACTCTATAATCTGAAGACAAATCAGCAAACCATTTTGACAGCAACTCCTGTGAGTTTTATATGATCTAATTTATTTTCCATCTTTGGAATGAATGTGAGAGAAGCTAATGATAAATCCCAAATGTAAATAGGTGGAGTCCCCTTTGTCCACATGAAAATACACAATACACCCTCCCATGTTTTATGATAGATAGCTAGCATATAACTATTTTATCACGCAAAAAGCTCTGTATTGTTCATTTTGCATGCAATCTGCCTGTACCACTGATGAATCCCTCTGAACAGTGGGGATGAACATGCAGAACTTAATCAAAAGCATGAAGAAGCAATAACCTCATAATAAACTGACTTCAGGGCAAAAGTTATGCTTTTTATATCTACTGTATATGATATGTCTGTTTCCCACAGAAATCAAAGATTTATGGTCAGATGTCAAGGGCAAATTTTATCCATGTGCCTGGTAAACAGTACTTTCTGTGCCTTTTAGTAGAGGGCATGATTTTAAGTACTTTTTTTCACTTGTCCTGTGTTGAAAAGACTGATATTGAAAAGCAGAGAGTTACATCATGTGATTCAAAAGGGTGTGAGGAAAAATAACAACCAACATTTCTTGGGATGGGAAAACTCCTCTCTTCCCTGGTGAGCAAGGAAGTCTATACACACCCAATATTTTCCAGAGGCCATTCACCACCAGGAGAGAGTAAAAGAGGGCAGGGGAAATTGAATTCAGCACAGTGTAGGGATAAGATAAAGCGTGATAAAACAGATGAAGTAATGTTTCTAAAGGTGTGTTACTAACTTGTTAGGAACTATTTTAAAATATACATTCACTGGTCATACTTTTTCAAGGCGCAATACTGTATGAGTAAGAATTCAAAATAAAATTTCCCTGCGTTTATTATGTATATTTATATTATTTACTTACAATTATACTTGTATATTTATATATATAAAATGACTATTTTATGTTTAGTTTTATGTAATGACTGAAAATATGGAAGCAGCAGAAAAGTGTAAAGAAGGAGGGTAAGTTAGCAAGGGTATATTTCTGAAAATTGCAGTAATTTCTCTGTTCTACCAAAGTGTTTATAGTCTCATAGTCTTATCAAAAAACATATAAAAAACCCAACTCCTCACCCCTCAAACATGTTATGTCAATAATCATGAGATGCAATCAGGCCCATGATATCAAATTCTTACTTCAAGGTTCCGAACAACTCCACTGACGTTTTAGTGGCATACCCTAAGAATATTGGTTCACAGGCTGCTTGAACTATCTTTGACCTAGTTAACTGAGATCCTTCTGAAGTGGTAGTTGAATCAGATTTCCTAAACAAAAATGTCACCTGAGTGACCTGAAGTTCTTGGCATTCCCAAGATTTTGCTCTTTACTTTTATTGAGTAGGCAAACAAAGTCAGGCTGACTACAAAGCACACGTTATCTTGACAGATGAAGTCAAGGTCTTCCTAGGAAATAACCAGGCTGTTTTGTCTGCTAGATATGGATCCAATATAGGAGCTGCAATGGAAAACAGGCTAACAGAATGCTGTTGGACTAGGTGGCAAGGAAGATATTCAAGTTCTGGAAGAATCATAGGTTTTCCCCAGGAATACTAGCTAGATTGTCCAAGCAAGCCCTGAGACTATTCAGTAAGTGTATACAAGTGGTAAATTTGACCTGAAATCACTCTTGAGGCAATAGCTACATATCAGTATAAATGCATCAAGACACACCAACCAAGAATTGTGGGACTGCTAATTTTGTACATCTGGTTTGAATGTCTGCCACTGACTGGTGATCACACATGGAATACATAGAAAAGAAAATATTTTTCCATAGACAGGAGCCTTGTGAAATCTCTCTGGATAGTCTCTCGTAACATGCTAATGGCTCAAATTTGGTTTTGTTTCAGTTGGCACAGTGAAAGCATAAAATAATTTTAACCTTCAGTTTTTAAAAATCAATTCAGAAGGGTAAAAAACGTGAATCTGACTGGAACGTGATGTGAAAGAAATACTATATTTTATTTGCACTTCTTTTACAGAGAGACTGTATCTCTTAAAGACAAAATAAAACACTTCAGATATTAACATTTAAAGATCTTATTCCCACTGTGGCCAAAATAAACAAACAAACAGTTTAGCTAGTAAAGAAACATGGAGCACATATGTTAGTCATCATTCTGGATTCTTGTAAAACCTGCGGGGACCCACACTCTGTAATCCCATTTAGTTACCTGTGACTCACCTCACAGGGTTTCCAGGTTGAGATTTAGGGGTCAGGTTGCACATTCCTTCATTCACTTAAAGTACTAAAACTTCTCTTCCAATGACATTATTTTAGAGAAATAGGTACATTCAAGTGGCTGATGATCCAGGGAACAGAAAAATCATGTGGTGTTGAGCAACACAGAAGCAGTACATTTTAAACAAAAGCTAACTCAAACACAGTCTTTCTCTTAAACACCTGCCTATTCAACTGAGCAGTCAAAGAAAAAAAAAAAAACACAACAAACCCGAACAACCGAAACCTCAAGTAATGTTAACAATTGCCAAACTTTAATGAAATATGTATTCTTCCAAAAGTTAAAACATTTCCCCAAGTGTTAAGTGTGAGGTATGTCCATGTGTTTCCCAGTTTTGAAGCCTAAGGAGGTAGTGAGAATACTACCCTTGGACTATTTTATTTCTTTACTTTTGGGTTGTTTTCTTCCTCTTCATTCAAAAGAAGTGAAATCAAGTTTTATTTTAGTCCATAGGAATGCAGCTATCTCTAATGCAGACTGGGCAAGGTTTTACAGATGCAATCCTTAATTACACAGAAGCTTTTTTCCTTGTTAAATGTGACTTATGATAGAAAGGGGGGACAGCATTTAAATTAATTTTCAACAAATAGAATCAAAACTAAGTAAAAGGAAAAAAATACTTCTAAGGATTATTAGCCATCTCTACATTGCTAGAGGTAACTCATTCTGGAGCACTGGCTTTTGCATGTGAATACTTTCCACTGAAATATTTGTGCTAACATCAATCATCAATATATAATTTGCTTTGCTATTGAGGCCAGTAAAAATTAATGTCAGTCTAGCTTTGCCAAGAACTGAATATAGTCGATTAATGATATATTTGATGTTGAGGTATGTGTCTAGGGGGGTTAGTATCTACAGGCTAAGGTAATTTCACAGTTACTCCTAGCAGCAGTAGTGCTTCCTGAACTGGACTACTGCACTCTGAAGTACAACTGTAACAACTGTAAAAAATAATTTGAACATTTGAGATCCACTGGGATGTTTAGGGAACATAGGGAAAAACAGCTAGAGTTTAAGACTTCTTTGGAGTCTGAAGTAGTTCCTCAAGATGATTTTCAGGCATGATGAACGGATCTTCTGTTTTATATTTCTTAACTTGTATTTTGTATTTGCTTATACATGTGTCATACAGCCTTTTAGACAGATGGTACCTAAGACTAGCAGAGTATCACATAAGGACTGCTGTGGCTTCTTTTCCTTCAAAAGAGTAAAAGTAGCATGAAGTTTTCTTCCTGTATATGATTCAGAAAATACTTGATTTTTTCCATCAAAACCTATGAGGAGCTCCAGGTGAAACTCTATGAACCCTTCAATGGAAGCAATACATGCTTGTTGAATTTGGGATTATGTCTCTATATGTAGAGGAACCTTCCTGATTCTTCGTAATTTTCATTTTACGGAGTTTTCTAAGTAGCATGGCTTAATCACATATTAAGTGGCAATGACAGTAAGACCAATATAATTTTATTAGTGTTTTGTTTTAATGTAACTTTCATATTTGAGACACTTATTTTGAATCTCATAACGATAGATTTCATTCTGTGATGTTACCACTTGCATTACAAACATCTTAAAATAATTGCTCCATAACTATCATATAAACATCACCCCTTTTTGGAAGTAGAAGAGAGTATTTCAGATCCTGCTACATATACTTCAGTCATGGTCCACCTTACCATGTGCTTTCTGGGCTTTTCAAAGAATTTCTTCCCAACATTTATGTATTTGAAATCTGTACTCGCTGAAAAGCAAAAGTTTGAGCCCTGGAGGGTGAAAAACTGTGAACCATGAGGCAAATCTAACTGCATTCGTTGCACACAAACTCACCTACATCAAGTTATGTTTAAACATAAGGATTGCTTTCCTCCTATTAATTGATGCAACCAATTTCATGAAAATAAACTACAAAAAAAAATGGAAATATCTTTTTGCTCAGAGTAAAGTAAATCTAAGGAGCATACATAAGTGACTTCAAATAGTTTTAGAGAATAAAAAACATCTATTTGGTAGATCAGAAACATATCAATCAGAGACATACTAAAAATTTCCTGGAGCTTTTGCACAAAAGTCAGTCCTAAGGGTCAAGTCTATTTTAATGAGAATGTAAATTCACACCATTTATCAAATTATTTACATATGATGTTACGTATGATTTACCATAATTATCTACCTGATTTTGCTAGTGGTCTACTCCTTCTGATAGATCTGACAGCAGCTGTTAATTCTGTTTGTATTCCTGTTGTCCTGTGATTTTCTTGTTGAAATGAATCTTCAGCTGTCTTTCCTCCTTTCTCACTAAAATGAAGAATGTGGGGGACAGAGCATTATCTGCAGGGTCCTACCTCTTGGCTTGCTAAGTTCTCAAAAGCCACAGAGCACTCTGTAATATATATTTATCGGATGACTGAGGCTCAGGATTATAATTTGAGATTCCAGGAACAAATACAAGTGGTTTTCTTATGGTCCTAATAGGAAAGGATTATATATTTAGAAAGGAAATTAAATTAGTTCAGAAATTTTGTCAAAGCTGACCAGCTGACACTTATCTTGAGCCTACCAAAAATGGTAAATGGTAAAGAGCTTTTTATTTCCCTCTCACTACCCCCTCCCCTGCACAAAAAAAAAAAAAAGAAACAAAAAAAACCCCCAAAAAACCCCAAAAAAACCAAACAACCAAACCAAAACAAAAAAAAAAACCAACTGGCTTAAACACAGAAAATAAGTGTGACTAAGCTAAAATGGAAAAACAAAGGGTCTACAGAAGTCTATGCCCACTGATTTCTGCAGAGAGATCATTTTCAGGTAACTAACTTTTTCTTTCTTTCTTTCTTTCTATGCCTTCTTCATTTATGCTTGCCAAGTTCTTCTCTGTTTTAGACAGAGACAAACAGAAGCAGTCAAAACACATTCTGTTATTCTGTTAATATTGCTTTACCACTACTTCAATGAATAATGAATTAACATCACTTACAAAATTAATAGGAGTTAGGAACGAAGAGAATGGAGATATGGAAACACAACTAACCGATTTGTTCTGTTTGTTCCTAGAGGAAACTGCTTATTTGTGATGATACTGTATACCTCTTTAACATGTTTGAATGTTGTAGCTAAGAAGCAAGAAGTAAAGAATTACTTGCTTTATACTGAGACACTGTTTTAAACCCATAATGGCTTAGTGGTCTCAAATCACAAAAATGTTACTTTATTTCTGTGCATTCCTGAATATTTTTTTTTTAATACTCTAAGTGTATAATACCCCAAATTCAAATACCACAGAACACAATGTGATGGTTTTGTGTCACATTTGTTCAGCTTACTCAGTCCTGGCCTACTGCAGCTCAGCAATCTGAAGCTTTATCAATGAATGTCATAAGTAATGTGATTATAGAACTCTCTGCCAGCTGGAGAAATTCATTGCCTTCTTCAAGAGCAAAGAAAAAGGAAAAAAAAATACTTGAATAGATTAACAGCAATGGAGGCTTTGGAGGAGCTGCTCCAGCTGTTGAAGGCAGGTTTTGGAAAGTTCAAGGTACTGACTCAGAGCATGCTTATATAATGGATTGAAAAGGTAAGTAGATGCTGATGCCAAATAATTTGGAATGTGTGGCTTCAAAATTCATTCATTTTTTAAATAGATGCAAATCATCAGATTGCATGAATTGTAAGCTGTTTTTTCTGAGTTTGTTGAAATGTGCTAGAAGAAAGTTTTTCTTGATTACCACTCTTTCTGGAAATTGAATGAATACTGAAAGTTTGCAGCAGTCTGAGATCCTGCTTCATATTTCAAGAAAATATCCTAGAGCACAAAAAAAGCCAGCTGGACATTATGCCCACACCCTTGGATTCAGGAGATGTAATTCATTTTCTGTTCAGAAGGCCTATTTATTGATGTATGTTTTAATATTGAATTCCATTTGGCAAGAATCTGGTTCCAAAATTGAGTTGCTTTATAGGTTTTAAGTTGTCTTTCTACAGATAAGTGGATTCTTCAGGTCATAAAGGGCGTGTCATGGATTATTAAGTCATTACAAGAAATATGTTCTTTGTTCAGTGAGATGACTGAATGGTTTTAATTTTGTTTTTCTTGTGCCTCCTGCTGAAGCTACTGACTCAGAATTTTGCACTCATCTCACAGATTAGAAATGGGGGCAGCACAGTATATTTAATTGCCTTTTTCCTGCTGTACTGGCCAAAAAAGTTGTATAAATCAACTTAATAGACTTTTCAAACTGTCAGTACTCAAAGAAAAGAGTGACATCATGAATCAAACACAAGCAAAAGGCAGTAAGGTGTCCACATCTTCTGTTCGCTTCTGCCTGAGGACAAATTTCTTAGTTGTCCACTTGTACTGAATACAGTAACTAAGAAACTGGTAGGCAGAAGGTAAAGACATGAGATTTGCTTCCATGTTAGCATATTGCAGGGCTGCCTTGGAGCCATGTGAGCACTAGGAAACGGGATCCTTTCTATCACAAACCTTTAGTTTCATTATATTTAAATGTAGGAAGGGCAGGGGTTCAGCTGTATTGTACACGATTTTGAGGTGGTTTTTATTGTCACTATACATATTGTAACTAATTCCTTTATTTGAAGCTGTTGTAAAGCAGTACAAATATCTTTCTGAAGAATTTTTTACTGCAGCAAAACATTAGCTGAAATCCTGTGCTGTCTCTGAATTAAATAGACCATTAGCATCTGCAAATTCCTATATATGCAACTTTCAATGCTAGTGAAGGAGGCTGTGTTTTGGAATTGTCAGGACGTTACAGAAAGACAGCTCACTTATGGACAGTAAAGCTTTATTACTTTTTCACTTTTGTCCAAGGACCAGAAACTGCTCTTACAGTGCCTGCAGTATACAACTACACACTGTATGACGTATCATTTATTAAATATTTTGCATCACTCAAATGTATCATCAACCTAAATATAAAACTTTTTCTGCACTAGTCTTGGTAGTTCATATTCGCATAAAGTAAAAAGCACTACCCAAGCAAAAAAAAAAAGCAGGCGGTTGGAATTGCAGTAGACTTGGGTAGAGAACTGGAAGTAATTTTGAAACAAACTTTGGTTCACAACTTTTGCAAGAGCCAAGCTGATGAAAGCAACTGCGTCATGCGTCTAGATTGCCAGTTTGTGTGGTACACTATTGTGTATTAGGATGACTTGCATATATTTAAAAACATATGAATTTTGAAACTACACATTCCAAATTAATTGGCATCAGTTTAGCTACAATTTACTTATTAATTGCATTATATAAACACGCTGTGAACCAGTATCTTGAACTTTACAAGTTGGTACACATTATCATCACATATGGAAAACCTCTGTCAGATCATGTGTTGATTTGTCATATTATGACATGTAACTCTCTTTAGGAGTCTGTCTACTAGAGACATTGAGGGGTGTTGGGTTTTTTTCTGTTTTTTTTTTTTTTTTTTAGATGTCAGAACCCCAGGGCCTATCCTGACAGGCAGATTAAAAGTGCCATTAATTCAAAGTAGCTGATTATCTTATTTCTCTCATGTGTGAAGGAAGATACGTCTCCATGAGGCCAACATGCTCATCAGAGAGTTGACAGAGTTCTTTAGGATTCCTGAGACCAATGATAGCTGCAGTTTCTCTTAATCTGGTCCAGCTTCAAGCAGTTATGGTGGAAGACCACTTGTGGTTTAGTCCTGCACACTGCAGCCCTGAAAGATCTGTTATAATACAACCTTGATTTAGTATTTCTAATGCCTAGATAAGAGGTCTTTTTCATAGATATGAAAATATTAAACTGGCTAATACAGCTGTCTTGCAATACATAACAATATTGTAAGGTTCTCTCCATTTAATAATCTAAAGATAGGCAAACAAATTTAATGTTATTCCAGTGTAGTTGGATAATAAGCTTATTTATGAATTTTTGTAAGCAGAATTTTTTCAGTCTTGAGAACTCAAAGGCAGAATATTCTTAGTATCCCTGCAAAAATGTTTTCCAAGGTCTTGCAGTAGTATATATTAAGTTTGGTCACTTACAGATTTTCTTCAGAATCAATAACATTTTTTGTGATTTCATTTTCCCATCTGAGATTACATCATGCATAACAATGTAGTGATACTTAATTGCTACTCTAATTGTGAAATATATTTTAAGTACATTGCAAGCATAAATGTCGCAAGCTTCACTTGTCATGTATATTTATTTCAGCCAATTGAAACATTTTTGGTGTGTTATACAAATATTTTGTTTTAACCTTAACTGTAAAAAATGAAAACTGAAACTAAGAATGAATCATGAAGTATGAAAACAAAATTGTTCCACTCCCTCTGCAATACACAACAGCCTCAACAATTTCTAACTGTAATTTCTACACTAATTTTTTCATAATGGATTTCTCTCTGCAACTCCAAATCAAAATTTTTAGATTTATTAGATTATAAAATAACTGAACTAATCCAACAGCCTTAATTTGATAACAATATTCTTTAGATTTCGTTGCTTTCTCCTTCTATCTCTCTAGAAATCTCAGTGAAAGAAAAAAGTTTATGTGACCAAATACTGTTGGCTTTTCAAATGCTGCTATTTCTTGCCTGAAGAAACAAATAGATGAATAAACAAACAAGCTTACATTTATCCAGCGTTGTGGCAAAGATTTGGAATTTAAATGTTGAAATAGTTTGGCATTCTAGTAAATTATTAATTTTATCCCAGATACTAGGCAACACATAAATATGTCTTTTGCTGTAGACACATGCCAGATAATACAAAAAAATGTCAGAGTTAAGGACATATCTAAATTTAGGCATGTATCTATACATCAATATCTGAAATGAAACGCAATACAGTTCTAGAGCCAATGTATTTAAGACTGCATTGAGATAATTTTATTTCCACAGTTTTCCTAGTATAATAATGGTTGGATTGTGAATCTTATGCACTGCCAGAGAAAGAAACTTAATTTGTCTTTTTTTTTCTTGTCATTGTGTGAAAATTGAATTTATTATACATGAAATTGTTGCTTACTGACACCCTTAGAGACTGAAATTCCCTGTCCCAGGTTGGTGCAGTTCAGGTGGGATCTGGCATGTCTGCTTCTTGGTTTCCTTTTGGAGAGGAATTTACCATTTATCACTGCCTCTTTGCTGAAGTCACCAAGAAAACAGGCTTTGTACTTCATTAGATGACCACTTGGCTTAGCTCTGAACTGCAGCATTATCAGCAGGTTACATTGCTGTTATTGATCCAAGGTAGTTCTGAGAACTTTAAGTCTCTCTGAACCACAAAGCCTTCCACTACGTAATGAACTCCATGTATGAAACAGGAATGAAAAGCAGGAAACAGTTTTGCTCCTCACCTTCACTTTTTGCATCAAATGGTGAAAGGGCACTTTGCACGGATAGAGATTCCCAGTGATCACTGAAAAGTGAAATATTTTGGAGTCAGGAATTAGGTTTTCCTCTGAATGAAGCGTGTAGCAATAAATGGTAGAGATGTGTCTTGGTGCATTAAATTTTACAACACATGGAGATAATTATAAATTCTACATATTTTGCAATTTTAAAAAACCCTGTATTTTATCAGGTGGTTGCTACAGAGAAACAGGGGGCATATTATGTCACTAAGAACATACAAGATCTGGTCACAGCATTTGTAGCTTGTGTTAATATATGTTGTAGATCCTTAGTGAAAATAGTGTTGTGCTTCATTTTAGGAAGCCTCGCTTGGCAGCCAGACACCTCTTACACATTGGCACTGAAAGTATATCTTTTTAATAGCCTTTCATATTGTAAAACCCTCAAATGCACAGAGACCAGAATCATAACCCAGTGGCCTATAAGCAGCAGGACACCATAGAAGAAATGAGGCTATGATACCATATGTCAATGTTATACAACAGCAAATGATGGCAAGAGGAAAGCTAGTCTTCCCGTCACTCCCGTGGGCTTGCTTTTTTTTTTTTTCCTGATTTTGAAAAAGTAGAGAGGAAATTGTTCACATGGAAGCAAAAATTACTAAAGGAATGCATATTAGCACTTAAAGGAGGAAATATCATCCATTTTCAGTCTTGTAAAAAACAAAAGAGTTGTTCACTTAACGCAATTGTAAGTTGATTTGTCAGTGAAGCTTTGAATTCCAGAGGCTGGTTTAGTAGCCGTCGTTCCAGATACAAGACATAGATGAATTTCGGTATTGAGTGACAGGGATTCAAAGTAAGGGAAGTGGGAAGAAAACCAATGCAAACACAGCAGGTATGTAATGTACATTCTACCTTCGAACACAACTTAAAGTTAACATTACAGTGTTCTCATGCTCAACATTTGTAAAACTTGGAATAGTTCCTTCTAGGACAATGAGCACTTTTAAGTAAAATTTATGAACTATTTAGTCTAATGTGTACAATAACTGTGCATAGTTATTCACACAAAAAAAAAGAAATACCTGACTTCTACTTGGATTACCACTGTTACAATAACTCCCCATTTACAGTGATTTTTTAACACAAAGAGTGCTCTCTAAAATGTCATTTAATACCAATTGATTTACTCTTTTTTTTTTTTTTTTTTTTCTTTTCATATTTTAGTTTACCTGCACCAGTGGGGTTTTCTTATCACTGATCCAGGCTTGATTTTCCTCCATTATTTCATATTTAGATGTTTCTAGAAGTCATCAGATATCTCTCCCTTACCACCTTCTAGTCTTAATGGAAAATACTATGTACCTGGCATCCTTGATAATGTGTCCAAATAATTTAAAATACTTAAGTATGTGGAGCTCGGCTTAACCATAATTGCTGAGCTATATGTAAAATTCAGGGGGACTATAACATTTTTTGATACCTGCGGACTCGTTCCCTAGTGTTTCTCCTGCTGCTACTTAGGTTTCCTGTAGGGGATGCTGCTTCTGAAACACCTCCCCACTGACAATTTTCATCTTGTCTTCTAGCTAAGACACTCTTCTCCAAATTATTTCATTTTGGGGTGTGTTTTTTAACCTCTGTGTTGACTGTATGAAAATTTATACAAAAAGGACAATACAAGGTCAGCCACAGCCCTTAAGATTTCTTGCTCCTTTTATTCTTTAATTCTCACTATTAATAACATAAAGGAATGGTGCATCCATTTTCAGATGTAATAAAAAATGACCAAACTCTGCTCAGTGTATTCATCATAGGGTAACCTGTAGGCATAAAGCATCAACTGTGGGCTAGTTTTAAGAGGCTGAATAGTTGACGTGTAAATGTGCTCTTGAATTTCTTTCTGCAGCAGCATGTGGTTAAGCATGGTGGCTAGACACTGATTTAAACTGCATAGAAACAGTGGAAGTAGTTTACAACTTCAAATATCACAAAAGAAGCAGCATTCTTTCACCAAAATCATAGGGATTAGCTATAACAGCTGTATTGATTATTTTAAGGTGGTCTTAATCATCAAAGAGCAGTTTTCTCTCTCCCCCACCTTCCACATACCCCCCCCACACCCCCCCTTTCCAGAAAGTAAAGAACCTGATTATTCCTAAACCTCAGAAGATAAGCAGGTCAACTTCTATGTTACGTTAAGATCAGTTGGTGTAAAAGGACCTTAAAGTTGCCTCAGTGTAGCTGATAAAGAAACACCAGGTGCTGGATGGCACTCCTCCAACATTGGCAATGGCAACTGCCAGATATCATAAATAAAACCTCTGCTGAAGGCCAGTACCCTAAGGCAAAAGAAACTGCGCAAGTCATGAATCACTTCAGTAATGAGTGGATGGACAGAAGGACAGAAGGGAGAGGAAAATCGTGGGCTGTGCTCTTTGCTTATCTTCTCCTAGCAAGTGGTATTCCTTTATCCCATACTGTCCTGTGCCCACCACTTCCCGTCAATAAGCAGGTGAAAGGAAGGCAGGCACAGACCTAGGCTGTGCACCCAGTCAGTGCAGACAGGGAGATTTTGTGGTTTGAACCCCACATAAATGACATTTTTTAGAAGAACAACAATAGCCTTACTACAAAACTCACTTCTTGCACTTCTGTGAAACAGTGAAGGTTTCTTGTACGCCACTGGAAAGTGTTCACTGGCAGTACTGGGAGCTCCATGCTTCTGCAATTACCTGCTGGTCATGATAATATTTATGACATATTTATGTCATATTTCTGTCTGTTGAAAATCCTGAAGTAGTACTATAATGTTATCTTACAGCATAAGAGCAGCATATTAAATTACTATGACACCTGACCTTTTTTGTTCTTTCTTTTTAATTATTTTTGGAAGATACTATTGCATACAAAGATAGACTTTTCTTTATGCAAAGAGTAATGAGTTGTGTAGGCATTCCATTAAGACCACATTTCTTTTCACGACAGTGATGCCCATCTTACACACAAGTAAATCTGTTCCATTGTTACCACTTATAGAAATGCATGTTTTGGTATGAATAGGCTGAGAACACAGTGAAGTGTTTCATTAGTATGTGATCTTGGGTGGCTCCTTGTATTAAACCACTCTTTGTATACATGATTATCAGGATATCTTCCCTGAAACCATAGTAAAGTGGCTAGTCCAGGTTCAGGAACTAGTCAGGAAGGTGATGGCTGATTTTGATGACATTTAAAGTATCGGGTGTCTAGATTTGATAATGAGTTTATTGCCATGGAATGTATACGAAATATGATCTGACTAGATCTGATCAGATTCTGGCAAAATGTGTCAATCATCCCTTAAAATAATAAATAAATAAATAAATAAAAGTGGAGGAGTTTGTAAATGGAGGAGCTTGCAGATGGTTCATTAGACCAAAAAAGTGAATGTTTTAGTAAGTTTTGAGTGGTACAGAAGTGCTGCATGTCCACACTGAACACAGGTATCTATGAAAACTTACAGACTATGTTGCTATCTACAATATTTTTTTCCTTTGACAGAAAACATTGTTTTCCTGTCAAAATGTAAGTTATGGTTACTTAAATGAAATACCACTCTACTGCTGTACAGTAGGTGTTGCTTGAATATATTCATAACTTTTAAAGGACTCTTTACCTATTCTTTCAGACAGTTTGATACAGACATGCCCTTGAGCATATTATAGCCCAGAAAATCATTGTGTAAGAAGCCCCAGAACTTTCTGTCTGCAGGTGCTCACCCAATGGTGAGGTAAGCCTGGTAACATGCCACCAAGAAGGGATGAGTAAGTGTTCCTCTGTCTGAGATGAAGGATAATTCATCTAAGCAACCTATATTTGTCACATGCTCTGTGTGGTTCTTCATCAAGGTATGCAGCTACAGAAAAAAGAAAGCAGTATTGTTGTTTATTGGAGGAATATAAAATGATGGATATCTTTGAATTCTATCAGAATTTTTTTCTTGAGAAAAGGCTGGAAGATTTGTTAATACTGTTTGTGATTCAATGGTTGTGGATAACACAGATGGGGGGGAGGTGAGGGGAGAAGGAATTCTGAAGAGATCCAAGTGGTAACTGGGGGAAAAAATACGTAAATGAATAAATTTATGGACCAGTAGTTAAATGAGGCTCTGTGTTAGAAACACTGATCTTCCGATTGTATGGTATTTGTGACCATTTGTTTGGTAAAAGAAAAATAAAAGATGTCCTTGCCTGAATTCTCATTTAATCTTTGATATTACCATTTTGGTTAAGTATGTGTCTAGTGGTAAGCTGCAGTAAAACCTCAGAGGACAAAACTTTTCACAATCATCATGATAAAGTGCTTGAACTGGAAAATGTGTGGTCTTCACATGGTAAACAGGGGGGTGTTGTAACATGGTTAATATGAATAAATACATATGATGTAACAGTGTAAACTAGTACAAGACTGCTGACCCTCATTCTCTGACCCTTTAGCTCAGGTTGTATCCCTTTTGAACATTTGGAACATTAGCACAGACCACTGGCTCATTGATTGTCTCGGCTATTCTGTAGTTTACAGTTTGGCTCCAGTGGCTAGATGTAATCCAAGGTTAAAAATAAACTTGATCACTATTTAAGACTCCACTCTCTCTCTTCCCTCAGCCATAGCTGGGATACAGATACTCTGGTTTAATTCTTTCTAGAGCACTTTATCACTTCTAAAAGCAGCTTCCATTTTCTTTACACATTTTCAGTGGGGTAACAGCTACAAAGAGGCAAAAAAACATAAATTACCACCCCACCCCCCAAAAAAAACCCAAAACAACAAAAAAAGAAAGGAAAGTAGATCTTCTGATTTAATGGAATGCTTCAAGTTTACAATAGCGTACATGAGAACTGTCTTAGTCCAGCCTCTCGCAAGAGCTCAATGACATGAGCAAGCATCTCAGTTTAACAGTCATAGGAAGAAAACAAGAGCTCTCACTTTTTGATTTTTTTTTTTTCATATAATTCAAATCTTGGTTCACTTAATAGGCCCTCAAGGGAACATTTCAAGATTAAACTTGAAATGTAAGAGAAATCATACCTATCAAAATCACTGACAATAAAGCTAAACAGCTTGTTGATGTCAGTGGTTGGAGAAAGGCAGTAAGAAATGCATGATGTCATGTTGAAACTGCGTATCTATTGCAAGCCAAAATATCTCTCGACTCTGGGTATAGGCTACAAAGAAAATCAAGTATCACTTTCTTAGACATATGTTTGTGGGGAATCTTTTGGTCCAGTAAACTTTGAAAGTATTCTTTTGAAATATTCTTGTATCGTTGACAATATAAAATCATCTTCCTAGAAGTTGACTGGTTCTGCAGATTTTTAATTGAGAGATATATATATGTACATTTACAAGAATGCATAATGAAATAAAAATCCTGTGCAAAAATTGGTCTCAATTTCTCATTGAATTGCCTTAAATTATTTTCCTTTTTAAGCAAATCAAGTGTGCAAACAGCTCCATAAACATCTAACTAGAATTTTCAGCATCCTGAAATTCCCAACTGAATTCTGAGCATCTGATTGACTTCCTAGTATAGACAGGGAAAGTCACACTCTTTAATGTTAGCTTTTTGTGGTTGAACATAATCTTCCACAGGAACTGTGAGACACCATTTGCTCTGTCAAGGGGGTTTGCTTCCACAAGCTTATGCTTCAGAAAGATTTCCAGTTCTGAAAATGAGGGGTTAAAAACAACCCTGCAACCCTTCAGTGAAGATGGATATGTTGCTTTTGTTGGTCTGTAGTATGCTATAGTGATTCTGTACCTCTTCCCTAATCTCAAAGTAGCAGATATCATTTTAGAAAAAAATTAGACACAGTTCTCCTTCCTCTCTCCTTAACAGTCTGATAAAAACAACTCAGATTTTAGACACGTCATGAAAGACAACTTGGAATTTTCTTTTCATATACAGAAAAAGTTAATTTAGCCAAGGGAACTGATGTGTGTCTTGTATTACACAAAGACTAGCACTAATATTGAGGAAGCATCTGTCTGGTATCTGTAAATGTATCCTATCTTGGGTTAGTTTAGCCAAGATGGGATTATAGCAGCAGACATTCAGGTATTTCAGAGATAACCATACAAAACCACAGATCTGACTGTAATTTTTAGTTATATTGCATAGCTAATAGCAAAGTTTCCTTTCAGAATTTTTGTTAGCAAGCAGGTTTTAGTAAGATGATTTGAGTTTTGACTTTACCTTAGGACATGTGTTAGATTTTGGTCTTGTCAGACAGAAGTGTATTTTGAATGCTTTTTGTGGGGTATCTGGGTTGGAAGTGTTGTCTGAGTGGTGCTGGAAGGTGCCTGGGAAATTTAGCTGTTGGCTTCATTTGGCCCTCTCATGTGCATGAAACACTTGAGCAACAAAAATAGACTTTCTAGTCTACTGCTCTGTTCAGACGCTCTCCATGAGTGTGTTACAAATGTAAGATGGTACACTTCTAGGCCACAGATTCACAGAGCCAGATGGGGCAAATATTCATCTTTTCTGTAGGGGGTATAAGGAAATAAGAGCAGATATTATGTGAAGAACAGCTGTCACGATCCCTGCCTCACCTGTATTTTCCACAACATCATCCATTTGTTGTGCTTTTGATAGTTTACAATTACAAAGCTTCTTTTATCACAGATATCAAATATGCCACACGCACCTACTAAGCCTTTCTGTGTTGGGGACACCCGTCTTTGTGTCATTATGACATGAATAAAAGTGCTGAACATTATACAAATGCACTAGATAATTCATCTGAGAGATTGTCTAAAACTAGTGAGATTGAAGCACCAAATTAAGTAGTTTGGAGACTACAGGAGTCCAAGGAAATGAAGAGAAACATTAGTCAGTGTTAAGTCTAGTTTAGAAAAACTAAACACTCAGGGCCCTGTCCCCTGATGACTGAAGATTGGCATCAGAAAGTAGCCACATGTCCACCAGGAACCTCACTTAAAAGATGGGCGAGTGTCATACTGAATCATAGAGGTGCAGAGGATGGAAAGGCTAACTCTAGCCATGTCCCTTTGCCTGTCCCAAGATGTACATACAAAACTCAGAACTATTTGGTTAAGCATCTCAGGATTTTCAGGCTTCACAGTGTTGAGAGTTCTAATGACTGTCTGGTTTTCCTTGTGCATTTTCTTTAATGCATCAAAGGCAAGGTTAGATGGAAGTAGGCAGAAAGTTACTTGTTAAGGTAAACATTTGGTAAATTGTGCTGGAAAAGCTTACAAATAATCTGTAATCCTGAGAAGTGACACTTTTTATGTTTTTCAATACATTCCCATTTCTTCTCTGTCCCCACCCTTTTACTTCTTAGTAGGCTCAAAGACAGTTTTGGGAAGCAAGTGAAGGTCAGAGTATGGCCACCAGATGGGATTTTGCCATCCCTACTTCTCATCTTTGCTTTCTAACCTGTGATAAACATCCTACAAAAGGTAGTTGTTAGTGCATATCACACTTTGACCTTGTATTTCTCAGACATTCCTTCTAAAAGTTTTTGAAAAAGAGAACTGAAAACAGAATAATACTGTGGTTGTTGTTTATAGTAGTTGTTGTGAAAGAAACTGAAAACAAATTGGTAATAAAGCACTTACCACACACACTTCTCTGGTTTTGGTTTGGGGGTGGTTTTTTTTTGTTTTGGGTGTTTTTTGGTTTTTTTTTTTTTTCCTTTTTCTTTCTTTTTTATTTTTTTTCCACAGTATTGCAGAATTATTCCTCCCAGGTGCAGGGCTTTGCACTTGCATTTGTTGAACTGCATGAAGTTCCAGTCAGCCCATTTCCTCAGCCTGTCAAGGTCCCTCTGGATGGCAGCATGACCTCTGGTGTATCAGCCAACCCTCCCAGTTTGGTATTATCAGCAAACTGGCTGTGGGTATGCTCTGCCCAATCATCCAGATCATTAACAAAGTTGCTGAACAGGGTTAAACCCAATATTGACCCCTGGAGTATAATGTTAGTTACTGGCCTCCAGATCATTAATGAAGATGTTGAACAGGGTTAAACCCAATATTGACCCCTGGGGTACACTGCTAGTTATGGGCCTCCAGCTAGACCTTGTGCCACTGATCACAACACTGAGCTCAACTGTTCAGCCAGCTTTCACACCACCTCACTGTCTGCTCATTAGTCCATACTTCATCAGCTTTTCTGTATGGATTTCACAGGAGACAGTGTCAAAAGCCTTACTGAGCTCAAAGTAGATGCTATCCATGGCTCTCCCCTCACTTATCAAGCCAGGCAATTCAATGTAGAAGGTTATCAGGTTGGTGAAACATGACTTCCCTTTGTGAACCCATGCTGACTACTTCCAATCACCTTTTTCTCCCTCATATTTTGTCCTTCATGTGACTTTTCTCGAGCCCCATCTGTTCTCTAGTTCAGATTCCAGCTGCAAGTAGGGAGTTTCCTAGTTCCTGACTGCTGCCTTCTAAGGGAACATGCTGTCACCTTGTACTTCTTACCTTCTTTGCACCGAACTTCATTTGCTGTAACCATATCTCTTTCCATTTTTCTCCTTGCCCAGTTAAAACCACTGGAAGTTGGTCATTCAGATCCTGACAGGGAGTAAGTTAAATATACTACACAAAGTTTGACAACAATGAGAAATATTTTTGTTTAAACAAAGATCACCACTGGCCTTGATAGTAGCAGCATGTCACATGTAATTCATTTAATCCTGCTTTTAATTAAACAACTATAGTCTGGCAAATCTACTAAGGAATAAGACCTATTTTTCTTTAATTTTGCAAGACATTCTGATACTTTGAAAATTCTTCTTGTTTTGGGTGGAACAAAATATATATTTAAAAGGTTGAATCTTCACTGAAGATCAATGCTGTACAAAAAAAATAAACCATCAGGATTATTTTGAACACCCAAATTTTAAACCAAACCCTTGGAACGTCAGACACATAATTTTGTTTTATGTGATCAAAGACAAGAAAAACAAACTCCTGCTTCAATAAGAAAGCTGAAATATTTGTTCTTAATAGTTGATATATTTGTTCTTAATAGTTGATATATTCCGATAACAACATTTCAAACTTTCAAAAAATTTAATGTTCAAATAAGTAATTTATCAAATCATTTTAAGTTAAACAAATTGGTGTTTTTAATAGTAAATTAAAATACAAAGTATCAGTACTAGTCAAATTTTACCAGCCTACTCTATTTCTAAAATTGTTTAGACTAGGTATTTATTAATTAATCATTGCACCAAAAAGCCACTCAAAAATGTCTCTGACACTACTGAAATAACATGCAAGACCAGGTCCCCTTTACCAGGTTACAAGTATAGCAGTTTTTGTGCTGAAGTTGTCCTTCATGTATGAATGATATAAGCAGATATTAATTGCTACATTAAAACAAAACAAAGCAAAAAAAACCAAAAACCAACCAAGTAGTGGTAGTGGTGGGAGGGAATAGCCTAGTTTAAGGCTACCAACCACTTAAACCCGCAGTAAAATCTGCTGTTTGTATGAGTGACATTTTTTGCCTGCAGACCTACTCTGACAACTTTTGTTTTTTCTAGGATTTTCTGAACTTTGAGCAGATGACAAAATAATATGCATTTTTAGTGCATAAAATAGGCAAATGTTTGTTACGTGTGCAAAGACTGCTGATTATTAGTTTATTTTGTATTACTTTCAGTATTAAGAAACTCTTCCAGTTATCATATCAATCCTATCATCATTCTGATTTCAAATGGAATTTAGTTTCCTACAATCAATCATAAATCAAGCCTCTAAGTTAAACCTCTAACATGACTGCAAGAAAGAGGGCAGAGGATGGAAGGGAGCAGGGCTATAAATCTGGTTATAACAGTATTTGCACTAACTCTGAGAACATTGCTAATTGGTTAGAAGACTAAAATCATCTAAAGATAAGCCTAATGGAAACCTTCAAAGTCATTAAAAATAGAAATAAAACACTAATCTGGGTTTATAATCCAGTTCTGGAACTGGAATATATACACATGTGCTTTTAGAAGTTCATGGCTGCGCATCTGGGATAAAGCAGTGCTCTATCATTGACAGTAGTTCTCTACCAGTAATACATTGGTTCTACATCTGATCTTTGAAGTTTTAAAGATTTGTATTTGGCTACTTGAAAGTAAAACATGAATTTGATACTGTATTGTCCTAAGTATGAGTTACTCTGCAGGTAAGCTTTGTTACAAGAGAAGGAAGTTTTGGATGCCAAGTGGTGCTGACTTACCTCTTCACTTGGTAACCAGGAAACTCCATCAAGTTCCATGGAAAGGTTTATCAGAAGGATTTAACACTTCCAGAGTAAATGGGATTAGAGGAAGGTTGATATTTAGAAGACTGAAACTTTACAGACTGAAAGCCAAACACATGTTTTTGGGGGAAGGGTGAAGAGAGATTGCTTTAGATTTTCCCTGAAAAGTCACACTCATGTATACACATCTTTTATTCCTGTTATTTGCTATGGCTACACACCTCTGTGCATTCCGATTTCTGCTGGAAGTTTAAATTGCTGAGATATAGTCATATGCTCAACTGCTGTAACATTTCTGATGTGACTGGAAAGAAAATGTCTGTTCTGATTTACAGCCCTAGTTCAAATATGCATAAGCAAGAGTTTAAATAAGATCTGGGTTAACTATCCTCTCTCTTATTATTGATGTTGGGAGAGGGGGTGGGGTTTTAATAGTTGGTCTCAATTATATTTTTTTAAAAATTCTCTTCACATTTAAAACACATTAAAAAAGAGTAAGAGATTAAATTAAACTTTATGGACTAGTACAACTTCATGACTATTATTATATAAAATAAAAAATGCAAAAAAAACCACTTGGAAATGAAATTTGGTTTCAAATTTTACTTTGGCTTTTGGAATACAAGAATATAAGTATAGCTGATGAGAGAACTGTTTAGAGACATTATTCTTGACTCATAACAGTGTTCTCCAGTACAGCTCTGGGTATCTATGGCACAGGCATTTCTTGCTCCATCAGCAGGGAAAGTACTGAAAGCAATGGAGAATTCTGTTCTACCATTTGGCTCAGAATTAGCTGTGGTGCTCACTCTTCTGAATTATGTATCACAGCTTTTAAAACTACAGAGTCAACAGCTACCTAGGAAGGAAATAGTAACTCAGCGATGAAGCTTTCAAATCAAATAAAAAAAAAATATCTGGAGTTAGGACATGGTCCATAAAGTTTTCTACCTTGGAAGCCCATACCTCACCAGAAAGCATCTCCTCTCTCAGATGGTGGGAGATGATCTTCACTGCTTCTAGGAGAAAGGAAAATTACATCTGCATTTTCTGTTATGAAATATGGGACTGATGAAGACTCTTCCTGTCAGACAGTCCATGCATACCCACATGAATAAAAATAACATGATGAAGCCTTTACTTGAATCATGCAAACACACAGACTGATTGCTATAGTGTTGCTAGGTAAGTCATCTGAACATTTGTTGTGTTGCTGCATCCTCTCTAGAGTTATAACAGCTGATTCAGCTATTTTATTGACATATAGATCATGGTTACCTTCTTATTTATTAGGCCTTAGGAGGACTTTTTGGCAAGTCCATTTGGCTTCCAGTAGGGAAATCTGTGCTACAACTGCTTAAACAATATTTGGCTTACTTATAGTACAGTAACATCATTACCTGTGTTGCCAGGGTCTTTTTCCAGAGATTTACATGTAGGGCGATGACATCACTGTGGTTGTTTAACATTTACACCTCATCTGCTGAATCATTCTGGAATAGGAAATGTACCTTTAATGTAAAACTCTCAATTACACATCATTTGTCTCCCCATATTACAAGAAAGGAGTCATCTTATAGGATTGTTCATGATGATCTCCCTGGAATCTTTATAACATCTCACACTGTAAGACAGCATTTCCGTAGCACTTCATCTTCATGGTGTTTTATCATCTCATAGCATTAATGATTACTTGAGAAGACCAACTCTATTGGAGGTGAGTTGGTGAGAGATCCTAAACTTTCGGCTTCTAAAGTTGCATTAGCTTGTAATTTTGTTAATTACCAAGTAGAGTGGTACAGAGAGGAATTACAGAGCTCTGGTTTGTATCTGTGATACATGCAGCCTAGCAACATCTCAGTTCCAGTATTACTTATGTCAGTTGTAAAGGGGTTTTAGTGTGTGATGAGTCAATGATAGTGCATTTGACATGGGTTATACTCTTGCTCTGCTTTCTGTACGATGTATCTGTTTCAGAAAACAACACTTGGAATGGGGACTAATTATTGTCCTTAATTATAGCCTCTGCACAGAAGCTGTAGACGTAGGCTGAACTATTGTCTCACCTCTAATATGGTCACTACAGTAAAGGACTGAGACATTTGAGGGGAGATGTGGTAAATTGCATGATCACTATTCACTTCAAAGGAATTTATTCTGTTTTCAAAGATCTTACTTGTTTTGAATAATTTCCTATTGGTTTGGGCAATATAGATGAAATAATATTTCTCAACATTCATGAAACTATTAAATGTGGCCATCTGTGTTGCTGGATTTTTAAGACAGACTATGTTCCCTGAAGACATAGCTTGGGAGCACAGGACTGCATGAGCTTTTGCTTCTGGTCTTTTCTGGGTGTGTGCTAGTAAAGTCTCTGTAAAAATTAGTGACCACTATCCTTTTCATGAAAACCAAGATACTGTTGTTTTTCTTGTTTCCCACACTGCAACAAGCACATGAACACCAATATTTTTTCTCCCATTTTTTCTTACTTTAACAAATAGTCTTGTGAAACCCTCAGATACGTAACAAGCACAGACCTGGTTTTATGGATCCAAAGGTTCTTTTAGGTGTTTGTAAGGGGTACTTTGGGAGAACACCTCTCATTTATTGAGAAGGGCATTCTTGCAGGAAAAGTGATACGTTTCTATCATCTCCCTTTTCCTGTTTCTTACCACCAAACTATGGTGCCTACAGCTTTAGACTTCACAAGCTCAAAAGGCATAGAGGCAATAAGCAAAAAGGCTGAGTTGTGCTTCTGGAGGGAAGGGTTTAGTACCCTCAGCTGTGTTTTATGAGTATAGCAAACACACGAAGTAGGATTGGAGGGCATTCAGGTTTGGAAGAGGTGGTTCAGGACTGGTATGATCATGACCTTGAATATATCTCTTTCAGATATTAAAACTCTTGTTTTTTTTCCTCGACATAAACTCACTATTTTTTTATTATATTAAGGATTCTCAATTCTTGCCAATGGAAGTACAGTGCACCACAGCTACTGCTTTCTCAAAGTAAGACCAACAGAAAAGCAGACTAGATTTTAGAGACTTAAAATAGTAATAATTATGACATGTAGGAGACACATTCTGAAAATAAACAGAAAAAGTAATTTCCCTTTAGTAGTTTCTAACACTTAAGCATCCCAGAATCTTGGCAAATTACGTTAATAATTGCTAGTGTCATCATGGATGCTAGAAGCAAAGTTACAGTAAACTAAACACTTCTGGGTAAACTTTGCAAATGCATGATCGTAGCCAGAAGGAACAGTCAAGCAAAGCCATAAAATTCCACCAATGCACCTCATACGCAGGAATAAAACATGTTTAAAAACAATCTGTTGCAATTGCTGTCTCTTATGTTTGTACAATTCAAGCCCTAACATCACTGAGGGTCTCTTAAGTATTGCTGTCATACAAAAAACTAAAAAGGAATGTGGAGATGCACAGAGTTGGAGTGAATCTTTTTGCTTTGGAAGCCAGGTGGCTAAATTTAAAAAGTACTATTAGGTAAAGCAACAAAAGCTAAAGCTGAAGTTGCAATGGAAAATTATCAAAGGTACTTGGAAGACTTCACCATGGGTGTAGTTGATTGTGGATCTTCATGTCCATTTCGGTCTTATTTTATGCATGCATGTATACCACAGTGTTCTAATTGGTTTGGTTTATAGTGAGATTGTGGTATTATTTGAAATAAACATGTATCTCACTATGAACATGAAACAATATTCCCTACAAAAAAAATCATGCCCTGTATTGTTTTACATTAAGTTTAGAAAAAAAACGTGGTGCAAGGATGAATTGAAAGTATCAAATCACTTAACACTCAGGCTTGTAGTCTTAAAGTCCGAAATGTTGTTTCAGTTAAAATCAGTAAATTATTCTCCAAAGAGTCAGCTTTACTTCTCAAAATTCTGTTTTGCTTCAGAATAATAGAACCTGAAAGTGACTTCACTAGTCAAAAAGTGTCAAGCAACTGTTTGGGAAAGGTCAATACTATGGTAATAAATATAGTAGTAAAACCACATTTTACTCAGATGACAGACAGGATTTTTATTACTGCAATGGAATAGTATGCAAAGTCCTGTTGAAGAACTTCACTGTACATTTAATGGTGGTGCACAATGTTGAATGCTGCATAAATAACCCCATCTTTCAGATGGGTATTAAACCAAAGCCATTTTTGCTCACTCATTTCAGGAAGAGAAACACCTTAGATCATGTTCCCTTTATTTAATGCTTAAAATGCTACTAAATTCCTTCTTCTAACTGTTGCCCTTAATGATTGCAATCCAGGCTCTGCAGCAGTGTAAGTTACTAAACATCTCTAAGGAATTTGTGCTTGTCCTTAGACTTTCAGGCTTCTGATGTGTTTGTTACCAAACACATTTCAATTCTCAGAACCTTTTTATGCACTTTCAGTACTGAGAGAGTGGTCCTACCCTTTGCTGCCTTTAGTTATGCTCATGATAGAATCAGAGGAAAGGACAATGACAAGATTAACAATTTACTGTGCATTTGAATGCTAACAATGCTGGTGAAGTCTCAGTTACAAGGGCTTGTCTCTAGGGGCTAATGAAAGTTTTAAGCTTTTTGCTACACTGAAACACTGTGCAAAAGGCTAGGAATTAAATGTCCCTTGCTGCAGGTAAAGAGGAATACTTGAGACGTCATTAACTTGCTCTCAGTTAAATGACCTTCAGCTTCAAGAGTCCTTATAGCATTAAGCCTTTTCCTGCAGGCAGGTGTACCTGAAGCTGCTGCACCATCCCAGGGAGTTGGGTAAAAATTTTCTGGGGGACATTCCAACCTTCATGTCTTGTGATCCATAAATCACTGCGGAGTCTAAAGCCCTTCTGATCACTTACCTGTGTCTCTGAACACGTCTTCCCAAAGAAATCAAGGTATTCATTGAAGGAATGTGAAAGTGGGTACCTTTTGTTAGTTGAATTCCCAGAATGGATGCCACTGAGCTAAGTAAAATACATAGAGTCGGGTATAACAGATTTGCTGTATCTTCCAAACTATAACTTGTTACAATCAAAGCTTTGGCACATCAAGCACTACAGAATAAACAGGTAATGTTTTCAAATATTCAGGACTTTAATTTTGTTTTTCTACCATATGATATGTTGTCACATATAATTTTCTTCGGGCATAAATAACCCTTCAATCACTTTGATTTGGTTCAAGTTTCAGAATCAAAACAATATTGCATTTTTAAATATTGAAAAATTATAGATTTAAAATCCTCATTCCTTTGAATGCCCCAAAACAAATTTTCCTCGTCTATCCCGTATCACCTAAATTCACATCCAAACTGTACAAAACCACAGATTTTTGTGTTTCCTTGGTAGAAAACCATAAGCTAGTTCACGTTCATTTGGGACCAAGAACATCTGGTATTAAAAGATGATCAAAACTGGCCAAAACTCCTTGTTGTTATAAGAGTCATATATTATGACTTTCAGTGCCTATACACAGAAACTTCTCACTAACAGCAAATGATCATGTGATTTGGTCTGTAAAATCCACAGGTCTTATTCTGGTTTTAATTTTAGGGGTGTAACTCAAAGCAATTCCTGGGATTTCAATGGAATTAATCCCAAGGAAGAAAGTAAATGAGAACAGACTGTGAACCATATTGTTACAAATCTGTTGTTCAATGACTGACTCTTTTACTTCCAATATAACTCAGCTGGATCATTTCCAATTAGCTTCCCTTTCTTTAAAAAAAAGAGGTGGGGAGGGGGAAAGCTGGGCACAGGAGTGGTTAGATCAGCATCAAAGGCTTACCAGGGCTAATGAATCCTGTATCTACCAATAATTATTATAAAATATTACTTTTGTAAAAGAAAAGCAGGTGGATCCACTGCTTTCAGTTTAGTTTAACACAGACAACAAAAGAAATATAATTGTTTACATAAGATGCTTCGTAACCTTCCCCTCCTCCATGTATATCAATATATAATAAGAGTTTATTTATTTGTTGCTTATTTGTTTCTAGGTCTTTTGTGTTAAAAAACAGAAAGTAAGTAAATGCAAAGTGAGGACCTTCAAACCTGCTATGCTTTTCTCCCACTGAATTTTAGTAATAGAAAAAGCAGCCGTTTAGGCCTGTCAACAACTTTCTAGTTCTTAAGCAAAAGCTAATAAATACAATATTTGTGCTGATTATAGGTCTATAGTAAGATAAGATATCAAACTCTTCTGTTACTCAATTTGTAAAGTTTGAAATGTAACATGCCAAATTGTGGTTTGCATTCAGTTACGCAATGAACACCCTTGTGCATTGTGAACTCTGTATTTTCAGATCAGCTTGGTTACTATGAAACTCTTAATAAATAAAACTTGTAAAAGTAAAACTATCTCTTCCCCTTAATCCTGTTGACAATGTCCTCCTTCTCACTAATCTGACTCTAGAGTAGCACTAAGAATCATTCCACTTGACTCTTACTCTCTTCATTTGATCTAACATCTTAAAAGGTTTCAGTGCAGATAGGAATAATGTTTTATATTTGTGCTGATACAGTTATATTTCTTTAATTTCTTACTCTTAACTATGGAAAAAATAAGTCAGTCTTCACCTATTAACTTCACTGTAAAACAGGCTTGGATCAGTCCTTTCTCAGTATTCAGGCTGCTGGACAACATTGTGATGAAAAAATACCGTGTTTGTAGAGAAAAAGACTATTGATGCTTGCTTTGTTAATAGACTCATGGTTTCAAGCTTGTCTCCCTGATCCTGATGGGAACAGTTACAAGTTAGAAACATTTGTAAGTCAGAATGTTCCACTTTTGACCTAGTGTTTGTCAGATCAAACAGCAGGACACTCCACTTCCATTTGATTTTATTATTTTTCTCATTCTGGAAGGCACAGTCAAACAGTCTTTTTCAGTATTTTCAGAACTATGTAAAGAGTATAGTATTTAGAAACAATGATGCTAAACAATTAAATACAAAGGTGAACTGAAAACAAAATCCATTTCTTCTATCTCTAAACTATACAGTAAATGAGTTTCAAGTGGATTGTTTACTGACTGGAATAGCCATAGTCACACCTATCCTGTGAATTCAGCACTGCCTGGGGGACATGCATAAATGTACCTCTCAATTAAATTCTCAGAATGGAAATATGGGAGGTCTTCTTTGATGCAAAGGCCCTGTATCATTCTTTGATTGAATCAGCAATCCAAATATCAGTAATTGTTTCCACATTGGTTTTGTGGAAGGTGTAATGAACAAAGTAAATTGTTTGGCACCTGCAGTTTACTCATTAGGTGCAAAAATCCCCATGTAAATTTTTTGGGCCTAAGCTATGCTAAAAGATGCTAAAATCTAGTCCTTCACTTTTTCACTGTGTACAGAAAATCCATAAATAATTTGTGCATTTATTTAACTATTCATAATTCATTCAGAACTCTTGTTTCTCAGCCACTAGTACTTTTTGCAGGAAATAACTTACAGTGTCTTCTGCGGAAATATCCATACAGCAGTTTCTGAAGTTTGTATGAATGTTTGTTCCTGTGACATTAATTTCCTTCATACAATGGCATCAAACAAAAAATTACTCAAATTGGTTACGGTGAAAGTGCTAATGCCTGATGTACCTTGTGATCAGCTCAAAATAATCAGTGATGGAGAAAACAACATCCAATAACCCTAACACTGCCCACAAACTAGGATGCAGGGACCATCCAAATAGAAATTAGTTTGGGCAGGAAGAAGCACCTTAGAGTTTCTAAGGGATGGAGACCTGTTTTGTCTATGTCTCCTAGCTATCTTCTGTTCAACCCAGTTCCTTACAGAAAGTGGATAACTTCAGAATCAATAGTGAAGGTCCTTGTCTGGATGTTACAGTATTAGTGTGATCTTCATAAAACCCTATTTGTCCTTTCATTTTCAACTGTGTTTTCAAATTCCTTCTTGATTTTTCCATTTTTACAATGTGGTCTTCCTGCAGTCAGAGAACACTGCGGTTAGATTTTTTTCCTCACCAAATACATTTACAAAATATTAACTTGCAGTTGAAAATAAAGGGAGTGAAGCAGTTAATGGAGAAAAAATGGCATGTAAACCATGACCTTTTTTGTAAGTTTGCATTTCCAGAAGAAATATCATGAGGGGAAATTACTAAGTCAGCCAGTATAAATTGGATTGGGCAAGTTCCAGTGGAAGTATCTGGAAAAAAAGACAACACAGGCAAGAATGTGTTTAATCTGGATGTATCCCAAGTTTACGTAAGTATACAGAAAACTGCTGTATGTGAGCAATAGAATAATGGATGTCACAGTGATATGAAGTACATCCTTGACTTTCTGCATATTTAGCTATATTTACACAAGTTATCTTACAATGCAGTGTCTTTTCATTAAACAAATGCAAACCACTGCAAAAAAGCACATTGTTCTGTTTCACCTCTATCTTCAGCTCAAAGCTTTCAACAATCAAAAATACTCTGGCAGAATCATAGCACCAGACTATTTACCAGTGTGATGAGCCAATATATTTTACAGGTATACAAATCTTCCATTCAAAAAATGAAAAATTTGGATCAATCCGGTGTCCCAAGAGCTGTTGAAAGCTAATAAAATTTGCTTGAACCCATTCAGTTGCCATCTTCACAAACCATGGTTCATGCAGTGAAAGCTGGTTTATCCTTGACTCCAGCGTATTGGTGTTGCTTAACTCAGTGGAGGACAGCTGGATATTTTCAGTGTTTAGTAGAATACTGTATAGTACCTTGCACACAATGCAGGAGGTGTATTTTTTCCCTTAGGAAGCTACATCCAAAGGACTGGTCTAGACTGCAGAACTCGGCTGTGTCTGGGTTTCTGTGTGTGCAAACACAGAGACCAGACAAGAGACTGAGAAGCCAAATTCTACCATCCCATGGGATTTTTTCCAGCAACCACAATCTCTGGGATTTATAATCCCAGACATTGCTGAATTGTAAAAGAGGACTAATCATGTATCATTGTGACCAAAACAAAATGAACAGTAAATGCCAGAATTGCCTGTCAGATTGCTAAATCTCTAATCTTGATTTTATCTCTAACTTAGGCCTATGTTTTGTAAATATGAAGTTAGCTGCTTCCACTCACTGTTTTGCCTAATCATTTGTGAGCATTTTGTGCCAATGTGAATGTGGAGAGAAAAATAAGTTATTTTCACTCTGAGCAAAAGCCAAGCTGTTCCCATTATATGTGCCATGATCAGGAAATAAAGATGGGATATGATATTCAAGTTCTCTGGGTCCAGGTCTTGAAATTATCTGTTTAGGCTTCTCTGGTCCATCACCTAGTAATACATCCCCAATTTCTATATGTACGTGTGCCAACTGTGCCATATTGATTTGTTCCAGCACTGGCTTATCTGATTTGGATATTATTTCCTCTGATGGAGGATAGCATCCTAAGGGCTACCTACTAGAGGCAATAGAAAGCAGCCTGTCAAGTTTATTTATGGTGGTCAGAAAGGTGCTACACTTGCCATTTGGGACTTACTTTTCAGTAAGCTGTATTAAAGTACTTAATGTGCTCCCTTCCTTTGTCAGTTGTCCAGATGCTCCTTTTGTCTGCCAATACATTGAAAGATGTGTTTCTGGTGCTGCTTCCAAAATCTTGGGGCTCCCTTGACTGTGGGGGTAGTCAGAACACTGATACACTCAGCAGTTGATTACTGTTGAAAATGAACAGAGCTTTCTGGTGGCTGTATAAAAGAGAAGAATTAACTTTCTAGAGAATTCATAGAAAACTAGCTGGATAAGGGAGAGAGACTTCCCACAATGCCTGTACTGCAGGAAAGATCACAATCTGTCATCATTCTTTGACACAGAAAATAATAAAACAGAGATGAGAGATGACTCTAGTCTAGTATGGCCACTCACCAGAAAACCTTCAGGTAGAACTTCCATGGTGGGTTAGATGTATGAATAAACTTGGTTCCCAGATCTTGATTTTCCATCTGTCCTTACAGCAGTATTTTGCCACGTAGAGCAAAATTGATGCCTCTATAGTGAAGCACAGCTGTGACGTATGATCTTTTCACAAAGACTACTGGAAAGAGAGAAATCTTAAACTAGTTTCACCTACTACCAAAAATTCCTGTCTATAAATATAATTATAGCTAAAGGTCAAGCTTTAGATATTAAGAAACTCCAAGTCTGTGGGAGTTAGACCGCTGAGAAATTTGGAAAATTAGACCATTTTTATTCAGATGTTCCAATTACTTTTAGGTAGTTATCTTTAAGTGAAGGAGGACAATTTTATCTTTTGTATTCCTAAAGACTTTTTCTGTAGACTTCTGATGTTGGAACAACCAACTTATCACAGTAAGAAAATGGAACTATTAATGTAAAGATATGAACTCCTGTCCCTCTCCATAAAGCACTTCATAAAAGGAAAGCCTGTATTTATGGTACTTTTTTCTGTTGAAAAACAATTACTTACATGTTATGACATTATTTCACCTGAGATGTTTTTCTAGCCAGAACATGACATGTCCTACCTCCTTTTTTACATCTGCCTGAGGGCATTGTTATGGTACAGGTATAATAGTAGCAGGGATGCTTTGCTGGAATATTGTTATTTATTTCTGAACACCACAAAAGTACATAAAATGTCACTTTGCCCAAATGCCTCATCATCTGAAGGGTAAAACACTTCACATCATACAACAGCCTATAACCAGCTTTTGTACAAGGTTATATGAAAATATTTCTTTGAGCAGGGGGGTATGGTCATATTACCTTGGAGGTAAGGATATTTCTGTGCAACAATACTGGAGGACCATAATTTCCAGGGCAGGTATTCTTTCCATTAATCCAGTTGACAGCTACGTATAATTTCACGCAACTCAGCTGGGCTGTTTGATTGTGTACTGGCCAAGAGAGCTAAGACATCAGCCAAAGAAGGGGGAGGGAAATGTCTGACTTTTCCAGCAGCAGATTAATGTGTCAAAGGGAGAGGAAGAAAGTACTGAAAATATCAGGTGCACTTCTGAGTGGTGTCTGCCAAAGGGTGGACCTGCATAATCTGTCCCATAACCAGCATTATTACATCAGTACTTGCAAGCCTTTGCTTTGCATTTACAGTCTCTAAAACCGAGTATTTGGAAAAGTCTGTACCATACACACATACATAAATGCATACACCCACCCACCCATACGTACTGTAATATCTCATGAAAGATTACATCAGCTGAAGATTTACCCAATCCATACCACACTCATTGTGTTAAACAAGGAAGGATGTATCATTGAAAGTCTCTAATTGCTGTAGCACATCGCAAACTATGTGAAGAAGTATGGGAGTTTTCTTTTCTGCTTCTGCTGCCTTATGGTAGCTGCAGAACTGGGAACCTCCCTTTCCTGTTTCTCTTTTGTCTTTGGTATTAGAGCAATAAGAGATAACTTAATGAAAACCACAGATACTGAATATGTTTCAGGATCTGAATAACCTTGGCTCAGCAAACTTGAAGATTATTAAATTTTTCTTAGTCTTGTAAATTGTTGAAGAACAGTATATGGAATGATGTGATCTTGTGATTAATGGTAAAAGAAAATCAGAACAACCTTTAACTCTGAAGACTAATGGGATTTTACAGAGTTCATTACCTGCCTGTAACAAAGAATCCTGAGCCTGGCACAGTGGTTCCTTAAGCTACCTCCTCCAGTTGTTTTCAGTAGACTGTAAAGCTCTCTGTGCAACAGTGACCCCTAAAAGTAGAACCAAAAGTCAGGAGGTGAGAATGATCAGTTCAGGGAGCAGGAAAAGGTTGCTGGGTTTCTCATGGTGATCAGATGCATAGCAAAGCAGCTCAGTGTAGTGGGCTTGGTGTATGCCTTAGCTGAAGACAGCCCTGCTATCAAGTGAATAAAGATGAAACCATAATTACCCTGCTAAGCTCCTCAGTTTGATCCCTACTGATGTTTCAGGCATCATCTTGGCTTTGCTAACTTGGACACATCAGCATAATAATTTGTATATAAATAATAGCTTGATCCGAGAGTGTTTAGCTTTAGAAAGCTGGTATTTAAACTAGTGTCCACCTAGGTTGCCATCACATGAAAGATAGAAGTTTGGCATTTTAAGCAAGGCTGCTGAGCCAACACTACTGTACAGTGGAGCTATCACTCTTATCAGGAATGTTTTGGGTTTTTTTAATGTGTATGGCTTATTTCACAGTAGTAAATCTGTTCAAGTGCAATTGCCATCTTTTTCCTTCCCTTGCCAGATTAGTGGGTTTTTTTTCTCTGATACAGATGTTTTGTTTTTCAGATGAGATATATTAGTTGTGAAAGAGTTGTTTATAGTTTTGTAAAAATCCCAAAACTTAGATTAGCATTTAAATCTGACCCTGTCATATTTCTTTCTTCTGTCTTCCAGGGCTAAATCTTAATATTTTGTGAAATGCATAGCTCTAAGGATTCCATTGTAATCAATTTGAATAATAAATCTTTTCCATGTCTTTCTGCTTCCAAATAGCATTCGTCAGTATGGAAAAACAGCATGAGATAGCATAGGACTTACATCCCAATAGACCATGTTATAAATTCTGTCTCTGCAGAGACCAGGAGAGGAGGAACAGAAATAATAGAAAAGATGCTTCTGCCTTTTGCTCCGCCCAGTTATATGGAAAGCAGTATTCTTGTATAAGAGCTGGGATGGGACAGGAACCAGAAATTGCCCCTCATTTTCTTTCTCTTTCCCTGTTAATATGTAAGAATGATGTGGGAAAAATTGTGAGATGAGATGAGATAGATGACAGCATGGGAGAACACAGACTATCTGCCACTTTAACTGTACCTTCATAGGCAGCCTCTTCAGCTTTTGATAGTACTCCAGCTTGGCCAATTAAATCATTTCCCTTTTAAAACTAAGTAACTTTACTTTTGTGCCACAGTGTAGAAGGACAAACTTAAGAAAAATTAGCTGTAGGAAATATCATGTGCCTGCACTTTAAAGATATGAAGTTTCAAACTCTATATTCTTTATTATTATAATTATAATGAAATACTAATTTATTTAAATTCCAACCTTATTTTTTTAAGTTCATAATATACTTGCTAGTTTTTAAATCAAAAGAAACATAAACACCAAAGATGACCTCTCAGAGAAAACTTAATTTGCAAAAGTACTTAAAATATTCTCAATTGCATCATACCATATTTATAATATAAACATGATAGAAGCATAACATAACATAACGTAACTAGTGAAGTAAGGGATAATGGTATCAACCAACACAAATGGTGTTAAAGACAGTATACAAATATTTTGAAAAATGAAGCCTGACAGAAGTATATAAACCACGTTTTTTTTCTTTTTACATGCTTTGTACCATTACAAGCTCAGCATTATTTAATCCATTTGCAAAGGTTTTGTTTTAATGCAGCATATATATATATGTGTGTGTGTGTATATAAATATCATATATATATATCATATATATATATTATTTAGTTTATTACCTTCTTAGGTGAGAGTTTTCTGTAGAAGGTAATACTTTCTTCTACATCTCCCTAGGCTTCAAGGGACTTTTCACTGCAAAATCCAAAATCTTTATCATAAATAGTGGTTTTAAAATGAAATCACTTTCATTTAGAGAAAGAGGAAGAGTGTTCCAAGACACACCACACTTCTCATCTACTTTATTTTATGTAAGCAAAGCAAGCAGACTATTTCAGGTGTACTGACCTTTTTATTTGAAGAGAGGAAAAAGTATTTTGGGTTTCTTTGCAATCCAGTAGAATTCTCCTGTTCCTTTGGCTCCCTAGTGAAGCAGCTTGGGGGCTTCAATTCTCAATATGTTTTTTATTTACCTGAAATTCAGAAGTGATATAGTATTTCTTTGTGCTGCCATGTTAAATAAATATATTGGTATTTGGTTGTATTATTCAAAATCAACGCAAGCTTCTCAAAAATGGCAAGTCACTTTACTTTTTAACACTAAAACAAATTTACTGAAAATCTCATTTAGACAAGTTGGGCCAGACCAGCTCTACAGAAATCAGATGAAACTCCACCCTGTTGAATTTACATACGTTTCTATCTTTTCTGAGCAGATAAAAGCCTACATGTTACAGATTAGAAGAAAAATTACAGAGGAACAAAGGGATTGCTTCTCATAATATTTTTATTTAAAACAAAACCTAAAAATCCTGCTAAGTCAAATATTCTCTTCTGTAGCTGTAACAAATAGCTGATGAACATAAACTTTTTTTGCAACTAAATCTTTCTTCAGCTCAGTTAGTAGCCTTTGATTGTGATATGCTTTACAAACATTCTGAAAGGCCATCTTCATTAGAAAATTTGAAGCAATGTTAATTTGCTGATCATTAAATGTACTATCATCAGTCATTATTCACAAAACATAAATGTTTATTTGCAGCAGAAAATGCAAGACAAAAGCATGATTTAATTTAGTTTTCACTACCACAGCATGTATTGTATGCCTGAATCTACTTCACTCTAAAGATGGAAAAGTGCCATTGCCTCCAGTGAGAATGATATCAGAAACATAAATAATTTTTGCCCATAATTCATTTATTTGGAAAATATGTAATCAGTTAAATAAGAAAATTTCTCTAAACAAGACAACACAAATAGGAAATGTCACTAGGCGTGACTGATTCTGCTGTCTAGTGTGTGAGTCCTAATACTAAAGACACACTCCGAGTGAGTTGAAGACATAATTACTGTATTATTTGGGTGTAAATTGACTTGATGCTCAGCTGCTTAAAACAAACAACTAAACAAAATCTCTCTTCCAATAAACCTGTTGATGACATTTACAATAGTCTTCCATCAGGAGTATCTGGATTCCTAGAGGACAGTAGGACCTTACCTAGAACATTGTTTGCTGCAGATTTCCTTTAAGCTACAAGTGGGTTCCTTTTCTTCACCCTTTACACAGTCAGATCTTTTGGCAGATGTCCTGTGTCTTCTCCCTTTTCTTTTTTTGAGGACAAATAAATGCAAATGTACTTTGCCACTATGATTCTTTCAGAAACCTTTCCTTCCTTCTTAGCTGGCTGAATATATGAGTAAAGCAAAAGTCCACTGCTTGATTAATATAGTTATTTTAGCTTTGATTAAAAAATAAAAAGAAAAAACCAAACCACCAAATAAGCAAGTTTTCTAAGTACCAGGATGAAAACAACAGAGCTGTCATTCTAGTTATAGCCATCTTGCCTTTCATTTTGAAGACAAACTTGTTACTCCCTTTTTTATTTTTTTAAAGAGATTATTTCTCTTACCATAGCTGACTATGAACATTTTTGCATGGCACGGATGTCTTTCTAGTTCTTGTATACACATTTGATGGCTTCATCAGCCTGAGTCTCTGACAGTGTAAAATAGGATTTTACTATGTTGGATTACATGCTTCATATAGCTTAGCTACTGGGATAAGTAAAGGAATAGGCAGGAGGGAAAGTTCAAAATGCAGATAAACCAAAATTTTGTAAATTTACAGAATTTATAGATCAGAAATTCATGATGTAATATTATTTTGGAAGAGTAATAAAAATTTCTCATGTTTCTACATGTTAATTAAACAATAATCAGTATAATCCATAAATAAATCTGTAAAGAGAGCACAGTTTCCTTTGTACTTGAATCAAATGATCCTCAGGCTTTTTTGGTCTACTATCATGTTGCTGAGTGAGAAGTAAATGAGAAAATAAATCCCGTAAGTATTAAATTAGAGTTCTTGTATTTCTTCATACTCTGAAGTGCAGCAGCTTAAGTCTCCACAGGAAATAATAGCAGGAGAAGTACTGCGAAGAATAAAATTGTCATACCAAGCTTGCAACTTACTTTGAGCTTTCAGAAGTCTTGGGATGTGAAATTAAGTAGAACTCATGAAAATAGCCTGACAGAAAGCCAAGTGGAAATTCATCACTCTTGTGGAAAACATCTTGTGTCAGTATATGAAAGTCTGATGCACTTAAGTAGGAAAAAAAAAAATAAAATTACCCATTCATCAGCAGTGTGCTTTTGTGGCCAAGAAGGTCAATGGGATCCTGGGGTGCATTAGGAAGACCATGGCCAGCAGATCGAGGGAGGTGATCCTCCCCCTCTACTCTGCCCTGGTTAGGCTGCATCTGGAGTGCTGTGTCCAGTGCTGGGCTCCCCAGTTCAAGAGAAACAGGGAACTACTGGAGGGTCCAGCTACAAAGATGGCTGGGGCCTGCAGCATCTCCCTTATGTGGAAAGGCTGAGAGAGCTGCACCTTTTAGCCTGCAGAAGAGAAGACTGGAAAGAGATCAACGTCTACAAAAATATCTAAAGGCAAGTGTCAAGAGGATGGGGCCAGGCTCTTTTCAGTGGTGCCCAGTGACAGCACAAGGGGCAATGGACACAAACTCCAACACAAGAAGTTCCACCTGAATATGAGGAAGAACTTCTTTACTTGAGGGTGACAGAGCTCTTGAACAAGTTGTCCAGAGAGGCTGTGGAGTCTCCTTCTCTGGAGACATTCAAACCCCACCTGGAAGTGACTCTGTGCAACCTGCTCTAGGTGGACCTGCTTTAGCTGGGAGTTGGACTATATGATCCCCAGAGGTCCCTCCCAACCCTGTGTGATTCAGTGATCAGCAAGAAAACAGGACAAAGACCATACAAGTCAAGCACACAAATTAGGAAATAAATCAATGGCTTCAAATTAGGAAATAAATCAAAACTTCATGGTAGTTAGCAGGCTGAATAGAAGTAGTAATATATATACCCTTTATCATGTTCAAAAAAATGACCAGATCTAAACAGTATGAGAGTGTCTCTGCTTTTCATAAAGGACCTGTCAACGAAGCCCACAGCTGTAGTGTATGATCAATTGTTGTCTTAATAATTTCAGTTACATGCTGATTATAAACCGATGATTAAAAAAAAAACCAAAAAACTAAATGCTCAGGGTTTTGCAGTACTCGCTGCATACTTGAGTTTTGTGGGGTTGTTCCCCCCCCCCCGCACCCCCCCTTTTTGTTTGTTTATGCTGTTTTCCACGTGGCCCATTTGGAACTTGTTAAACAATCCTTATCAAGAAGTAAGTAGAATTCAACAGCTTTACAATCCTAAGAAAAGTGTGAGTATGGCTTTGTTTCTTACCATGTTTAAAATACTGAAATGAAATAATCTTAGCAAGAAATGGCAGTATTCCAGTGAGTTTGATGCAGGACATTTGCTCCACAAAACCTGTTATTGGTTGCATCTCTAAATTTTAGAAAAGTCATGGCTTATTTCAAGACATTGAGTTTTGCAGGTTGGCTTTTTTTGGTTGTTTGGGGTGGGGGTAGGGAGTGGGGAGTGGTTGGGGGTTTTTTTGTTTGATTGATTGATTTTGTTGATGGATTAGACCTGCACAACTTTGTTCTGTGGCCACCATATACTATCTTGCTTACCAGTAGGATATCTGCTTTGACAAAGTGACAGTCTTATGGTAAGTGGTGCTTTCTCCCAAGTGGTCACTGGTAGAACTTCCTAGAAAAGTCACCACAGGGTTTTCTGTTAGGGAGTTACACCCTTCTTGATGACCTGATCTGTTGCTTTGAACCACTGTTTAGCAAGATACACGAGTTCTTCACTAGTCTGGGATCTGGATCTGGCTATTTAAGATACACTAACTACTCATTTAATAGTGGCTACTTACACATCTTTTATCTCTAAGATTTTTGTGGATTGTTACTAGCTGAAAACACAATCAGATTTGTAGTGGCAGTTGGCAGAATAGGTAGTTTTTTGAGCAATGAACAAATCTTTTACTTTGTAATTACAAAAAATCTGTCTGTGTAGATTTGAATATGGTCCAATAGAGCTTATGCACTGAAAACACAGTTCATCTTCAGGGTTATGAGAAAGGATAGCTTTGTAAGCAAAGACAAATTTTAGTGGGTTTCTTTGGTTCATTTGTTCTTCTCTTAGTGTGATAAGAAAGCTTGTGATCTGATTATAAGATCGAGAAAAGGGGGAAAAATACCAAAGGAATTGTGAGAGGCTGAGTTAGCAAAAAAAAGGACACTGAAGGACTTTCTAAAATGTTCTTTCAGTAATCTAAACCAAACTGCAAGATCAGCTTTATGAAATTAGTTATTGTCGTCAGTCTGTTATCAGCACTGTGGTTTTGAGAAATTTCAGATATCTGCGCAGAAACTGAAAGGACAGATTTTACACAAGAATGTAGCTGTTTGTCTGAAGCCGTAGTAATTCAAGAGATCCATGATACATGCAGTTTACCATGGACATCTTTTTCTGCTTATTAATGGATAATTACCTAAGTGCCAGACTTGTCCTTTTCAGAATCTTGATAGACATATTTTAATTTTTGCATTGATAATGAGATTACGATATTGCTTTTTTACTTCCTTTTAGTTTTCTTTCATTTTATTGTGATACAGAATATCCATAATTTAGAATATAGTTACACAAAGGCATTTTAATGAGGAAGATGGGAGAAAAGCAAAACAACAAACTAAAATATCCAAAGAGAAATTATTTATATATTGCAGATTGAATTTTTCTCTTATGTAGATTCACTAAAATTCACAGTTCTTCTTTTCCTATTGTTTTAATGTGATACCAATAATAGCATGATTTTATTTGCCTTTCAGCTGGCATTTCCCCAATATTTCTCCTGAGTTTCTGAAAAGTCGACATTTAGCCCCTGGCCATCAGAGTAGTAAATAGCAAACTATATTAAATTAGATGGTCTCTTTGCTACGTCAGTACTCTTTCAACATGAAGGACAAAAAAATTCTTCCCTTACATTTGTAATCAAAACATTCCTCAGCTTCTAAGTATTCCTAGAGCCTTGCAAGAAACTAGCTCCAGAGAAAAACTGATGGAGGAGAATGCTATCTTGGCATACTTTCTCCTGTCTTGAGGCTCTGTGAGTTTCTAAGGATGAAAGGCAGGTCCCAGCAGGAGTACAGATGGCAAAAATAGGAGTTGACCTACATTAATGTGAAGAGGCAGTAGTCCTTCTGAAAAAAAAAAAAAAAAAAAAACCCAACACTGGCCTCATTGAGCCTTTTTGGTTGCAGAAATAAGTGGGATTAGTGCCTCACCAAATAAGCAGTCAGCTGTGATTTTAAAAAGAAAATAAATATTCATTGAACAGAGCTCTGCAGCATGTTTCCTCCTTTTCCTCAAGTTGGAAGTATCAGTTTTCTCTAGAAATACCTATGGTAGCAGTGAAATATAACCAGAAGCTGATAGGCATCTGAAAAAGCGTTGCCTATGAAAATATCTGAACTGCTTGGGATAAAGCTTGCAAAGCCATTACAGAGAGCTAAGAAAGGAGGAGACCAAACATTTTGATCCTTCCTTCCATGCAATACTAAGTTATTTCTAGTCTTTTCCTGTGATATAGACACGTTTGATATATGACATTACAAATGTGACTGCTCATAAGCTAAACAGTGAAAGAATCATGTACCTTAAGAAGAGTTTGAAGTCCTGAGGTCTGCATGGCTGAGATCTACCAGTCTTAGGATTTCTTCCTCCTCCCTCCAGTTTTTGTAATGGGGAAATTCCTCATTCAGAGGAACTATGGCTGGCTGTGAAAGAACGCAGCATTAGATCAAAACCATCAAGTTCTACATCTCCAAAACACCTAAATGCAAGTAGGGAAGGGACAATAAAAATAAAGAGGTTATACTTGGCTCTTTTCCTGCCAAACTTCCTTGAAGATAGGTCTTTGCTTCCAAGGATTGACTTATATTTTCATTCAGTCTTATACCTTGCTGGAAGCTCATACCCTTTTCTGCTTCCCTGGAAATTTCTTCTCACCATCTTCCTCACAGTCTCTGAGACACAGCTAGGTCCTCTCTCCTCCTTTCAGGAGTCAACATGTGAGCTGCATAATTTGAGAGTTTTCTTTAAATTTCTGTAGTTCTGAGTTCAGCCTCCCACCCCTAAGGCATCTTTCTTCAGGCATACTTATTTCCCCAAGAGATGGCACAATCTTTTCCCATTTCTTTCAAGGGATCCTACTTGATCTGCTCTATCCTCTTTTAAAGAAGCATTATATAATGTCTAAGAAAAAATCAAGAAATTAGACAATTTGTCATGAATAAAACATGACATGTCAAAACAGAAGGGCATATTTTCTTCAGGTCAGATTTTCAAACAAATTTAGATGAGTTAAAGGAAGAAAACCTTTCTAAAAGCTGTGATCCTATTAAATAATTTCTAAATATTCCAATTGAAGTATTTTTGAACTGATGATCTACCCAGTGGGACCATGATAATTTAGTGGTTTTGTACCCTAAAAATATATATTCTTGATCTCAGATATTTGAGTGATGTCAATGGGTCAGCCACCAAGGAAACATTGCAAACATGATGTAATCATTCCGAAGACCAAAGTTTACTGAAACTTTTGGTAGACCTTGGAAAGTAGGATCTACTAACTTGAGGGGAGAAAAAATTTTTATCAGTCACGTGGACAAATCAAAATGGTCAGTGAGGCCAGACTGTTGTTGAGTACACATAGTCAGACCTTGTGTGCAATCTTTTAGTGTCACAGTATGCTGTTCTGATGACAGCCCCAAAGATGCAGAGGAAAAAAATGTATAGATGACAGTAGTCAAAAAGACCACCAACATAAAATATGGGATTATTGAGGGTGCATAAGACAATCCAATGCTAGTTGGAATCTTTTATGTTGGAATAGGTAATGAGAATTGGTGTGGTCCTGCAGTTCCAGATCCTCCTTCTGCTACTACTCTTGTGCTCTGGAGAGACGGTGAATTTTCTTCTTACCTGTAAGAGCAACTTCATTTAAGTTTGGGGAATACTGGAGATGTGATACTGACAAATACTTATCCCTTCTTTGTGATTCTGTGTTTAGTACTCTTCCCATGGAATTATCTTACTCTTTATGACTTTGATTACTGTAACTGTAGGAAAAACAGTTTTCTTTAGGTGTCTATAATTTTTCTACCCTTTTCCATTGTGGTTTTAAATAACACACTTTGTATTTTCTTATATTAATGTAACATATTTGGAGTACCTTGATACAAACCTGAAGAAATCCACTTCTTAGTTCCTATCTCTTGGCATTTTCAAAGCAACACAACTCTAGACAACTGTAGACAGTTCTTTCATAACTGTGATTGTTTTGGGGTTTTTTTGTTTCTTCTCTAAGTAAAGTATTATTTCACAAATGGTTTTCCATTCCAGGTTGGTATGAAGCAAGTTGTGTACAAGCATATGAAATATCTGGAAGCTGGCACTTTAAAACTGTCTTTGAAATACTGATCTTTCAAGTATTTTAACTTAGTTTACCAGTTCCGGCATTGTACTTTTCTTTACTAATGCACCCACTATCTCATAAATTATTTTGAGCCTCTAATTTCCTTTCTTGTTTCTAGTTCCCATTTCCCTCTACCTGTGAAATGTATACTAAATCATGGATCTAATAACATGGATATAGCCGAAACTGCCTCTACAACTTTCATCTTCAGTTGAATCTACTATCCTTGCACTGAAGTGAATGGAAGTGCAGTGTATACACCCTGTACTTTACATAACAATTTTTAGGCCTCACTCAAGTGGTTGATGGAACAATGAATACATAGTTTCTGAGAAGTCTTTGTTCAGAATCATATATTTTTCAACCAATTTTTGGTTAAACAGTCTGTCTATCCTTGTATGATATTTGTTGGAGACATTTTTAAGAGTTTAAGGATTTATCATTTTTTTTTGCTGTACATTTTTTGGTACAGACTGGGAGATCGCTTGGGGCTCCATTATCTACACACACTAAGCAGCCTTGAAAAGGAGATTTGTGAAGAGCATACAGACTTGTAAGTTACACTGTGTGTCTTATAATGCAACTGAGATACCGAAGTAATGAGTATATGGCAATTATTCCTAAAAGTGTTCTTGTGCATGAGGGAAGGGAAGAGAGGGAGAGATGGAAACAGAGAGGGATGGAAGGAATGGCATGGGAGGTTTTAGATATAAAGCATCGGGTTGTCCCATTTGCTATTCCTTTGGATTTCCAGCCTTTGCAAATAACTTCTAAGAATATCGGCTTCTAACAAAAATATGCTTTGTGTTAATATATGAGGAATTTAGGTCACTGAGCATCGCTCATTTTTGTCTAGCCCTTGAATTAGATGGGGTTTCTAATAGTCACTGCAGCTAATGAAAGTTGTTTCTGTTTTCATACCAACTTCCACACAAAGAAATGCCAGGAAAAATCTGCATAATTGTTGGTTGCTGATAGTTGCCAAATCTAGAAGGAAAATGTGTTGCTATCTGATAGCAAGAGAACGGTTCTACCGAGAAACGAAATTACCAGGCATACAAAAGATCAATCGATCAACTGATTTGCAATCGATTCTTCTATCCAGAAAACAGGTGTGGAAGAAATCTTCATGTACATAATTTATACTCGGATGTTTAAGTAGGACAGCATTGTCTAACAAAGTTCCTACATTTTTAGCTGAAACTAGACAGGACCTGTCTCAGTGGCCAGGTATGTAAAGACAATATTGATATACTGCAATATGAATCTTCAACCAACAAGATGGCCTAGAAGCAGTTATGTTAGGACAGTATTTGTTCAGATTTATGATGTCTGGATGGGTTACAACTGCTTGTTCTTCTTTTTAACCAGCTATGAAGGCCAAAGAGTTGTAGATATATTAAGGAGCAATCCTCTGGAAAGTTTCCCAGTATGTATGTTCAGGGGCATCAGTAGTCATGGTCACTCTATAAACCATAGAATAGTTGGGAAACACTTGTGTAGAACAGTGGATGGCAACTGTTGTTCAGAGCAGATTCTCTGTCAGGCCAGATGTCCTTATGGTGAGTAGAAAAGGCACCATGTTACAGGACCAGCCCCCTCCCACTGCACTTGGTGCACAACTTGCACTCCATTTAATGTAGTACATAAGCAAAATCAAGAGCATAAAAATCAATATCGTTCCAACATAAATAAACAACCTTCAAAGACCCTCCTAATGTATCCTATTTCCAGATGATTGCATGCCAGAAGTCTTCTGTAACATTGTTGAAAGTAAAAATGTTGCTTTGCTGAAGTAATCATATCTGCCAATAGAAGCTGATATGCTGCAACTCTGACATTAAATATAATCAGTTGGTAGCTTGTTCCCCTATAAATGGTATTGTTCACAAATAATGGGAGAAGTACAAAAAGTAAAGTCAAATCCTGAAAAGTAGGAAACATAGAAACTGAAGTTTCCTACTTAAACCTAGTTTCTACCTCTTCTGCGTGTGCACTAGAAGATCTATTTTCCTCTCTTCCCCTCACCAGATTTCTGCATAATTCTGTGCACAGACGAGACAGTTTTACTCGGTTTAATTAGCAACTGTTCAATAATTTTTCTTTGGTACTCATTGTGTGGCCCATTTACTGCATACTAGTCAAACCCACGTCTGAAAACAATGTTATTCATTTTCTCATGAGATTTATTATGGGATATGTCAATGGAGAAAAACACTTCACAAACATTTCATTTTCACAGTAGAGTGTTATAGTCATTCCCACAGTGAAAATTGCAAACTACAGTACAGACATGAAGGTTGACCAGTCATTAATTTTAGGTGCCAAGTTTAAGACAAGCAGGACCTGGATTTGTTTCAGCTAACTTAGTATCATGACAGATGCAGAACATTCAAAGTGCAATCTCTGACACCTTCAGTTCTTATCATGAGGGTCTAGGGTTTTTGTGGGTCACATCCAGGAATGTAAATCTAGACAACCAGAAAATGAAGAACAGCCTGTTAGCAGCTGACCTAGGAAGAGTTCAACTTCAGGGAGTTGTCCAGCACCACACTGACAGTCTGGAGCATGTTATTGTCTCATCCCTTTCCCCAAGGCGGGATTCAGCTGCAGAAGTCATGAGACTTGAACTTGGAGAAACTTTTGAAATCAAAAGGCTTCTTAAGATTATATCTTTTTTCTCCAAGGTCTTTGCTTGGAACATGGGGAAAAACAGAATAATGTTTCAACATTTAGCAACATGTATTGTTTGATGTCTTTGGATTTAAGCATTTCAATTTTTATTTCATTAATTATTTTTGTAAGTAAAGGGCTTCTCAACATATTTTTCATCCTCTTTAAATCCTAACTGAATAAAAAGTGTAAAACAATTGTAATTTTTTTATTTTAATGAAGAATGTTGTGAATTTATTTAAAGTCAAAACTTGAGAAAACCAAGAAAACTATAAGGTTTCAAGGAAATTGAACATTTCTTTTCTTTACTGATTTATAACTGGGGTTTATAACCAGTTTTCCTGATGTTCTGCCTCATTCCCCTTTTCATCTCTGTAGGTAACAGTGTCTTCATGTCATGCTTCTCATTCTTTCCCAGAGCAGGTCCATTCTTTGTTCAAAATGACACAGTAGTTTTACAAACTGTACCCTAAAATCTGTGCACAAAAGGCTGAAATAAGATTACATGGGAAACAATAATTACAGTATTTCCCAGCTTTCATCTGCATGCCTTGTCAGATTTAATTTTACCCTTTGTGTGTGTGTGCGTGCAAATGTGTGTGTCTGTGCCCAAGGGGGAGTGAAAGTGCCACAAAGAAGGCAAGCGAGGCCTTTAAGAAACAATGTGGAACAGCCTAGTGGTTCTATTCTGCGGGTGTCTTAGTGGAATGAAAGAAAATCAGTATTGTGGAACTGTAAAATCCAGAGTGTAAAGCTCTACTGCTCACTCTAGAAGTGGAGCAGAAAGCCCAGCAGCAGTGAGCTGCCCTGTTGTACAGAGACTAGAGCTACTGGGTATTTTCCCACTTGAATTAGTAGCAGTTGTTATGCAGAGACAAATCACAAAGAGCTGATATAATTTAGGTTCTTTTGCAAGCCCCAGGAATTAAATGTGTTATAGAAGTGTGGGACTTACTGGTCCCATACCTGGTCAATAGATCTTTCTTTTTTTGCATGATTCAGTTGTCTTCTGCCGTGGCTTTTTCACCACTCATCTCACTCCTTCAAACATCATTTTCTCCTTCTTGTCTCAGTCTGTTTGCTTAGCTCATGCCATTTCTTCCTGACTCATAATCTAATTATTTGCTCTGCCTTATCGGCATGTTGTCACCCTTCCAGCCACATGTGCATTCTCCATTTCCACTGGCTCCAACTGTTAGTTTCCCTCCTAGGCTTCCTTAGTATTTGTGTCCCACCCTTGTTCTGCTACAGTTCACAACAACCCAGAGATCTTTCTGTTTTCTGCAATTCTGGGCTTTTTGTGGGCAGTACAAGTGGGCTGTTCATAGGGTCTGAAGTGCTGATTCTCTTTTACCATGAGGGAAAATCTTTCACATGCACAAATCTGTTTGTTGGTCATGTTCAGCTGTGTTTGTAAGTCTTTATATTTGGTTAAATTTGGCTGCTGCTTACTGGGAATGACCAAGACAGACACATCTGGACTTCAGTGGTATTCTTGTGAAACTGCTTTTCAACAGTGGTTTCCATCAGTTTTTTTTCAGCTGGTTTGTTTTCTTTTTTTCCTTTTTTCAATCAGCATTACTATTATTACTACCATTAATGTGGTAAAACAACACATTTTCTCTTCTTTTGTTCTCAGAAATTACTTATGTTTCTCAGCTGAAATGTAAAATAATAAATCAACCTGAGAATGGTATGAAAAATAGCCTACACCTTACAGGTTGGTAAAGTTTAAGCATCTGAAAATAGACTTTTCTAACAGAAGTGTGAGGCAACCTTCATAAGCAGTCACAAGTCACTGTGTCATGCATTAGCAGAATTGATTCTAGATTATTCCATTGTATCCAGAATATTAAAGCAAAACATAAAGGCCCTTAATTTGCAAAGTTTCAAATCCTAGAATACGAGCATGTGGCAATTTAAAAAACAGAATGAAATGTAATTAGTTTTTATGTGCTTATAACACCCAGTGTTAATGATTTATTATATTTTCATTATTTTTATGATTCAGTACCTTTGGTAAGTGCAGGGCATTTGTATATAAACAACTAATGCACAGTAGCATGCTGGAAAGTGTCAAACAGTTGGGAAAGTTTTCTTCTTCCTCTGCCCCTTTTTTGTATTTGCTTTGGGCTGGTTTCAAGGAAATTGGAATCAATTTAAACCTTTGAGGGTTTAACTCATTTATGAACTTTGGAAACATGTCTCCACAAGTTCCAGTTGGTTGTCATGTTTCCCAAGAATGCTAGAGTTTAGTTACATAGTGACAATTACTTTCTTATAGAAATAAACTTGCAGGCTGTTAATCTGGTAACACAGCAAAAAAGAAAATGAAATTTGATGACTTTTAGTTTCCTAAACTCTTTAAATAATTTGAGCTATGTATCTCTCTTTTACCTTTCATTTTTTTAAAAAATATGGTTAAGTTAAGGACATTTTCAGAACCTGGGATTTTCTTTTAGTGAAAAATACACACTTAAAAGCTAAAATGCATACCATTGCTGTAAATTGCAATTCTCAGTTTTATAAATCCTGTGGACTAAAATTTTATTAAAATACCATTATGGTTTCAAACATCCGATGCTGGTCTTCTGACCTCACACACTTTACATGGATACTAAAGCACTGCAAAACCAAATGGACCAGATCTGGTTTTGTTGCAAGTATGCGATGCTTACAATTTACTGCCTAACAGGGTATTTCTCTTCACCTGTTATGTTCCAACCTGTCCAAAGTGAATTCATCCTTCCTTTGTGTTCATTGTGACAATTACAGGAAGTCATGGGTATACTTTTTTAACTTCTAGATGAACATGTGAGAATCTAATTTGAGGGCTTCTGCAATCAAATATTGAGCCAAGGACATCTTATGAATGTGGAGTTGTAATTAGTGTTAAAAATCTCTAAGTGCATCAGCTGTTTAGGGGAAATGTATACACTGCCTTCAGTGACTGGCCCTTCACAACTACTGATTCTGGAAGTTGTTTTAGTGAGAATAATTTCCTCCATTTCAATGCTTAAGAAAAACATTGGCCCAGCAGCAATCACAAAGGGCAGCTTCTTAAGATCTCTTCAGCTGTTTTTTACTGTCACAAGATATCTTCTCCAGTTACACTGAACTTCAGATCATCCAGTTAAGTGTTGGTGACCGTCTCTTACACTTTTCAATACAATGCTGGACAAAGGACATCAAGACTATTAGCGTGTCCAGAGAAAAGCAGCCAAGATGGTGAAAGCTCTTGAGGGCAATTCTTACAAGGAGTGGCTGAGGTCACTTGGCTTGCTCAGCTTGGAGAAGAGAAGGCTGAGGGGCAATGTCGTTGCAGTCTACAACTTCAAGTTGGGTAACAGAGGGGAAGGTGCTGGCCTCCTCTCTCTGGTGACCAGTGATAGGGCATGAAGAAATGGGGTGAAGCTGCATCTGGGGAGGTTCAGATTGGACATTAGGCAAAGGCTTTTCACTGAGAGGGCAGTCACTGGAACAGGCTCCCCAGGGAAGTGGTCCCAGCACCTACCCTGTCACAGTTTAAGGAGCATCTGGACAACACTTAGTCATATGGTTTAGTTTTAGGTAGTCCTGCGAGAGGCAGGGATTTGGACTCAATGATTCTTATGGGTCCCTTCCAGCTTCAGATATTCTGTGATTCTATGTTGCAAAAAGCTACAAGTCCAGCAAGACCAGAGTTCACTGTGTGAATATTCTGGATCAGCTGTCCTACATGTTCACACCGGAGAAGTAAATGGTAAGTTCCCAAGTACTTTCCTAGGCACCAAGATAAAAAAAGGATCATGAGTTCAGTGTACTTTGTAGTAGAGTTTAAATTTAGCATGTCCACTACTCAGCAATAAGCCTCATCAGAAAACACATTGGACATTTTCTCTACTGTAAAAAAACCAAGCACATTTTTAGTTTCTGGCAATGAAGCACCAAAAAGCATTGTCTAAAAATAAAAAATATTTTTATATAAATAGCAGAAGTCTGGAAGGTTTCTAGTAGAATATTTTTCTTTTCACATAAAAGCTTACAATTCTGTATGATGTGCTTGATTTTTCCATGAAGATTGTGTATAGTAAAAATATAGTTTTGGTTAAAACATTTGGCAGTCCCCTGAACATGACTGAAAATCTGTCACTTTTTTATCAAATAAATATTTTAGTTTCCTGCTTTTATATGTCTCACCACAGAGGCAAGATTAATCAACAATTAACTTAATCAACCATTGACAAAATCCAGGGGTGGGTGATGCATAGAATAAAATATAGTTTGTGCATCAACTTCTCTATCATAGTATAAAAATGCATATTTTTTTATAATCCATATAGAATAAATGAATTTCTTAATTTCCTGTTAGTCTTCTCAGCCATTTGACATTAGCTCTTTTTCTCCTTTAAAAGGTAATTTAAAAATTATTTTATGGTGTCTTTATTTATGCATACCATTTTATAAGAAGTTATTACTAAAGCTTTATGTTAACCAGGTTTTATTTACTTAACATCCTCTGTTGACCTCAGGCTCAAAGTAATGTAATAGGGAATTATTATTAAAATAACATTAAACAGCTCTTTGGGAAAAATGCCTTCTTCAGTTTTGTTCCTCTGCTAGGATTTACTCTGTAGCTAAAGAAATAATTTATGAAACTCAAAGTATATTTCATTTATGAAACTCAAAATATATTTACCATTGCTCAGACGGCTACACTGATGATATTATCTGTGGAATCTAAACTGAAATAAATTCAATAACTTGCTCCTGCTTGCACAATAATAAATTTATTGTGGGCTTAGGAAAGAAGGCATGGAGAGTTTGGCAAGCATAAGTGGTATGGGGATGGTGTTTGGGTTTTTCTGACACCAAACAGCCACCATGTATAAGCTTTATTGTCTCAGGAAAGACTTTTCTTAAAACTTTTGTCAAGTTGGTTGTACACTTGAAGTTTTGGTTTCCCTGAATTGTTAGCACATTTTAAACATTTTAGGCTCCGATTGATTTCAGAATTTTTAAAGTTCACCATGTTGCATTTTGACAATCGTGACATTAAGAGTTTACACTGATACAGCTCATTTGATACATGTTTACTCATTGGCCTCTGCATATTTAACATACATGTGACTTTGTTTCAGTTTTTAATCACTCAATATGTATATCATTTGACAAATCAACAGGATTTAAATCATTATCTCCCTCACTAAATGACCAGTTTTTCAGGAATAAATTCAAGATAAATGTGTTAAGAAAGTCAAAGGTTTCACACTGTGACAAACAAAACTGGTCAGTCTGACAAGTATGTTTTTTTAATAAAGCATAGTACAGTAGTAGCTGCTTTTGTGGTAGAAGCTTTATTCCTATATTATACACTTGTCAAACACTGTTCATTAATAAGTGATTTTTGCAACTGTTTTATTAATCATAATTTATATATATTTTAAGATTAAAGATTAAATTATGTGCAAAATGACCCAGAAGCAAGCAAGAGTAAATAAGTCACATCATCCAGCAGTCAAAAGTTGACAGTATTAGGCACAGACTTCACTACCCTCTTACTTTTCCCATTAAATTAATCCTTCAAATACCACTACTGTTATGTCTCTAGAAATCACTTTTTCCCATGTCTCTTTCCAACTTCTGTATTCTTCTCAGCAACACATTTTGAGGAAGGTATCTGTGATACAATGTGAACAAAGTGAACAAATGTAACCAGTACACAAAACAGCTTCAGTTAACAATTCTGTCATGTGTGCATGGAAAAAAAAAAAAAAAAAAAAAAAAAAAACCAAACAAAAAAAAAAACAACAAACCCCAAACAGGCTTTATGAAGAAACATCTATAAAAATTTTGGCTTTCCTAACCCAAACAAAACTTTAACAAAGTATTCCCATGCATTAAGTTATAAAGATGATCCTGGAAAAACAAATCAACAAGGTCAGGTTGGCCATGTTTGTTGTATTCAATAGAACCATACTTGAGAAAACAAGGTAAACTGAAAGATGGGAGGGTTATTCAGAGCCTTTGACATAGTACAGAGCTTCAGCATTGAGAGCAGGGAGAACAGAGGAGTTAGGATATGCTGAGGGCTCCAAGCAAAAGGAAAGATTGTCCTGGTAGTATGATATGAAGGGTGCTGAAGCACAGGCTACAGTATCACTCACAGTGGGAGGAGGCCTCTAATACCCCAAAAAGACTTCTTAAAAGTATCTTCCTGAATTAACAAAACTTGAGCACTCTCTGGATAGTACAGTGAGAAATGCTTTAACAGCATTTATTTCCTTGTCACTAAATCAGTCTTGACATAGTGGTTTGTGATGTCTATTATACACACTGGTGGCTCTTACCGTGAGGTTCACTCCTACCAGAACTTTATAACCCTCAGTGAAATCTTTCTGAGTCTTACTTTGCTCTTGAAAAAACGTCAATAGGGCATATGCTAGGTCCCAAGCCTGGTACTGCACTGGTGCAATACTGCCCTGGCCAGACAGCACACTGCAGCTGCACAGAAGCAAGTCCTCATCCAGCAATTCTTCTGTTCCCCCCAAAGCCGTAGAGATGGACATGTAGCAAGTCAGGCTGAGCATGAAAGCAGCACACAGGAAAACGTTAGAAGCTCTGGTTTTCTTGTGATTTCATTCACGGGGTGAGTAATGATTATTTATACTACATAAACTTTGCTTGAACCTTCCTTTTCCATGAAGATGACTTAAGCAGATTATTTTGTTAAAAAACAAGTTCAATAAATATTTCAGAGTTCTCATGCATTCATGTGTCTGCACAGCAGCACTTAGTAGGGATTTCACTGGTTGTCCCCAGGGTAAGAGATGGGCATGTGTCAGATCAGACCGTGTAAAGGACCCCATACAAAAATGTAGCAAGATCCTTTACCAGGCAATGGGCATTTTCTCTGTTTCTAACGCACAACAATTATTCTTGTCTTATTAGTGTAATTGCAATACTGCACAACCTATACTGATCCTGTTTATATTGCTTTCTTAAGCCTCTGTTATAAGTGCGCCCATGCATGTACACGCACAGGAACACACACACCCACACACCTATGTGCACACATACATATTCACACACCTGCATATGTAAATACACTTGTGCATACATGCACACATGTACACATGCTGAATTCCTCACCTGTTAAAAAGCATTAGAAACATCGTGGAATATTTTACCTCCTCTTGCCTTCTAGAAAAAAATCACAGTATAGATAAGGTAATATTTTTTTCTTTTAAAGTAATTGCCTTTGAAAGTACTTCTGCTAAGTTTTTTGTAATCTTAAAAAAAAAATCAAAATAATAATAAAAAAAAAACTTTGATCAGTCCTGATCTGAGCTACTCTCCTACCTTGTTTGGAAAAAAAAATGGTAACTGGGTAAGCTAGGAGCTGTGAATATGAAAAAATGTAACATCCATCCACACAGGGATATGGTTTTCTGGACTGTAAGGGATATGAGGGAAAAATAGGCTTCATTGATGAGTAGTCACTAGATCTGTGGTACTTGCCTTGTAAAGAATAAACAAGTCAGCACGTTGGTTAAAGAGTGACTTTCCTTCTTCATTAAATACTATTATTCAGCCTCTGTTACTCCACTAAAGATTTTTACAATAAATTGTTGGAGGGAAGGTAATAATTTTTTCCAGTTACATAGCAGATTCCTGTTCCAGTTCAAGTTTGTATTAAAAATGCTGAACTCTTTCAATACCTTTGCTGAGAGAAATGTCATTATTATTGGTGCTGTTAGTGTTATTGCAAGGGGAGAAAAGAGATACTGCATGCTTGGAACAGAGAGGTTTCATGTGATAGTTGTAAAGCACGTCTCAGCAAAACCAGACTGAAGTGCTGAACTGTTTCTCTGATAATACTGATACACCCACAATCAACATGGAAATGAGTCAGTTTAATGGTTTGAGAAAGAGTGAGCCTGTTTCTACCCATGAACCTAGAGACTAGTGTGTCAGTCTTAACAAAATTTGATTGAAGACATATGCCAAGGCAGAACAAAAACCATGCATATTTGTATTAAATTGTACTCGTACTTATTTTAATTATAAAGGATAAAGTATATTTTGAAACATTGTTTTCTGAGCCACTGGGGAATGGCAAAAAAGATGGAGCAGACTTGGAGAATTAAATGTGACATACGTTGTTGCTTTTCCCAGGTTCCAGAGGAGGGGAAAAAACCCAAAATAAACAGATAAACAGAGGGCTAAGTGATAAGCTTTTTCAGCTGAACATTTGGCAGGCAGCTAGGAGTTGTAAAAGGAATTGATGAAAAATGTTATAGAGCACACTTTTGAGTTTTGTATTTTAGCAGTTTCAAGTAATGAATTCATGTGTTTGGATGCCAAAAGCATTTCAGAGGTAACAGAAAAATGAAAAACAGTTTAATGAAAAACATTTAATGGCTTGTCTTATAAAAGCATGTATCTGTCTCTGTGTAGTTCATCATTTTCAAGGTAGGTGGAAAGTTAAGCATGTGCTTTTCTTATTTTATCCATGTATTTTTTAATATATTTATAATTGCATAAGCCCAGGCTTCCAGGGACTTAAAAATGTTCTAATTAATTGACAGATCTCTCTTCTTTCCACTGAGTCAAAGACAGCTACAGGGCACCTTTAAGCTGAACTCAAAGGAAGACAAACTTGTTCCAGGAAAGTCTGGCCCCCAATGTGTTGCACTTAAGCTTTCTCGATGGTTCTTAACTCTTTTAGAATGGTGTAAGGGATCCTCCATGTGCCTGGGAACAGCGTTCTGGCTGACCTCTCTGAGACAGCCATTGCAGAGGAGATGCAAGAAGGAACCCTGGAAATTCCTGCACTAGTCTTAGGCCTTTCCTCCTGCTCTGGATTATCTGGGGATTTTTAACTCTCCATAATAGCACAGTGTAGGGAGTGTGTTAGGTCTTTGGTGCTGTCACAGCACCAGTTCATTGCTCCTCCTGCTGGAGTGATGTCCAGAGAAAGTGTGACACTCTTGGACGAGGTACTCTCTCAAGGCATGTTACTATTCAGAGTTTTGATGGTGAGACAAGAAAACCTTCAGCAGAAAGAGCTGTTTCTGGACTCCTTGCTCCTCTCCAGCACTGCAGAGCAAGAACAGAAACACGTTGGTGGTGTGTGTCTCTCTGTATTGCAGCAGAACCACCCTCCTTCCCTGTTGCAGAAGCTTGAATTTTTTCTTCATGAGGAGAACGACTGGCCCAAAATTTTCACTAAAGTGAAAAGCAGAACAAGGAAATCCCTCATTTTAAAGGCAACGCTGACTTCCCTTGCATCTTACTCCTCCTTGCTCACACCTTCTTTTCATCCTTCCTTCTGTTTTCAGGAGGCCTTTCCTTTCTTATTTAATTCTTTCTGTAAACTTCGTTATAATGAAATCTGAGAAAGCATTCAAATGCTTCAAAGTATTCAAATAATCAAAAGAAGGTGAAGTGCAGCAAGGCTGCAGAGACTATGAAGACTTTTTTTTTTCCTTTGTATGAGGGCAGCCCTAGCCTTTTGCCTTTGAGAAGTACTTCTCTTTGTAGCTCAGGTTCAGAAGATTATTTTGATAATATTCTGTTCTATGCATTAAAATATACCCCTCAAAATAGATTGTAACTGTCCTTGATCATGAGATAATCTTTATCTCAAACACAGTGAAGTAATACCATGTCTGTAGCTGTAGCTGTAACTGTTCTAATGGCCGCACATTAATTAATATTGTCAATATAGAAGGGAAACTTTCATTTCATTTAATCAAAGCCATCAGTCATAAGTCTGTCTTCACTGGGTCTGACATTGTTTGCTAAAGGCATGTCATGCACTTTGTAACTTTTTTGCTTCTTCAGGAGCTGTTAAAATTCAGCATGCAGCTGGATGGGTATGTCTTGATTAAGGAAATTGTCTTTTGGAGCCTTTGTTTATTTGCTCAGCAATGTGCATGAGCAGAGGGCAAGTTAAAGGCCAATGTCTTTGGAACCATGGAAAGGAGCACAAAGTGCTAAATAAAGAGTCACCAGTGAAATGAAAGACCTGCTGAGAATGCATAAACTGTGCATACATCAAGTACTCTATTTATCCCCCCAGAGTCATATATCCCCCCCAAAAATAACAACAACTCATTGTGAACAGTTTATTTTACCAGTTAAATTATTCTTAAATCAGATTATTATGTCTTTAATGCACTATAGGTACATATGTTTAATATTACCTTTTCAGGTTAACTCAGAAATCGAATGGAACATGAACAGAACAGGAAATTATATCAGTAGCTCTGCACCTATTCCTCACTGCTCCTCAAGCTAGCAGTGTGCAACCCTCCTTAGCCAGCTGGCACTACAGTTCTTTGAGAGCTGGTAACACTTATGCTCACCTCGAGGTTTATGAGGACCAAAGCTTCAGGTGTCTGAAGTACGAACACTTCTAGCAATACAGTCTTCAAATGGGGGAAAACACAAATTTTGATATATCTTGAAGCTACATAACCCCTGAATCTACACATGATGAGGGCCCCCCAAAGTTAATGACTTATTTAGCAAAGTTTTTCAATGCTAAAACTTTTGTGCTTTGTTAAATGGATGAACCATTACGTATTGCAAAGGCTATTCTAATTAAAAACGACACTGGAAACAGTTTAGCAGGACACTTTTTTGTTGTTTTTCACTGAATAGCTGTTTGATTCGTTCAGCCACATGGCTTCTAACACGTACACATGTCTAGCAGAAGTTGCCCTTCACCTCATCCTACTTCATTATCCAGTCTGTCAAAGAAACACTATCCAAATAACTATGAAAAAGCCACACACAACATCTACTGTATGTTATTGTTGGCATCCTGAATTGGCATGTCTGCTACAATTAAACAGAAGTTCTGAAAGATTCCCAGTTCAGTGCTCTGCAAAGACTTTGACACTGGGAAAGAGTAAAGCATACTCAAGAGAAAGAGGGTAATAATGCTCATGTACTGTGTGGTGCAGACTAAGTACATTGATGGGGAAGAGAACATCACACAGTAAGATAAAAAGGGAAAGAAAATTTTATACAGAAAAAAAAATCTAGCAAAACTAAATTTGCTGTTAGTGAAGTATAAAGTGAAACTGGAATGAAAACTTGTGTTTGCATGTAAATGGCAGGGGTATCATCTTGCCAATTTCACAATTTTCTAAGTAGAGATTTTTCAATCATAATTTCAGCAATAAGAATGGGTAATTCACTACATCAGGTTTTTTCACTTCTCAAAAAGATAAAATTTATGAACAAATTCATGTAGTTTAAGAATATTGTTTGCAAAAGGCCTCCAGAATTCTTCCTCCTCCATCTTATTATGCATAATTTTTTTAAATCCTTCAGCTTTTTAACACAATAAAATGTAAGTTGTTAAACTATGTTTAAAAGTATATCAAAATATATTTCTGAAGCTGAAAGTGTAGAAATTTTAATGCGTTTGAAGCTTAAAAGGTGAATTTTGGAACTACAAAAGTGGCCATTCTTTTAAAATTCAATTTTTAGAAACCAATTACAAAAAGGTTGCATTGAAAAAATAAGTGTGATATTCAAGAAACTTTCAAGTACTGTCAGGTTGGTTTTTTTTTTTTAAATAATTTTTATGTTAAACATTTCTTGATGTAAGTATGCCTCAAAACAGGTCAGAAGTACACAAATAAAATCAAAGGATGTTACTGAAACTTACACACTGAGAGCAAAAGACAGGGCTAGGGCACTTGCATTACAATGAAAATAGTCCCTGCTAGACCCTACATTTGATGTACCTAAATAATTTTAACTTCTATGCTTAGCACCTTCTTCCTGAGGTCCAACATTTGCCATTTTTTTTCTTTATTGTTTGGCAGTGTTTCCAAAACTGTTGCTGCCAATCCCCATAATCCCTGTGCAGGTCATAGACATACCATCAGGTACAAGTCTGACGTGGTACTTTCAGTAGTGCTGTGCAGTAGTGTGAGTTCCCCTGTGCACAGCTCAGGGTGGCTCAGTCACTCCAGCTGGTCACTGGCATCTTGATACTGCCCGTCATCATGGTTGTCAGGACAGAGCCGTACATTGAGTCTCATTCAGTTTGCCAGGCAATGTCTGAGAGCGTAGCATCAGATTGTGGTTTGAGATGCTCAGCCATACTCTCCACCCACAATTTTGGTTCCTTGATGACCCAGACCAAAGGACCTATTCTAGTCTGGATTCTGCTTGCTTCTGGATGCATTTCTGCTTCTGAACTGAACGGGGTAGCTGGCAGGATGGGAAAGTCTGACATGGTTTGATGTAAATAAAGATGATAGAACAGTATATCACAAGAACATTGCAGATGTCATAGTGTGGGCACAATGTGTACCTATTTAGTTGCATCAGTTCTGAAAAATCTAATGTTCTGTTTCTGTGTCTAAATACACATAACAAGTAAGCAATGCCACTGAATTAAAAACTGTTCCTTAACTGACATTGGTTAAAAATTGGAGACTAGTAATGGTGAAAAACTGAGCAGAGACTCCATAGAATTGTGATGCTTGTTCTAGGTAGCTAAATGTTCACTCTGAAAAATGCATTCTTGTCTACATTAACTTTTATCCTCTTGTAAAGTCTTACGAAATGTGTTGCTGTTTGCAGCACATGGTTTTAAAAAACACACAACCAAACAAAAACAAAAACAAATAACAATTATTTTCCCTACTTCATCCACTCACATCTCTGATATTTTTTCTGTTTTGAGCATTACCCACAGAACCTAGGAAAACTACCAAAATCATGCCCTACTATGTAATGAAAATATTAGCATCTAGTCAAAAGGCAGTATGGTCTCATCACATCTCTACAAGTGTCACATGATGGAAAAATGGTAAAGGAGGTAAAAGGAGAACAGCAACCAAAACACTAATCAGCACAGCAATAAAATTTTCATGAAACAAATATTTACCTTTTTGTTGTTTTAAGAACAAATTTCAAAGAAAAATCTCTGAGTAACTGTATCACCTCAGTCTAGGCTCACTGCCTAACCACGATAATTCCCACTCATTCAGCGAAAAAACTTTGAATACAGTTTCCATCTGTAGAGCGTCAAGGAGAGGAATGTGCATGTGTCCTAGCCAAAAGGCTAAGTCAGCATTTGAACAGAAGTGCTTCTGTAGGACAATCCAGATTAAAACTGACTTTTGTAGCGTTAGTGCTCCTACACAGTTATACAAGACACTTGCATGCAAGTTGAAGTCTTCCTAATGTCTGTGGAAGAGAGCAAACTCAAAACTATTTTTAAAATGCATTTAAACAGAGGTTCTTGTTTCTGGGAAAATGGTGTATGAGTTTATCTGTGTAACATTTGTTCCCTTTAGCTTGTAGGATATTGGAGGCCCTTGCCTCATAAATCAGGATTAAAATCCACCAGGCAAAAGCCTGTCTTTTGTAAAACAGCAACCGTTTTGTGTGTACCATACCAATGTACCAGACATCTGTCCTATGTGAGGACTAACAGAAAGCATTACCTTTAACACACATTGCATTTTTGTTAGTATGCTTTTTGGCCTTCTTGCAGTATTGCCATCTTTTTGGTGTTCTACAGGTGGTAAGTTGTTCTGTCAGTTTACTAAATATTTTTTTAACTCAATTTTGCAATTATCTCTAAAGAACTAAACCTTCTGTAGTATCTATATGACCTTGTTGAACGTTCTATAATGGGGGGGGTGGGGGGGGTGGGGTTGAATATCCACATCATCATAAGGCAAAGTGAACTGTTACTCTGAATAATTCATCTTCATCCTATAAACACAAGATTATTGCTGCATAAGTTAGCTAACGCAGAAAATGGATACTTGAGAAGTCTCAATCCTTAGTGAAATTTGACGTCCACATGATATTTTTTTTCTCTAGGTTGTAGTTTGATTTTGAAGTATCACTTAAAGTGCTTTTGATTTCAGTGATGTAAAACTTAATGTTGTCACCAGGTTTATCATGTCTGGCTCACAAGCAGCACAAGGTGGTGAACCATAATTTGAATCAAATACCAGCATGTTTGATTTTTGTGTTTTTAAGAAGACGGTACCTGAGAATGTGCCAAGAATATATTTGTTGATAGTGGTGTTTGAATAACAAGACATTCACTTCAGTCTGCTCTTTGTTCTTGGTCTACTCTCCTACAATTCTGGATGCTTCAGATGAACTAAAAAAGGGAAAAATATTTCATTCTAAATTCCACTTACTGTAGTGAAATTGGTGCTGTAGTTAATATACTGCTGTGGTTAATCAGTTACAGTTTAGGGGCAGACAATAAATTCAGTTCAGTTCTTACACTATTCAGTAGTATAAGAATAGAGTAATTAATGCAGAAATATTTTTGCATTAAAGACATTGGATTTCTAGCTGTATTCTAGACAAAAATTCTTTCTATCCTGTTGGTTATGACTCCCATACTTACAGTAAATAAAAATGCAAGCATATTCATATTTTTTATTTAATTTAGTTTGCTTATTTCTAATTTATAGTACAGCGGGGCAGAAAAGTAATATAGGATCTTTTTCTAAAATGCTGTGTAATTTTTCTCTTCCCTACCAGGAAGCAGATGAAACACTAGTGTCTGTGATCTTTTTGCTGCATATGTTGTTTTCTTAGAAGAAACAAATTAATTCTTTTAAGGAAGAAACTTTTTTTAAGAAATAAGCTAACTCTGGTTTGTCCTGAAAATCAGATACAGAGTAAGAAACATTAGAAAACAAAGACAGCTCTTTTAGGGGGAAGTCAGAAGTGACTACAATAAAATGAACTAAATAATGGTCAAGGGCCACATAAGCTGAACCTTTTCCAACTAAATACCTTGGCACAAATAATTATAAAAATGTTCATGGAAGTGTTTAAATAGGCATGTAAACAACCATGATGGCTTTTAAAATATTTGCAGATAAAATAATATGTTTTTTCTGTCAAAATCTTTAAAACTTTTCAGGACCCAGACTTTTTTTGTTTCTTTTCTGCACCAACTAAGCCACTGGGGAAAGATTTCTAGAAAGAGATGAAGGATAGGGTTTGATGAGGCCACTGTTTGGTGCTTGATGAAAATGTTACAAGGCTTGAGGATGCTAGATTGGAGGGGCATTTAGGTAGGCAGGTACGTCTGGCAGATCTGAACACACTTTCTTTCCTCTCTAAAACTCCCCATCCCAGTAGTTTGTCTCTTGCTCACACTCTTTAATTCTTTTGGTTTATTTTGCTTCCTCACTCTTTCCATTTTGACATCATCATGCTCCTACTACAATGGAATTGATGTCTGAACTGCTAGCCCTCATCTCCATTCTCGAGATACAGATAATTTATGGATGGATACGCTGTCTCCTGCTATTCATGCCATTTCCACACAGTCTGACATTTAGTCAGTCAGACTGAAAGGGCCCTCATTTCTGGAGATTTCTGATCTGCAATATGTACCTGGAGTGATATTTGTGTAACAATTGTCTATACCTCTCCATTCAACATTGTGAGAAATGGTGAAGGCAGGTCCATCCAGAAGTCAGTAGGATCATAAAGAAGACTCTTTACATAAATAAATACTTCTTAAAGTTGAACACTGATGGAGAGATGGACTTACAGTAGTGATTTTCATCGGTTAATCAATTAAGAGAAAAAGCAGGAAATATTTAAAAGTGCCTGAAGGCTATTTAAAAATTATTATCTTATCTACTCTGTGCAATCTGATCTAAGCAAACCTGTTTTGTTTTAGCAGTGAGTTGGACTAGATGATCTCTAGAGGTCCTTTCCAACCTTGACCACTCTGTGATTCTGAAATTTATGATCCTAAACCTTAGTGTGGATGTGTACGGCTTAAACTTCTAAGTAGCACAGTCTATTTAACAAATGTACTCAGCCTAAAGCCTCTTAAAGTCTTCAGACACTTTGATTTTACCTAAATACCACAAGAGTAAATGCATTTTTGCTTAGTTTCAGGGTTTTTTAACTCTGAGGATGATACAAGACTTATGTATCAGTGACTGACAAATTTGAAAGGAAGTATATTTATCAATTAACAAACAGCACTCTGCAGGATATCTCAGCCGAGCAGGTCTCTGTGCAAAAGGAAAACAGCTAGATCTACAACAATGACCTTTGCCACCACAGAAATAGGCAAGTCAGAATTCTTTCCTGATAACAAAAAATTGGAACAAGGCCATGGTTGAGGAATTTGCAGATATGAAGAAATAGTTATCTTCTTCTGTGCTTCTGCTATGTGTAGACCCAAAATACTTGCCATCAATGATGTGATGGAATGTACAGATTACACTGAAATTCACAATACGAGAAACTTACTAGGCCAGAAAAAATGTCTGACCCTCTCATGGTCTGGATAAACTTGCTTTGCCTCACAAGAAATTCTTCTTTGGCATTGATTGTATTATCTGAAATATTCTTCTGCCTAGATGCATGGCAAAGGGCAGGTTAATATACTGTAACTGATAGGATATTCGCTTATTTCAAAATGTTCATTCCATATTCAGCTGAGTATGGCATGAGGTAATGAGCTGTGTATGTCCCCGGAGTACTCATTTGCCGAAAGTGTATCCCAAACAACAGGCACTGTCTTCCAGGAAATTTTTTCACAGTTAACTCCCATCAGGGTGTAACAAGAAAAACTTTGTCTATAAAAGTATTTTATATAATATGGTGTTTGCTTTACTTGGGTGAATACTGTGTAAAGAGATTTTACAAACAAGATAATACAAAACTGTGTTTTATTTAATACAAGGGCTTCCTCTCAACACGCAGTTTGAAAAGGCACATCAGGATATTTACATTCCAGTAGCTAGATATGCTGTTGATTTAAAAAGTGTAACAGATGAAATCTGTTGAAAACAATTGCAGAAGCAAACGTTAGAAAACAAATTAAGAAGAAACAAGGATAAATCCATAATTCTGCTTCAGATATTTGAGAAGATATTAATATACGTTAATAATTTATTGCTAAATTTTAGTAAGAATTAGTAGATAAGCTACTACAATCTTAATGTTACAATGAAATATGTGGCAAAAGTGACTTACTATGGAAATACTTAAGTCAATGTATAAGTTCATGCATAGTTTATTTCATAAATACATGCCTCCAACATTTTTGAGTTATATGAAGATCTATGATATTCTCCAAAATCTAATGTGTCCCTGATGTTGGCTTGCAGACAGCATTTTCAGAAAAGTAAGAGAAAATTGGCCAAAATATCTGTGAAAAATTTACAGTCTTGTTAACCAATATTACCCACAATGCTCTTTCACATTGATTCAAACTCAGCTTGGATTAAAAGCGATGGTTTTCATCATGGATATTAAAACTTTGTAATACCTCTAGATCACTATTGATATGAGAGGTCTTTTTAATGTGAAGTTTCTAACTGACACAAAAATATTTCCCTCCACTTAAATATGTGGCTAGATGAAGTGAGAGGTGGTGTAGGTTTTTTTTTTTTCATTTTAGAGCAGTGGAAAAATATTTAGAAGTATTTGCCTCAAATGTCCAAACAGTATTTGTCCCCTCAAACTCCCATTCTCCATAGTCCGAGCTTTGTATAACCTGTCTGCTTTCTATGAGGGACTTCAGAGGAATGCTTTTTAAACTTGTGGGTTTTAATTTAAAACCAATATATATGAACAACAAATTCAGCTTTTTTTTAGCTGATCAGGGGATCTGAGAGAATCAAGGTTAAGACTTACTACCTAAGGCAAAGCAGTTGTTTTGCTTACCTAAAAATACTGCAAAGCATCCAGCTCAGGTCTCTTCTATCAGTAAGGAGACAGCTGGGAAGAGAGTAGTAGTCTATTCTGATAGTAAAGTTCCTGTCTGCCACCCCACCCTTCAATGCATGAGTTTAAATAACTACACCAACATATCCAGCTATTTTTTTCTTTAAATATCCTCGGATAACATCATGGCTCTTCTCTCAGAAACCTGAATACACCAGGAGGTGCCTTTTTATCCAGTGGGGTGGGATTAGCTCACACAGGCACAGCCATTATCATTGCTGCTTTTATATATAGATATATATTTGTGTGTATATATATGTGTGTGTATAAATACAGCAGTGTCCAGTTTTGAGTTGTACCCTGAATATATTTTCATTGGCTAAACAGGAGCTGTCCTGTTGCTCTGTGCTCCAGAAAACACTCTTATTTAAGAGTCTGGGTATAGCTGATTTTTAGCATTACCTTTGAAAGATGTACAGTATAACAACTGGAAATTATCAGTGTTATTCTGACTTGCTTTTCTGCTCATGGCATGTGGCAGGCCAAACGCACCGCCTGTAGAAAGGACTATTTGCATTTTTGGGGAGAAGCTGGGCTGGAAATTTGCAGCTGCCAAATCTGGCAAGAAGCAGATATGGGGTAGAGGTATGTTTTAAACATCAAAGGCCAAAGCTGCTGTTTGGCTACCCCAAGCTTGTGATCAGCCACAGGACCACAGCATTCAAACCAAGCTCTTATACCTTGAGTTTTGCCTGTGGGATAGGTGGCACAAAGCTGTCCCAGTTTTATACCGTGTTGATGTTCCCATTTGTGCATCTGGTAATTATTTTGCAACATGCAAGCAGCATGAAAGACACAGCTGAATTATTCTTCAGTTGCATATTTTCTAGTGTTTCAGTAGTAATTGGCAAAAAAATGCTGATTTCCAAAATGATTGATCTTTCCTGCTGGTAGTGTTTTTTATGCTGTGAGCAGAAAATACCATTGCACTGTCTACTTCTCATTAATTGCTAGCAGGTTTGGCATAATGTCCTGATAGCCTCAAGAGCTGAACAAAGATGAGGATCTTAAAGTCTCTTACTTGACTGACAGTTGGTTTTGTGGTTAAAGCTGTCTGCCAGAGGACTTTACACTACCCTGCCATTGTTCTAAGTGTATCTCCAGAACAGTCCATTTATGAAAGCATATAAATATCATAGGCCTCCAAGTGATGCTGTTGAATACAATCTGATGCACATTTAAGTATTTACAATTGGTGATGAGTGTCTACAATGTATTCTTTTTTATTTTCTCGGTGGCTTAACCAACAAATATTGTGTAATGAGCAAAGCAGTTACTATTATTTTAATTTTTAGTTCCTCTTATGAAAATTTTTCACTGCGCTATCACTTGCCATTTCCATTGTTACAGAAACAACATACTTGGGGAGCTCAGCTATATGCACCTCTTCAGTTTATTCTCCTGTGGAAACACACTAAGTATGACCTACATGATGTCTGTAGTGTTTCTCCCTCAGCTTTTAGAATACTTTGGTTTAAAGTTGATGCAGGTATAGATGCCCTCACAGTTCTTGGAAACAGGTAGCTGAGCAGAGACATGTTTTTAAAACCAGAAAATCGAGACAAACTTTACATACACTTTAGCCATTGGAAAACTTCAGTCAGAATGCACACCATCTTACACCACAGTCTACCATGTGAATGATTCTAAAGCTACTATGTTCATTATTCTGGTATTTCCAATTTAGGTTTGGTAAGACTGTAGGTAATGGTAACTAACAATCATAAAGAAATGAACACTTTCTACTGCAACGTCAAGAACTAAAGAGTTTAGCCAAGAAAGGAGGTGGTGAAAGGCAAAACCAACCCAACCCACTCTGGCATGCTGCACTGCGTAGAAGGGAGACTCTCTTCCAACGTGACTGTTTCATTGGCCTGAAAGTAATGGGAAGCACTTGCCTGTTCTTTCTAGACCTTCAGGGTTCAATATCTATTACACCAACAATCATATTTGCCAGTTACAGCAACAAAAAGTAAAATTCCAGGCCATATCAGTCAGAGAACACATTGATATACTGATTGATTTAGCACAGTAACTAATTAATGCAAGTTATGTATCAGATTAACAGTTTGAAGTTTGCAACCTGCCTGGACACCTTCCACTCACAAGAAAAAGAGGATTCCTTTAACTTGTAAATGTTTCTTCAGCCTTTTGCTCCTCACACCTTGCTTCTGCTCAGCTTCTTTGTGTTGTTTTCCAACGACACTGTTATTTACATCCAATTGATGATATTTCATTGTTCATAATGTCAAAGAAACCAAGTTAAATTGGTTTCTTTTGAAGACTTTTCTGTTTTAAACTTCTTTACTGACAAAATTCTACACATGTCAGCTTGTCTCTTGCTTACCACAATCACTCCTGCTTTTATTTATTGTTGCCTTGTACCTATTTTTGCAGGATCCCATCCATTCCAATCAAGGATTTGACTGGACTTACATTTCTTTTTATTGACATGGAAAGAACCATAAAAAATTGGAAAGAATGCAGTGTTTAATCTTTTCATTTAAGTAAAATTGTGTATGCAAACAGTGTTGATTTGGCTACAGACAGTCTCAATTAAATTGGGTAAGAAATTCCTTGATCGTGAAATTTATGTTCTTTTTGGCTATGTGGCAAGGTCTCAAGTAGAGGGCAAGGTTACAAAAGCAATGGATCGGAGTGAAGTACTCAGGATTGCTGCTTCTCATGCAGGTTGAATGACATGTGGATATTAATCAGCATAGTTTAGTCCTTGCTGAATGTGAAGTATTACTGACTGATACAATTTGTATGGTGAAGAAAATACCCCCAGAAGTTTAGCTTACAGTTTCCCCTCTGAAACTGAAAGCATCTTGCAACTAAGCACTGTGAAGATAACCTTCAGAGCAGATATCTTTGTGTTACTTAGTGACATGTGCCAGTGTCAAAGCAAGTATGATGGCACTTAACACACTTCCTTGTGTAGGTGTGATTAAACTTTGTCCTTATCTGTTAAATAACATGGGCTTTACTACACTTGATGCATGCTATACAAAAAGGAACCCTCAAATATACTACTTTTTTCTTGGTCTTCACTGTTCTGAAAGTGAAAAATATGATTTTTTGAAATCTATAAGGAAATTAACTGTAGTTTCTCATTTAATTAACTGTAGAGCACAATATAGAAGAGAGCTTGGCTCCAAAGGAAAGCAGCTAATTCCTTTAACCACACTGTAACACAGATTCATTTTGCAATAAATTTTAGTTTTCAAAGCTATTTTTGCATCTCAGCAGAAAAAAAAAAATCCTGTTCAGTTTTAAATGTACCTATAGTCCCCTGATTATGTCTTAATCATTTCATCTTAGACCATATTTTTAATAGGAAATGTACAATGAAGATAATGACAATCAGGGTAGCACTTCAAATGTCAGGGCACTCACTTCTAAATGAAACAAACTACTTACTGTGAAATATTAGTACCAAAATATTGTTCTTGATTTTACATAGTACATATGATGAAAATCATATGCCCTATTTTGAAAGTTGGTTGAAATAACAGCACCAGCAGGTTAAGAAGAAAAAAAAAATGGTTTGAAGTGTTTGGTACTTTAGAGATGTGCCAGCTCCATTATACTCCAGTTTTTGGTACCATTTATCTAAGGTGCTTGTGAGGGACAAGCAACTCCAAAGAATCTTGGAATTTAATTTTGAGTCTGGAAGCAGACATAGGTTGTACTTTCACACAGAAACAAAACACATTGCAATGTGATATTATTATTACATAATTATAATAAATGAATAGAAGTCTAGAAGAATTCATGTTCTGTAAACCTATTTACAAAGGCATACATGCATCAAGGAGATGCAAACCTATCAGTGATCCTTGTGTAGAAACCAATTTTTTTGCGCCTTTTAAACAAAGGACAAAACTTTCCCCGATTTCAGCATAACTAGAGTTTTCCTCGAAACATCAGGAGAAGAAGAAAGCATGCAATATTTCACTGAATTTGCTCCCTTTCTCTGAGGTATATTTCACCACATAATAAAATACTCTTTGAGCTTATATGATGAATCAGATTTACCAACAGAACTCAGACACATATATAAATTAACCTTGGGTAATTTTTTTCCATCTGATTCACAGTATATATCCTTACAAAATTATTTTACTTCACAAAAAAAAGCTCTCGAATTTGAGGTTAGCTAGCCTACAGTAAAAGGAGGTTGTGTTAATTGTACTTGCTTTTTATTTGTCATGGATTTGTGGTAAGTGTATGGAATTACATCGATTGCAGACTAGTTGACAAAGGAAAAATCATTCCATGCATAATAATGTCTTTACAGTTGGTGTAGTATAGCTTTTGTGCTTCTGAGTTGTCGTCCACTCCAAATACCTGTGAAGTACTGGTGAGAAAACTTATCTCATCTAAATGCCTGTTTCCCTGAATTTTTGTGAAGAATGACAAATATGTAAAACAGACTGGCTAGGATAGCCAAACAGCATGAAATTTATTCTCCTGCAAGCTTAGTACCATAAAAAATTTTGAACTAAACAAATTCATGTTAAGCTTGCATTCCCGCTGGCCAAAATTACAATGGTTTTCAGCTGTCTTTGGGTTGTTGTGTCTCGTCAGAGCTGGGGTGGCTGTTAGGTGGGATACCATGTTTTTACCAGTATGTTGACTTTTTATCTGGATACTTTGCTCTGAAGCTGTGAGAGTTATGCTATAAGTAATCAAGAAAAGCATGTTATATCTGCTTTCTATCCCTGTTAAATATGTGGCATGGTTTTCTGACTGCTTACTACAATTATTGGAACAATAAAGAAGATGGACAAGGGCCTGAGATGTTGGTTTATTAAGTTTATGATAATTTTGCAACTTTCCCTTTACCAGATGTGATGGAATATCATATTTTTTGCACTTACTTAATGTAACCTTTTGTATACTTAATGTAAACAAAATACAAATGCAGAAAAAATACAAACTTTTGTACTTGCTGTAACTTATTAAATTTTCATCAGAAGTGTTTTTAGCAATGCAAACAGCTTTTCCTATGGGGACATTTGCAAAATTAAAGATAATTTTTCTATGAAATACTTGAAGCAGAGTTCTCTCATGTTTTTCTTTAGCTAATCTGGCAGACATTGTGTCCACACACATATCTCTTCTACAAATGGGAAGCCTTATTTTCTAATTTAACCGTACAAGTGACTGTAAAAAGATTCAGTCTTTTCAAAATGCATTCAAAGGTTTTTGCTAGCATCCAAACACAGACAACTAATTATTTTTCTGGATGATTAAGAAAGAGGAAAGCAGGCTTCTCATATGAATGGCTTTTCCAGGCACTGTTTTTAATTGGAAAAAATGTGACTTTTAATGACTAAGTGGCTATACAAATAATACCTTATATTTATCTTACAACAAATAATAGCATAGTGTGATATTGAAGCTCTATTTATCAAAATTTAAATCTATAATTGTTTTTCTCAAACCAAGAAAGTGAGATAGCTAGATTTTTTGAAGAGTACATTTGATTGTTCCTGAGTCACAATTTCAGCTTGGATAATAGTCAAAAGTAAGATTTTCTACCTGTGCTTAAGGTAAAAGCAGAGTCTTCCTCAACTAGTTCTATTTTGTGTCATCCTGGCAGGGACCCTGGCTTCTTGTAAGTCATTGGCCGAGCTTCATCAACCTCACTTGAGTCAAGATTTCATTAAATGAATATTTGGGGTAATTAGGGATGAATCATGAGACTCATATTTTTCATTCTTAATGATCACAAATAAGATCCATGAAAAGCCTACTGAAGTTAATTGGAAGATTAATGTTGCTTTCAATAGACTTTAGTTCAGGCTTTTTATTTTGCACACAGGCACTTGTGTAATTTTTTTCAAGCTTTTTTTAAAAGGCTTTTGGATTTGCTATGGCACTTTCCCATCTAAAGAGTTCCCACAGTGTCCCATATTCCTGAGCTAGACAGTATTGAGTGATTTGTATTCCCTAAATTATGTCAGTCCACCATTAACATGCATGATGGTCATAGTGGGTCACCATCCCTAGTTTAGAGGAACAAGTGAGACAATAGTCCTCTGATGGAAATTTCCCTCCTGCAGGTCTGCTTAGCACTGGGTTCAGTTGATTTGGCTCTGTTTTCTCTCCTTTCTCAGTACCCAATATTCCATTTGGTCTTCCAATATCTTCTGCTTATCACCCACATCTCTCATTTCTTGCTTAGCGTGTAAACTCAGTACATCACTCCTGCAGTTTTACTGGTAATTTATTCACTTATCTCACTTGTAGGACAGCTTAGTGTTTTAAGACACAGAGGGGAAGTAGCTAAGCAAACTGAAGATCTCTTTTTGATATAGAAGGGGATAAATGCTGAGATAAAAGCCTTCTTCAGGACAGGATTTAGGATGGACCTTCACATGTGAGGCCCTAACCTTGGCTAAAGTTGTATCATTGTGAAAAGTCCATATTTGCTCCTTAATGACCAATATGCCAACAGTAAGATTTGCACAGTACATTCTTTACATATATATGTGTCTTTCCTTCAGCAATAATCGGATGTTAAAATAGTTATTCACTTGGCTAGTGTTATGTAAAGAAATCTTACTCCAATTCTTCCCCTTTGGATTGGAATTAAAGAACTTCCTAACTAGCTGAAAAGCATATGCAATATTGCGTGGAAGCAAACTTTAAAGTGACAATCAATACTGTACATGCAGTAGTGACTCTGTCAGCACCACACTGCTATGTTGTTTCTAGTACATAAGGTAAGATTCCTGCAAAGAGCTTTTCTGTTGGTTGCAATATTTATTTGTGTTTCATATTGTGGTAGTTTGACCCTGACCAGCAACTAAGCACCCAGCCACCCGCTTAGACACTCCCCATACCCACAAACAGGATGTAGGAGAGAATAGAAAGAGGAAAAGCAAGAAAACTTGTTTGTTGTGATAAAGGCAATTTAATAACTGAAGGGAAAAGAGAGAAGGAAAAAAAAAAAAGTTGCAAAGCAATCATTCATCACCTATCATAAGCAGACTGATGTTCATACAGTCTCCAAGTACTGGCTACTTTGGAAAGACCAAAACTCCAGTTGTTTTGTTTTGGTTTTTTTTTTTTTTTTTGAGCACAGCATATGATCTGGACTATCCCTTTGGTCAATTCAGGTCAGCTGTCCCAGCTGTGTCCCCTCCCAGCATCTTGCCCACTCCCAGCCTACTTGCTGAGGTACAGATAGTGAGAAGCAGAAAACCTTGATGTTATGCAAGCATTGTTCAGCAAACACCTAAAACACTGGTGTGTTACGATACTGTTTTTGTCACAAATCCAACCAAGGAAACATAGTATACTTCTTCCAACACAGAAAACCACCAGGAGCATTGCTTAGCTAGTTATGTATGGGAGAACAGCAGTAAAGTTGGAGTGTTGTGGGATACGAGCACCAAGTAACAAAACAAAGACAAACACTGTAAAGGACGAGGGGTATTGAACCCCACATTAGACAGGTGTCTTTTTGATCCTCACCTTGAAGCCAGCTCCTCTAGTTTAGCTAGCTAGTGCTAGGCTTTCTCATAGTACCTTTCCACAAATCTCAGAACTGAATGCAATGTCTAATAGAAGAGGATCACTGAAGACCAAAATAAAAGGCGAATGAAGTCCAACTTAAACATTTCTCTTCCAAATTTGTGCATACCTAATGAAGACTTCACACTGCTGGAGTGTTTGTTGAGTGTACATCTACACACCTGGGCAATGTTTTAGGGGTTTTGTTGTATGTTCATCTTTTCTTCCCTTTTTTCTGTGTGATACTCTTCTTGTTGCATGTTTCTATGGCCTGTGTAAAGGGGAAATATTTGAAGAAATGATACAACAAAACTGGTTTTGAACTGCCTTGGTTTTGGATAACCAGAGCTAGAACGAGTTAACAAGTTTATGCCTTGATTGTTTTTTATTTACAGGGAAGCATTGATAAAGAAACACAGTAATCTGTAAATGATCACAACTGAGAGATGAGTTTCCCTAGCACTTTTAACTTTGTCTGTTTACTTTTACTCTATACCTTGTAGTTCTGGAGCCATTTTTATAGAAGTGTTTTGTGATTCTATTTCTACCTTTGTAACAAAATTCTGTTTTCTTTAATATATAATTTATCAAGACAGAACCGATTTCGAAATGAACCATAGTCCTCCTAACTCATCATGGAACATTGTCCTAAGGTGCATTCCTAATGCATCAAGGAACATTGTCTGGACAATATTCTGATATTTGGACATTTGGTCTTTGGATTACATTACTGAAAAATTCTATTGAAAGATAATTGGCACAGATCTGTTTAAAGAAAATTATTTCACAACACTTTCAGAAGAAAATTCTCACAATTCTTTGTTTTCCAAGTAAATATTCCATTTCTACATCTTCTGCAGTGCCTAAATTTACATCTCCTTTTCTTTCCTTTGTTCTTGTTTTCCTTTACCGCCTCTCCGTCTTCTCTGTCTCATACCTGCTCCTTCACACATCCCTTCTTTAATGTCAAACTTGCAATATCTGTCAGCTTTACCCCTGCACTGGTCAAAAAACATATCACTTTTCCTTAAGAGACTGTACATAAGTCTACCTAAGAAATAGCCTTACTGGTAGCCGCATCACGTACTTTTGCAGTTACTCCTCCCCTGTTTAGCTATCCATGCTAATATATACTATTTGCCTCCCTCTGCTTGCAAAAATATATACATCTTGCTATCTTCACTCACAAAGTCCACAGCTGACTTTGTTTTCTGGTATGGATTCAATTTTACTTCTTTCTCCTCCTTTTGCTCATCTCCCCTATGTCATAAGCTCTATCAACAGCATGATGCCTGAATTGCTTCTCTGCCTTGTTGCTTCTCATACCAGAAAAGATGGTTGACAGAAAGATTGAAGAAGCTTCTCTGTTTATCCTTTATTGGTCTTTTACTGTCTAACACTGAGGTCTGGATTTGAAAGCAGTGATATATGGTGGAGGAATGAGATTAGAATGGTATTTCTGTTTATCCTCTTCTAAAATATTTTGTCATGTGAAACATAAAATGATTCATACTTACTTGGTAAAATACACTTCCAGCTGGCACTGCTTAATATGAACTGTTTCATGAAGTGACTGTCCACATTTTTGATGACAAAGTTTTTTGATCTGCCCCACTATCAGGATTTGGTATCAGAAGTAAGGCCTTTTATCATACATAGGGGAAAGAGATAGAGTGACATGCTTTTGGTGAGTATTAGGGAAAGGCAAGGTCAGAATACACAGCAGATGAAAGATTAAATCAAAAAAGTGTGATTCATGAAAGTGGCTTTTTGTTTTGGTTTGGGTTTACACTGACGTGGGACCAGCCACAAAGTTAACAGCAGGAAAAGGGAGCACAGAGATGTTTGAGCCTTTTAGGCTACTACAGGCCTTGACTTGCAAGTTTCTGTAGGAAAAGAGCTAGATGACTCTAGTTCCTCTCCCTCATTCTGTGTGTTCCTACCTCCTGGATTGTTTGCAGGACTGTCTAGCAGTGCATGAGAGTTACAGGCAAGAACAATTTGCCAAAAGTTATTTTGTTTTTGGTAAAATGGCTGCAAATATTTATGCCTTGCTAAGATTTATATTTATATGATACTTTGGTAATACAAACAGCACAACTCCATGTAAGCATTAGTAGTAGATAAAAGCAATAGTATTGGATAAGAAAGCATCTTTCATAAATGATCAGAACTGAAAATCCACCATTATACAAAAAAAATATTTCATTACAATAGTTTTTTTAAGAAAGAAATTAAATGTGTTTTGGATCCGCTACCATCAATGTAATTATTTGTCAGTTATTTGTCTTAGAATATTTGTATATTCTTGAAAGATTTCCTCAGCTTGCTAATTCAACAGCACAGAAATTTCTCTGATTTTTTTTTCACAAACACTTTTTAGGAATATGAAACCTGAGAGTTCGATTCTAGATTTCTTTCTATTGTCTGTAGAGTTTACACAGAATGTTTCTACAGTTGGGTTTTGTTTCTTATTTTGCAGTGCACTTACAGATCATGTAGAATTGTGAGAATCTACAGTGGTGAGCCAGACTGATACTTAGGGATTGCTCTGAAGTGATAAGCTCTTTTTGCAAAATTGCTTTTTTAGGTCACCTTCTAATATTTCCTTGCTCAGGAAATGTCACTCCCTTCTGGGTGAGCAGACTTCTACAGATGTCTCATCCAGAGATTTAAAAATTCATGGAAGAAATGCAAGAAAAGGCAACTAAGTCTGAAAGCTATGTGAAAACCTGGATCATGCCAGGTATTTTACATTCTTGTTTTCACTATTACATACAGGCATTCTAGGTTTATTTTTAATTAAGCATTAATATTCTCTCAATTTTGCAACCAGAGGAAATATCAGAAAACTATGTAAAACATTCTAAACTTTTCATTCAAATGTCTTGACATGGGTAACTTTAATGGAAAGGCTACCATTAGCTTCTGGTAAACCAAAATCTTTGGTTGCGGAGCCAAGCTAAACTTGGCATTTGAAGCCAAAACATAAACTGAGCCACTAGAGCTGACTGCACATATATGAAAAGGAAAATAAGTAATACTCATACAGAATTCCTGTGGCAAAATATTTTATGTCCTGCCCATTCTTAACTTCTTAATAGGTTCCTACTACTTTACTATGTCATTGTTAACCAGAACTACAAAAACAAAAATTGTGTAAACAATCTGCCATAATGGAGGTACAGTATAGCAAAAATACTGCAATGTGACATGATCTAGTTCCCTGAAACATCCATGTTACCAGTCATTTATATCAAACAAGGATATGTGATATTTTCAATCAAATATATCCTGGCATAAGCCATTGGTTCTCCATATGCTCTTCCACATGTCACTCTGCTCAATTTTTCATCCTTTTCTCTGCAACACGCAATTTTGCAGTGTTTTATGTGTATACATGCACACACACAGAAGTCAGATAGGCTATTCCAGCATACTGAGGCACTGGGAACTGAGTTGTGGTGGGGTGGCTGGGGCAAGCTTAAGGGCAGAAATAGGGAAAGAACTTTATTGGGTTTTCACAATGCTTTTCCCTACTGGACCTCAGCCTACACTTCTTTGCAGCACCGTCCCATGTCCACCATTATCACCAGCAACACACCATTGGAGAAGCTCTGTATTTACTGCAACACCTTTATATCACTATATGTCATTTCAAGAACAACTTCCATTGCTGCTTTTATGGTTGGAAATACATGAGTTTTGACATGAGAAAGCCAGCAACAAAGGCCTCAAAAGAAAGAGGGAAGGTGATAATGTACCGTTAGAATTTTATAAAAAAATGCCTCTGCCCACTTTTTCTTAAGTAAGTCTGCCATCATTTTAGTTTCTGATATTTTGTGGTTAACCAGAGCTAGAAAAATAATGGTCTGATGTTGATTGCAAACATCCTCAAGAACTTCAGTGGGATCTGGAAGTAGTCTTTCATGCCTTGAACCTAGTAGTTAAAGATGGAGAGAGTTTGCTTTCCTTGGTATATGGTTTCTGGCACTAGCTCTGGTTTGTGTTTTGTTTTGTTTTGAGGTTGTTTTGTTGTTTTTTTTCTTTCTTCTTGAACATATAAACCTCAGCTCTGAGTTTTCCATCTCAGTGTTCAAAGTATTTGCAAGTACCATGCTAGACAGTGACTGATAGCAAAGATTTCCACCTCCAATAAAAGTTTAACCTTTCCCTGAATGGGGTTCCTAACAACTGATGACCTTTTACAAGGGAGCAACGGAATTTAAGGGGCCTGTGACTTTTGCAACACTGGGAAAAATAGATAGTAGCAACATCAATATAGATAATGTAGTAATTCAAAAAAGTTAAGTGGAGACTATTTTTTTCATCACAGTTGTCTTTTATCATCCTTAAACATTAAAAATGTGGGAAAAAATAAATTCAATGGTTATTACAACATGGAAAGTGTAGAGAGATCACATTTTTCTTTTTGAAAGAGATTTTTACCAATTTTTAAAGGAAAAACATCACCATTTCTGTCTTGAATGCCATATGTAAAATTATACTTTAACACATAAAATAATTATTAGAAAAATTACTTTATGTAAACAACATATTAGGATCAAAATTCTTACTGGAGACATTCTGTAATCCTTGTTTGTCATAGCAGGTATTCATCCCCTGTCTATGCAAAAACTGTTAACTTTAACTAGACAACCATAACCAGCATGTTTATATTTACAAGCTATACTCACATAGTCACATTTGTCAAAGAACATAAATGAAGCATATTTTAGAAATCCATCCTGGTACATAGACATTATGACAAACTAAAAGGAGGAAGCTGTTTTATAGTTCTAGGTTACTGAGAAGAAGATAATTGTCATTATTATAAAATAAATTGATGCATTATATTCTCAATCTGTAGTTGAACACAAAACAGATCTTTTCATTCAGTCTCAAGCAGGCCGCAATGTCTGCTAAAACCAGTTACATATCTAACACAGTTGACATGTAAACAGAGTTCAAGTTGAAGACATAGTACACCCCTACTGTGTGGATTAATCTTCATTTTCCGCTTAATCAAAAGTAAATGTTTTAGAAAGCTTGCATGGAGAAGACTGAAAGTGGCGAGCATTGGGTACCATTTTTGCAATCCGAAGGCATGCTTTCAACTGTCCCATGTTCATTCCAAATTTAATAAAATCATGATGTTATGTTTCAAAAGAAGTAGAAAATAAAATAAAGAAAAATACTGATCAAAAAAGATTAAACCAAAAAATATTTACTCCCATCTCTTACTTCAGAAATAACTCTTTAGCAACAGAAGAACACAATGTATTTTGTATATTGCAACAGTAAAGAGCTCACTAAGTCTTGATGATTGACCATTTCATATTTATAATTACTTCTTATCAGAAATAATATGATATGATGCCTCCAAAGTCCTGAGAAATCAGGTCATTAGAGAAATTTACATCCTTAAAGACCTATTCAAGATTATTCTGTATATATATATATATACTGTGTATTCATAGCTTATTTAAAAAAATAGAACATTTTTGTCATGAGAAAAATGTTTGGAATGCACTTTGCTTCATAAAGAAATTGTCACTACAGTTCATCAATTCTTTTTTTTAATCTTAGAAAGTGAATCTTTTTTGAGTTACATGTTGCAGAAGTTCATAGTCCAAACAAAAGCAAAGGCACCATGAAAGGGAACATTCCAAACCTTTGCAATCAAAGCAATCTTATTAAAAGGGGAAAAAAAAAGGAAAAAAGTATTCAAGCATTCCCAAAAGTAAAAGGACAAAAGTTACATGAATATAAGAACACAGTAAATTAAGTGTTGGAAATTTGCAGGAATATGGTCATGTACATACAGAAGAGAGCTTGTTGACCTGTTAACTTCATGTAATATTTCTACAAATGGAGAAACTCCCCAAAAGAATTTTTTAAATCTCTAAAGTCTCCTTTAAAGACTGCAGTTTAAGAAAGCATTCTTCTTAGACACATAGAATTAAATGTTCTAAAAAGTAAATCTGAATTTTTGTTGTTGCTTTTTCATATTAGAATTTATTTAAACATAAACAAAGTTATGATTCACTTGAGAACCATGCATTCCTTCTTTCAGATGGGGAACAAGGGGAAGTTCCAACAATTTCTGCAAAAGAAGCTCATAACTTCCATTTTCTTGCAGACAGATTATTATTTCTGTAGCATTTAACATGAAGTTTCTACTACTCATATGCAATATTCATGCACAACTTTCCCACATTTTACTAGATTTACAGGTATGTGATAGAAAAAACTGGGCTCAAAAGTCATGAGACCTCCCCTTCTCAGAGCCTGGATTGTGAACAGAGCCCCCAGAACATCTCACCTTCAGCTGCAGAATATGAGAGCCTCCTTGTAGAGATATGTTGACTGTATTGGCTTGACATCGCCACATAGGCATAGAGAGAGGCTTTATGTGCCCTATTTTGCTGTTCTTCTGTGTCATCAGGACTGTTCTCCTTCCTGCTCCAGGAGATGATAATAAGTGAGATCTAACAGGAAATCTAAAGATGTCTTAGCTCATTCTATTCTATGATAAACATAACCTTGATTATCCATGTTCTACTTGGATACAGAGCAAAGCAAGAAGCAGGAATATCAACAACCAATGAAACATCTCTGATGACCTCTATTGGAAGCACCTGCTTACCATGAAAGGCAGTATGGGTAAAAGCATAAGTTGGTTGGAAGATGTAGCAGGTGAGACAGAGGTCTGCCAGAATTGCAGGAAGAGGTTTACCTTGAAGGAAGAGCTCAAGAAGGTATGGCAGTGGACAGGAAACTGGGAGTTTTGTTTTTGTACTAAGTGGGAAATTGTTAGTCATAATACTATGGCCGAGAGCTAAAGATACTGATTCACTTAAGCATTTTTTTCTTCTAGGAAGAAAACATCAGATGCAAGTAATAATAAAGCGTGTACCCAGAAATGAGTTCTACAGATATCTCCTCCCTTCATTTTCTTTATTTTCTATATTTTCTTTAAGAACAGAAAACTAAAATAAACATAAAAAAGAGAAGTAATTCACTGTTTAAAATAAAATTTTATTAATAAAGGATCTGAATTGAAACAATCTAACCAACTTCTTTCAGTTGTGCAAGTTGCAAGCATGAAGGCTGACCGCTTGCCATTCCTCAAATTTATTTAAAAGCCCCTTTTAGCATTCTTCAGAAACAATATTCTAGGAAGTCTAGTTGTACAGTATCCAGCCCTCTTCCTGTTCTTTTTACTGTAGTATTTAATGGCAAGTAGCCAGCATCATTAACTAATTTGCTGTAGTATTTCCATGTTCAGTGACCTCCTGTTTAAATAACTTTCAAAACAAATAGTTACCCATTCAAACAAAGTTCCATACTAAGAAAATATTTAACTAAGTCTTTGCTTTATCAAGTGTATATATAAGAGAGCTATTCATTTTAAGATGTGCATCAATGTAGCAAAATGGTAATGAGCAAACACTGGGTAAAGTCTTTGAGATAAAAACCTCTGCAGCAGTTTCATTAATAGTTTTGCAGTCATCTTCTGTTCTAACTCCCTTTAAACATCAAGGTTTTTTCTATAGATTACAAGACAAAACAAATAGTGCAGAAGTGCAATGGTGCTTTTTCCCAATTACAGTAAATTAATTATCTTTTAAAGTGGTAATAGGTTTGGAAAATCCACTTTCTTTGTGTCTCAGTTTAAAAAAGATCAAACAGAACATAGCGTAGCAGATGTGAAAGACCTCAGAAAGTATCTCAGAAACTGGTCTTAGCTGAAAATTGGAGCCCCTAACATGCTTCATATTCTGTGGGAGTTTTTTTATTGACAGTTTTCCAACACTGAATGAGTTGCATAAAATGTTTCGTGTTTTGAACTTTCTTCAGACATCCAGCACACAGAGACAAATCTTGTAGTGGGGGTACTTTTTCAGTTCTTTTCTTTCCAGTGATGACCAGCACTGAGGCAGTAATGGGAACAGGGTAAATGGGACAAGTGGAAGGAGAGGGAGGAGGGGGCAGGGTTGCAGGGGGAGGGCAGGGGGAGGTGGAGGACTGTAAGTCTGGAAATGTTTTCATCAACAAACCTGTGGAACCTACTCATTGGTGTTCATACACTGAGAGAAAGATTTAACCAAACACATCTGGAGGCTTTTATGCTAACCCAAAAGTCTTTGCTTGCTTATTGTTCTACAGCATGAGAATTCAGGGAAAAACAATTCTCTGATCACTTATAGTTTAATGCTACATCACTAAACTCCCCAAAAAATGGTTTATCTGGAGGGAAAGATATTTCATCAAAATACCAGTTGTTTTGTCACCTACATTATTTTCAAACAGTTATGAAAACCCACAAACTTATTAACTTAACTTTAAATTTGGAGCAGGTAATATATTCATAGAAGAGGCTGAATTCTACTTCTGGGAGAAAACAAAAGGTAAAAAAAATCTGGGTGGGATTTCCCATATTTTAACTTAATGTCTCATATTCTCTGATTTAATTATATGGACTTGTGGAACAGAGGGGAAGGATTCTAGTCTGTGGTACATAGTTCTAGCAACTCATTAGTTTATTTTGTCTTGCCTGTCCAAGTAGATCTTGGTAGAAGGCACCATGACAGTTGGTCTCTGGGGAAAAACATTCTGATAGGGTTTCATGAAACTGGTAAAAGAGCTTACTCGAGGCATTCTAAGGTCAGCGAGGAAAGTGCCAAATAGATTTGCAACTATTTACTGAACAATGTGCTAAACAATTTATATAAACCGAAAGACACAGAATGTATCTTTCCTTCTCATATTCATTCTGCTGGTGTGATCAGACTCAATGATTTGGTATAATTGGTCTGCAGGATATGTATGGCTTTTATTATTTATTTTGCTGCCTGTTTTTTTCCCCTTTACGTTTAAATGCATCAAGTTGAATTAATGGAGATTTCCTAAATTTCTCAAAGATCAAGGGAAGATTGATTATTTTTTTTTAATGCTTGTCCTTCAGTGAAGAAAATAATTCCTCAGTGCCATAGATTACCTCATTTCTGAAAGATGATTGATAGTGTATCTGGCCCTTTGCAATTTCAAACTTTGAATTGATTCCCCAACTTCCTTTGAAATAAAATGTGAAATATATAAGCCTCAATATCCATTGCTCAATGTTAACTAACTTCAATATACAAGTAGCTCATCAAGATTTTAATCTAATCTCCAAAAGCTTGCTAGCTAACTGCACTAATCATCCAGGTTTATTTTTCTCTGGTTTCAGTAACGGAAAAATCTCACTGAGTCTAATAATAACAGATAAACACTTTATAACGTCCTTTCCTGTCGAACCTTTGTATGACAGTAAAAACATGAGGACTGCAAACAGGCAGAATGGGGTACCCAATGCTTGTATGTACCGACAGTACACAGACATGGAAAAGACAACTGTGTATCTTTGCTCTGATCATTTCTAAAGCATAGAAAGGAGTGATAGTTACTGGAGAGCCTGAAAACTATTGCAGGGGTGTAGCTGTCTTACATACCTTTCTAGTCAGGTAAAGAATGCATGTATATGGGGAATTTTTAGTGTTTTATACTAACTTACCAGGCTTTTTTAGTCTGGATTACTGTACCTTCACAGAGAAATGATGTGCAGGGGACTTCTTCAGTTTGATTTACATATCTTTCCCAGGCCATTATATGCCTTATCTCTCCAGTGGTTAGTCCCATTCTTGGTATTGCTCCTTCCCATCAGGAATTAAAGGAGGAAGGAAGAAGGATGATAGTCTGGTTGCATTATCTTCTGAAACGCTATTGCTGGAGAAGCCTCTGGATAAATGATAGATAAGATCTTTACATGGTACTTCAGGATTCAGCCAGGCTTCTAAATTGTGCTCTGCTCTGATGATGAATTCACCATATGCCTTATAAAGCATGTGATAAGTCATTTGTATCAGCTTTCTAATGCCCTATCAAAGGCTTTATTAATTTTGTTCTTTAAAACCAAAGTTACTGCATAGGTAAAAATTAAAAATCATACCAGTATATAATTGAATAGAAAAATCATTCTCTCCCTCTACCTCCCTGCTCCTGTCCCTTTCCTTCTCTCCCTGCCTCCCTCTTCCTATTTTACTGTCTCTCCCTCCCATATACATACTTGTATGCATGAGATATGAGAAGACACAAACAGTAAATCAGAGAAATTAGAGATAATATTTCTTAATCTGGTAAGTGGTTTGCTAGAAAAGTTAAAATAGTCTATTCTCTATGTAGGGAATTCAGTAGTGTCACAGAGTTATTTGTTGGCAGTCTGTGAAATAACCCCTTATCTATTTGTAGGTGTTGGTGATCAGCCATAGCCATTTATTTAACAAAGCACAGACCTTTTTCAGTCAATGAATTGCCTGCGAATTTTCACACGTGTGTTTGCTCTCCAGAACGCAGCACACACACCTTGACTCATTGTTAGACTAGAAGATCACCAGGAATGAATCTTTTTCTTCAGGTTTGTGACAGACAGAATTATGTTTTAGTGTACATGTCTATCATCATAGAAAATAAATTCTAAATTGGTAAATACTCTTCAGTATCAAAGTTATCTTCTTGAAACTTTTCTGTCAATAAACTTTACTGTTGGGAAATTAAAGAAAAATACCAAAGAAGGCATAAAAAGCAATTAAATGACTCTTAATAAATTATGTTTTGCAATATCTACCCAGCATCATTTCAGTACCACATTTAGAAATTGTCACATCGGTACCTCATTGCTAAGTGAGAAATTCTCACAGATAAAAATCCAGCAATGTGTTCTTTACAAAAGTATGCGATCAAGGGGCAAAACTCTCTCAGCTGGACCCTATTGGAGGACAATAAGGAATATTTTAAGGACAGGATATTGATTACATTGCCCAAAAGTCAATTAGTCCTTACTTCTTTCATACATAGACTGCAGAACTGCCTTATTCAAATTGGAAGTGATCTCATCTTTTCCTTGGATCCTGGTTGAGCAAAATTCCTTTAAAAGCATTTAAGAAATACCTTAAATGTGGAAAAAACACATGAAGACATTTTTTTTTCTATTTAATATTTTAATATGATGTTTAAACTTCTATGTTCTATGACACTTCTGATATCTGTAAATAAACAACTAATAATGGACATATGGGCCATATAAATATTAGGGAAAATTATTTGCCATGAAAAGACACTTTCATTTAAGCCATAATGAATATATCTTGTTTGACCTTATTTGAGTCTCTCGTGCTTAGTTTTGAGTCATTGGGAGAATGTGGCTTGGAATTTCATTTTGATTGACAAGTGGCTTCCCACTGAGGGAACACTGAAAAGTGCTGACGAAGCAACATCCCATATGAGCAAGCTGGTTTTCTGGGTTTTTTTTGTGATAGTTAGGATAACCAAGACACAGAGGAGATTAGAGGGCTGCACAAGTACTCCAAACTTTCAGGTTAGGGCCCCAAAAGATCTTCTGCTGACTTCTAAAAAGCATTCAGGTATTGGCATCTTGTTGGAACCATAAGGTGTGCTGACAGTAGGAGGAAATTGAGAAGGCTCCATTCCTAAGTTCTGAGAAGGCTGAAGATTTCCAAATATGGCAGTTTCTCTATATATATCACCTCCTCCTGGGGTCCTGCTGATGCACAGTGCAACTGCCACCAGGTCCAAAAGAGCACGTTGTGCAAATGGGCAGTGATGTATAAGGTGACATGGATTTGGCACTGAGGAGCAGGCATTTATCTGCAGAAATGAGTGTGCATTTGTCACTATGGAAAGAGATCCTCAGCCCATGTGGCTAACGCTATGTGGTGGACTTCATTTTGGCAGAACAGTTTTAATGAAGTATCCACCTCCAGTTGTTCCTCCACAGGAAGCCTTTATGGAACGTGCTGAAGCAAGCCGTCACATCCCAGGACAGTGTTTTATGGACATGTGAGTTTGTAACAGAAATACATTCTGCTGGTGCGAGAAAGATTTGACGTGTGCAATGCTTATAATGTCTTTATTTGCTAATGGATTTGGGGTGCATTTTATTACAACTTGACATTTGATACAGCAAGTAGCAATCTTGGAGCATTGGAAGAGAGCTGAGAAGAGCAAATAGAGTAGAGACTTTTTTGTTGTATGCATTTATGTAGTAGGTTGGTTTGTCTGTGCTTGTAACCTTGTTCTATTATCTTTCAGTGCAAATGCAACACATTAAGGAATTACGGAATTCTCTGTGCTTTGCTTGGCAGGCTTTCATACAGCAACTTGAACCCACCTAACTTCAGTCTGTCTTTAACATAAATCATTCAAAAGGCTTCAGAAAGACATAAGCTATTGAAAATACACAAAGTGCTCTTTTCCCACAAAACTTCAAACATAGCATCTGTTCTCTGTTTTTTTAATTCTTCTGAGAATGCAGTGATTTGACAAGTTGCAATATGGATTGTATTTATTTAGTTCATATTCTGTTTTTTAACAATCATTTCAATAACTATAGAAAATATTTGATTTACACTTTGCACTTTACATTTTCTTTCCCACTCAGCTGCATAAAGAAAAATATTGACCTGTGATACCATTGTCCAAGAATATTTCAGAAGAAACTGAAAAATATGTTCTGTCCACCATAGTTTTGAATTTATTTAAAGGAAAATGCATATTTAGCAACAATTTATATCTAGATTGCCCAGAGAAAATGGAAATTAGGGGCACTATATTCTATATATATTAGCATAAAACAAGTTTATGTATTTAGTGACATTATTGAACATCTGAAATACAGAAGGAGTCAGAGCTGATGTTTAATTCATCTGATTTCTGTGGGAACAGTTGTATTTTTCTGGTTAGCTCTTCCTGAATAATTGCAGGAAAAGACTGACTTTAGTTTTAAGGTAGATCATGCATCTGTCCTTATTCAAAAGTATCATCACATAATTCCTGGTATGAAATGTCAGACATTTACAGTTAGACTATAGAAGACATTTAAAGTGTCATTCACAGCAGCTAAAATTGCTTCTGCAACTATTTCTGATGCTAACTATAGGGAAGGCTGCATATACTACAGCCAAGGTAAGCACATGTCTAGGATGTTGTAGACATTCAATTCTAATAGAACCCATTTTGGCAAAACTAGTTGTTTGCTTTTAGGAGGTCATCTTTCTGTAGCTCCATCGTGGTTAGTTGTCTGGATTTCCCACAGACTTATTTAGAACAGGTCCTGTAGGGACAACGGCATGTAGCATAGTGTAATATACGCTCCAGCTGCGGGCTCACTTTCAGAGGCAAATGAGATACAAAAAGAAGTAAGCAAAAGTAACAAATATGAACATATAGAGCCACTCTGTTGCAGCAATTAAAGCTAATGTTATTTCTAACACCAAAGTACAATAAGCAATTTTGTTCTGACTTCCTAAAGAGATTAAAAGGCAATTCAGTAACCTCTGTTTACACAGCTAATGTAAGCTATTAGAGTACATTAACACTTCTTTTGTATTTGTTTATTGCTAAATACTCACCTCAGATTGTGTTCTCAAAAAATTTTGAACTCATTGGAGAATACATTGATTTGACTTCACATTGCATTTCCAATCCATCAGTTTTCTTGTGGCAATGGAAGATCCAGAAGTTTATTAGTACTTATGAGGACTGCTACTGTGTTGGGAAGATTTGAATAAGGAGTCCTTACAGACATCCTCAAGAAGACACTTCTGAAAGTCAAACTTGGGATTCAATTTTAACTGTGAATTGGCTCAACAGGCCACTCTAAACTGGGAATGAGATTATTTATACTTCACATTTAATACATAAACAGGACCAGGAAAGCAGACAGAACAGTTTCTTGCTGGTTCTGCCTCTCCCCATAGGTAACCCTGACTGGAATTTCAATATATCTTTTTTCCTAAGCCCTGCAACTATTATACACTAATTGTCTAACAAGACCAATGTTGGTAAAAAGTCTATATGTATGTTCTCATCATGCCTTAAGAGTGCTATGTAAAACAAACAAGTGCAGTGTGTGGCAAGTGCTAGAAAAACTGCCAGGGAATACCATGTGGACCTGTAGGGTTTATGGTGCTCCAGAGGCTGCTTCAGTCAGATGCAGCAGGGAAGTACCTCATGGAGTTTGGTTCTGGAGCCCGGAGGCTTACACAGGTGATTTCTTACTGAAGACAGCCCTCGTGGCCAGACTGATACAGGAGTGTCACTTAAATAGGCCTGTACTTAAGCTGGGTGAAAAAAAACCAACCCAACAAACAAACAAAAAAACCTAGGAAAAAAATGAAGATAGGTTTTAATCTATTCATTAGTGTTAGTATTGGTATGAGTATTATATTTACTTATACCCATAAACAATCTCCTGAAAGTAAAGATAAATGTACACATCTTCTGTGTTTTGTATAATCATATGTATAAACAATCATCTATAAAGGAAAGTACATGTTTTTATATAAATGTATGAATGTATGCATATATACACACAGAGCATCTTGACGTGTATTACTGTCTACCAGGAAACATACTTTTATTTGTTTATTGGAATAGTAATATAATATTATTACATATCACAATTATACTCAAAACATTTCAAGTACCTTTAAGATACTAGTAGACACAGATATGACAATAGTTTATAAAAGAAAGGAAAAAGGTGGGAGAAATAGCTGTAATGAGAAGTTCAGTGTAAGGCATATTCATTAAGGTTTTTTTACAATTGTTGAGTATGAATGTGGATTTTTATTTACAAAAATATATATTATTACATATTATATATATACAGATATATATGTGTATATATATTACAATATATCTCAATTGTCCTTTTGTAGAAACTGCATATTATATTTATTTGGTTTTCAATACCTAACACCATTGGTTTTAAAATTGAATAGGATATACTGCTAGCATAGTCCTGAAATCAAATAATTAAAATTTGGTATTGAAATACCAAGTTTTATTACTGAAATACCAAAAGGGTGCCTATACTTCATCATTCTTAGCATGAGTATAATGTTTATTAATTATTCTTCTCTGATCCGATATAGAATTTTATCACGTGTCCTCTAGCCTTCAAAATGAAGCTTGGAAGACAAAAGCAAAGTCATTAAAATCTAATTGATTAAATGGACCTTTAAGATCTTCCAAATGAGGCCAAGGTGCTCACATAGCTTTGGGAATATGGTTTGCCCACAATATTGTTTTCAACTTCATGCATACTTTAAACATCACATATGAAGATAACATTCCTTGTATAGGGTACAGGTCTCTTCAAGCGAGACTGATCCCACAAAAATTCATGTGCTTGATTTTAGGCAACTGCAAGTTCTGCTGATTTCAGCAGAACAGCACAGAGGCTTAGATTTATATGGTCTCTCTTTAGAAGGTCAAGCACAAAGTAAATAAAGAACAGAACATAAAGAATGTGCAGTCTTAGAAGGAGGAAAGAAGTTTAATGACTTGAACAAGCCCAAAATTTTATCCTAAAGTCCTCTTCTTGAAACAGTACGTATCATAAACCACCTGGGATGGGGTTGGTGTGCTCACTGCCATTTATAAAGGTATAGCCCATTGAGAATTTCAGGCATTTCTATAATACTTTTATTACCATTTTCTCTCTTTTAGATTAGGAATAAACATAATATAAAGTTTGAACAGTATTGTTGAGTTGACCAATCTTTCTTGGACTCAGTGGAACCCAATACAGAATAACTAATCTGATTTAGTACACAGGAAAGTACGTTTAGGATTAGAAATGTTCACAGCACCTCTACTAAAATTGGTGCTCTGACAACATATTTCCTGAAAGAACATCTGCACACAAACTGAAATTTGCAGGCTAGCAAGATTACTTGTAATGTACAGTCCTGTAGTAGACTGTCGGTATCTCAGTTTCATGGTTGGGTTACATGAGCTGCAATAGGAAGGAGCAGACTTTACCAGAAATCCAATATAGTTAGGACATACGCCTTAGTAGTACAAATGAGTATCAAGTTCAGAAACACTGATTAGTAAGGAACAATATACTCCTTTATTCTTTCAGTAAAGGTTGTCAATATCACTCACTGAGACACTGAGAGAGTTTAAAAATTAAAATTGAGAGAATAGGATTTTCCATGATCACTAAAGTTCCAAAATTAAATTTGAGACTTTGCATATATTGTCTCATTTATGCAAAATTCTATGCATGCATTGACTTTCACTATATGAGTAGTACTGCCAATACCAGCGCTAAGCATCTACACGAATCTTTCCACAAGGAAACCTCGATTTTGATTGTCAAGCCATTCACACACTAAGTTCATTGTCCTTACCATAAACAAGAAATATTCACTAACATCACCAACAAAGTGGAACTGACAATCTTGAACATTTAAGTTATTATCCTTTGGGGCAACTTTTTTTTTTTTTTTTTATTAGCAAAGTCTTGAATGACTTTGTACCTATAAAAACTATAACTCCCTGCTCCACTTTCAGAGACAGCAATATTTTTTTGCAATGAGTTGTTGGTTTCTTTCTTTTTTATACACCTTTACTTTTATTATAAAAATAAATTGTTTTTTTTTTAAATTATTTTTTAAGTCAACAAACTTTTTTTCAGCCTCTCCCACACTGCCTTTTATTACCGGCTCCTGTAGCCTTAGGCACCTGTTTTTGTATTCATATTTAACATCATAATAGATCTTATCTAACCATCTTTTAAAGGAACTTTTATGTAGCATCTGTTAGGCTGGAATGTTCAGAAATACTTATGAAAGAAGTTCCAACTCATATTTAATGCCCCTAGGGAATCCGTGTCTCTCTTTTTGGGGCACTTTTGAACATACCACCTGTGGATGCCATTTCCTGGTGTTAAGCTGTGTGCACTGTGCAGGTGAACACTTACATATCTTTATTCTGAGAAGCAATTTTAAAATATCTTCCACTGCAATTTCTCTCTTAACAGTCTCCTGGGATCTGATCCAGCTATGTTGCTAAGCATGTGCCAAGCTTTACATTGACTTCAGCAAGACTACCCTATGCTTAAAGAAGTAACTCATGAATTAACATGCTTTCTGAGATTGCAAATTTGATTGTGGTGATTGTATTAGATTACACATGTGATAGAGTTGCAGGCACAAGAGAAAATTGCCAATAAAATATTTTAAATAGAACTTTTAAATGGTTAATGAAAATAACAGCACTAGGCCAAATTTTTCTCCTTTGGACAACAGCACAAAGTACACTTTCTGGATTGAGAACTTGTGTACTATTTTTTCAATATCAGACATGTTGAAAATAAATCAATAAATGACAGAGTGTTATATGGAAAGAAGAAGACCTTAGCATATTTTCTAATGCTAATAAATATAACTACAATTCAAAATGCTGAATTTAAATCAGCTTTAGACAGCTGAAGTAATAATAAAGGTAACAAACGTAATAAGTCAATGACTACTAAAGCCAGCAAGACTGTAGTTTAAGAAACATAGAGCTTAAAAATATTCGTGCTTTAGTCTTTCTTATCATATTTTGCATAGCACCATGCTATAGTACATGACAACTATATTAAGTGCTAATGGAAGTTATTCTAAAATGAGTTCAGCACTGTTTCTTCTTCATTAAAGCTCATGCAAATTAATTTTAATGCAGTATAAAGATTTGCGTGATGATATTTCATCTCATAGAGAAGACAGAAAAACAAGAGGAAGTGAAAAAGACTACAACATGACATTTAAAAAGACTAAATATTTGTATAGAGAAAGGGATACCCAGAAACACTGCAAGGAAAAAAGGGATTTGTACTGGAGAGTATACAACAGGGAGGCACAAATTTGTAAAGTCCTGGCTTTTAAAAAGTATCTCTAAAATACCAGCCATCAAAAGAAGAAGTGGGTAACAATTTTTATTTTTTAAGTTTTCACCTTGTGCCATACTACTGGAAAACGCATTTAACAAATTCTGTAAATCTTCCACACTTTTTAGACCCATGTAACTACTAACTCCACAAAATGTATCTACAGTCAGTATAAATCAAAGAAGAATCAAGATTTTGGGGAGAGTTTCAAATCAGTTGTAAAGAGTTTCATGGGTCTACTGTCCACCTATAGCACTGTCATGGTATCCAATGTAAAAAAAAAAAAAGATCCAGTATTTCAGTGGTTTGAGCAGCTTTACATGTATTTTTTTTTTTTTTTAACCTGGGCACTTTTAATAATTTCTGAGCAATAAAAGTACTTCATTGAGATTATTTGAGTCACTTGACATTCAAATAGTGTATCTGTATGTGCAACTATTCATTTTCCATATTTCAAAAATTGTTACATGTTTAAAAAGTAGAGCTATAGAACACAATATTGCACCATTAAAAAGTCCGTGTTTGTGGACCAATGGATAACCTTGGTTATCTTAATATCTTCTATTCCATTTGTCGTAAGAGCCATCAATTTGTCTTTCTTTTTCTTTTTTTTCCTTTTTTTTGCTATTTATTTAATATCCATAGCACTCTGACACTGTTCAGAAAAAAACTTAGAACTGATGAAGTTTTTATTCATCAAAGACAACATTATTTATGTGTCATAACACCTCATTTTCAATTGGCTCTTGTTCAATTTTTCAACTCTGTATCAAAGCCAAAGCCTGACAGAGAAAGAAGAAAATGGCAGCAGTCTTGTCCTTAGACTTAGAGGTTAAACGTCATTTTGCTGTTTGACATGATGAAGTAATTTGCATTGCAGTTTTATGATTTAATGAATTACTAAACATGGTCTCGGCACAATGCTGCCTTAGTTTTCCACAGCAGACAGGGAAACTTTTTTTGTTGTTTGTGTGTTTCAGGAGATAGAAAGATCTTGAAATCCTAAATACAATGAAGAATATTCATCCCTCAAGAGAGCATGGACATTTAACCAGTGCAGCAGAATAGCCCAGCACCATCATGCATTGTTGCCCAGCTTTAAGAAATAACTAAATTTAAAATACAGGAGAAAGTATAGTGGCCTATATAGTGTTTCAGATCTTTTAGTGCAGGGAAGAGCTTTGTTCTGCTGAAAGCTAATAAGAAATTTCCCCTTTGATTTAACATTTGCAAATTCAGTGTGATGTTACTTGTAAATGAAATAATATTAAAAAAGATGCTTCTTTGAATGACTCATTGACTTGTTCTTCCTACATACACATGTGAAGAGGTTAAATACATCTACTCTAACCAAGGCCAGTGCTTGTTATCAGACATTGCTAGGGTAGACAGAGAATGTTAGAGAGGATCTTCAGTGTCCAGCAGAGCTGGCAATGTATCCTGCTAAATGTAGAAGTTAATATCCTATGAAGGTGTAATAATAGGATTAGTGTACCTGCAGTACCTGAGGGACTTATTTCCACATTGTTCTCACTGAGGAGATATTGAATACCGTCCAGTGAGAAAATGGTTTTCTTAGCCTACTCAAAACATCCCCTATGAAATAAAACTTTGATATCTGTTGGTGCCTTGGTATATTTTAAATTATCCTAATATTCATTCTAATCCAGTCTTGCATTGTACTTTTAACTTTCAAAAATGACCGAGTTAGGCCTCTGCCTTTATAGAGCCAGATTCCTGCCCTTCTAGGATGGTGTGTATCTTTTTTATATAGGTTTATTTTACAGATTTAGAATGCTGAAATAGTGTGGGTTCACAAGAGGATACAGAAACAGGTTTTTGCACCGGTTTTGATTCACCTGGAATTTCACCAGGTTTTCCTTAAGTGAAGGGTTCAAAGAAAATTTCAGTGATGCCTTCCAAATTTGGCTTGGGTGAGATCCAAAACTATAAATCCTTCATCCTTTGTACACATGTATTAGAGTACTCTCCTATGCTCTGCAAGGTGGTACACTCAGAACATACCCCAGGTCTTTTGGAAGTTTGTTTGAAGCAAGGCCAAAATTTGGGGCTGTAATTAAACCAGAATTGAGGCAGATTTAGCTAGATTTTGCATTCAGTTGTGATTGATTTGCAGAACCCTAGGAGGTGGTATTAGGCCTTACTGTTACTTTACTCCCTAGCCATTAGTGGGAGGCGCAAAGGAGGAAGTTATGCTAGTCTGATTCTCTCTGGTAGACGTAAATGCATTTTCTCCCAGATATCTATACAATGTTCCTAGCCAGCTTTGTTTGGAGGAAAGGTTAGTCTTACACAGAAAAAGATGAACTTGTTTGCGTTCTTTTTGGAATTTCATAAGGGATATCAAAATATGATTTAAGATAAAATTCTGGAAATAAAGAATACATTCTAATTACTTTCCTTCCTTGTTCCCTATCCTTTTGATTTGTTGTTACAACAATAAAATTCAGTATTTTTGAATATGTAAACATCTACTTTTGATTTTAGGCAACATCTTTGGCCTTCTTGAGAATTAACGTTTTCATTGTTCCTGTACTATGAGCTGTCTTTTTCTGGCTGTGGTTAGTACTCTTACCCTATGATTAGACACTGAGAGAAAGGAGATACTGTGTTGTGTAATACTTGCTCTTTAGTGCTAGATTCTGCCACTTATTACTGAATCACTTTAACAAATAAGTATACTTTTTGGACTAGGGCATTCCACTGACATAAATTAGATAAACTTCAGATGAAGAGTATAATTTCATGTACCATATTCTTATTCATCAAATACCCTTTTTCCTCATTTTGGTTTCAGCACACAACAAGCACACATGTAATTATTTTACTGTATTTAATTCTGATTTTGTTATATCCAGTCAAAGTCAAAAGGTATCTAGTAATTTTTTCCAAAGGACTGATCCACATGCGCATTTTTTGTCTTAACTTGTTTGAGCTTTCCATCACGAGAAAGCTCCATGGCAACTCAATGTATGAAAACAGATGTGAGATCATACAGAGCCTACAGAGTGAAACCTGAAGACAATGGAAAAAACTCTTTCGAGTCAATGCACTCTGGCAATTTGCTCAACTTCACAAATAAAAAAAGCTTTAAAGATGTTTAATGCAAAAGTTCAGTACAGTTAAAAATTATCACTGAAATATTTGGTCAACCTTTTTTTGGTGTTAAAAGATAGCTTCAAAGTACACTCCTCTTTCTTACCTTCCCTTCTTCTTCCTCCTTCAGAGAACCCCTATTTCAAAACAATTCTAAGAATCTTCTTAGAATAACTTGTTTAAGAAAACTGAAATGTTGGCTACAGAAAACTTTCACCACTTAAATGAGTAAAAGTTTCAGAAGCAGTGAAGTCTTATTGACTATCAAAGAGATAACAGACCTCAAATCACATAAGCCACTTTTCTAAAGAAGCTGCATGTTCTTTCATCATACAGGTACTTTGAAGGTCTCACTGCAATACTTGTAACTATTCAGAATATTCAGAAATGTAAAATAAAGTTTAATGTTACCACTCATTAAGTTTGCTAGTCATCTTTCAGAACGTAGTTTCTATCTTACATGATAGATTCTGGCTAACAGAACTCACTGTTATCTGCAGCATTATTTGATTTCCTAAAATTGCATTTTTTTTTACACAAAGGCAATCTGAGTTTAAATTTACCTTTTAGTTTTATGTGCATTCTTGCACTTATGTGTTAAATTGCCTTTACAGAAAAGATCAACATTTCTCTATCTGTAGTTTCAACATAAATACCAGTGATTTTATCTTGTTCCTGGGCTGCTTTGATACATGCTGAGGATTTTTTTTCACCTGAGGTCACAGGTGTGCTTCCATAATACTTCCTGACTTATGTTTAGCATCCTTAAAAAGTTTTAGGCAAAACTGGACCCCTGTTCTTCTTTAAATCAAATTATGTGTCAATTTTATTACTGGAGCCTTGCATTTCAGATAAAAAAGACCATTTCAGTCCCTTGGGTCAATAAGGAAGTAATTGGATCTGGATGTATTTTATTTAGTGCAAAAAGACTGGGAAAGGTCTTTAAATCATTGAAATATCTTTTCAAAAGTGATCACAAGTTGCTTCTGTTAATTCTGAAGCAGTAACAGCCTATTATGAATAAAGGAATAGCAGTGACATCATCATTGGAAAACTGTACATTGTCTCAGAGATAAAGACAATATAGCCCTAAAGAGTGCAACAGCCATTCATATTAAGTCTATACTGTTCACATCGGGGTCACTCAGCTTCTGTCAGAAAAGACCTGACTGTGTAAATGTAACATATTGATGATGCAAGTCCTTCTGAGACCTTGCCAGAACTCCTAAATATGCTGTCCTCAAAAAAGATTATTTCCTTTTCACTAATACTCCAATAATGCAAAATTGTTGTCAGATTTAATATATCTGTAGGCAATAATAAAAAATTGCCATTCTCATCTTGTTTTTGAAAGAGGAATGCAGGATCGTCCTAATAAGGCACAGGCTCTTTTCCTTTGGAATTGTCCTGATTTCAGGAGGTGAGTACTGATCTGCACATCACCAGTGCAGAAGTACAGGACTGTAAGGGTGTCTTTGCACCTCATCATCTCCTAAGCCTGAAAAGATGGAAGAAATAGAGGAGTTTCAGTGCTTTATGAAGGCTGGGATGAGAGGTCTGAGTCACTTACCCAGCCCAGATGCAACAACAGAGGAGTGATCCAGCTTTTGACTCCTGTTTCTACAAGTAAGAGATTATACTTAGCCCTCAGAAAGGCCTGGAGCTAAAGGAAATCAGTGATGTGCAAGTCAAAAACATTTAGAGGAAGTGTGGCTAATATAGATCAAAGGCAATTATGTAAAAACAGACCAGATATCCCTGGATCTTTGTCCCTTTTGGAGGGAGTTGGGAAACTGAACAAGCATTTCCCCTTATAAGCTGTTCCTATAAACCTTCAGTATTTGAACAAACTTAGCGGCAAAACAGTGTCTTAGAGAAATTCTGAGCGCATAGAAAACAGGTAGGCAGAAAACATACAAACACATTTTCTGGTCAACTACAATGTCATGATAATTTTCTTCTTAGCTTTCTGTATTCAGCAAGAAGTATTTTACCTTGACAGCATTCGAAGAAATGCGCTCTAAAAATATCCTTCTGAATAGTTTGCCAGTGGCATACCAGAAGCAGTTTGACAAATGTTTATGATTTTTTTATATAAATAATGATGTCCAAGTGTTGTGGTTTAACCTTAGCTGGCAACTAAGTACCACGCAGATGCTCACTCACTTACTCTATGATCCCCGCATCAGGATGGGGGAGGAGAATTGGGAAAAAGGTAAAACTTACAGGTTGAGATAAGAAAAAAGTAATAACTGAAATAATAATAATTAAGAAAACAACAAAAATAATTGTAATGAAAATGAGAGGGAGAGAGGAATAAAACCCAAAAGGAAAAAAACCAAATGGTGCACAACACAATTGCTCACCACCTGCTGACCGATGCCCAACCATCACCTGAGCAGTGATTGGCCCCTCCTGGTCAATTCTTCCCAGTTTATATACTCAGCATGGCATTCTATGGTATGGAATATCTCTTTGGCTAGTTCCGGTCAGCTGTTCTTCTGGCTCTGTTCCCTCCTGACCTGTGCACCTGCTCACTAGCAGAACACAGGAAACCTAAAGACTCCTTCATTCAGAGCAAGCACTACTTAACAACAACTAAAACATCAGTGTGTTATCAACATTATTCTTATGCTAAATCCAAAGCACAGCACTGCACCAGCTACGGAGAAGAAAACTAACACTATCCCAGCCCAAATCAGGACATTATAGTTTGCCATCCAAATCAGGCTTGGAATTTACTGAACATCTTCCAGTAATTTAGAAATAAACAAAACAAACCTGCTTCCCTTTTGCCTGCTTCCACATGTCGACAGGAGTTATTTTCTCTACAAATATACATTTTGTACAGCATCTCACAGCAATGCTAGGCCTTCTAGAAAAGTGAGACACACAAGTCAGCTTCTGACACTTTGTCCTTTTTCACCCTGCGCAAGTCAGCATAAGTACAGTTGCAAATCCATCCACCAAGCAGCATCTGAGGTAGTGAAAACAGTGTATTTTCTAGAAATGTAAAGCTTCTGTACTAAACCTATTTTAAGCCTCAAAAACCTCTAAATTAGCAGCTGAATGCTTCAGAAATGTAGACATGTACATAATTTTGTCAGTCTTTAATGCTTATGAACAAACTTCCTAAAGACTCAGCTGTTTATAGTTTTCATAAATGCCAAACAAATGTGCAACCATGTAGCACTGAGATATAAGTTAATTCTCCAGACTGAGCTAAACTGCCTAACATGTCATGAGAAACAAACTGTGTGGGAAAGATGTGAAAGTCCTGGGAACAGATTAAGAGATTAACTTCCTTGCAGAAGAAACCTCAAAATATGAAAAGCAATGTAGGCAAGATTCAGAATAATTCCTATTCAGTGTTCAGAAAGGGATCGGGAAGACGCAACTCTTAGTGCACATCATCTGCAGAGAACTGGAGGAAAAATTGAGAACACAAGACTATATTTAGTCTCCTGGACTTCAGGAGAGCTAACTTTGGCCTCTTCAATGGCCTACTTGGAGGAATCCCATGATTTAAAGCTCTAGAAGGTAGGGAGATCCAGAGCTGGCTAATATGGAATCATCATTTCCTCCAAGCTCCAGCTAGGTGCATCCCCATGCATAATAACCAGCAAAGGGTGCAGGAGGCCTGCAGGGAGAGCAAGGAACTTCTGGCAAACCTCAAACAGAAGTAAGTTTACAGGATATGGAAAAAGGGACAGGCCACTTGGGAGGAATATAAGGATGTTGTCAGAACATGCAGGGAGGCAACAAGGAAGGCTAAGGTCTGTCTGGAATTAAATCTGGTGAGGGACATCAAGGAGAACAAGAAGGGCTTCTTCAAGTACATCAGCAGGAAAAGGGTGACTAAGGAAAATGTGGGCTCACTGCTGAATGAGGTGGGTGCCCTGGTGATGAAGGACACAGAGAAGGCAGAGTTAGTGAATGCCTTCTTTGCTTCAGACTTCACTATCAAGGCCAGCCTCCAGTTTCCCAGACCCTGGAAGCAAGAGAGGAAGTCTGGAGAAAGGGAGACTTTCCCTTGGTCAAGGAGGATCATGTTATATATCACTTAAGCAAACTTAACACCTACAAAACCATGGGCCCCAATGGGATGCACCCCAAGTGCCAAGGGAGCTGGTAGATGTTGTTGCCAAGCCACTCCCCATCATCTCTGGAAGGTCATGGCATACAGGAGAGGTGCCTGAGGACTGGTGGAAAGCCAGTGTCACTCCTGGACATTTTTTTACCTTGAGGGTGACAGAGCACTGGCACAGGCTGCCCAGAGCGGCTGTGGAGTCTCCTCCTCTGGAGACATTCAAAACCCACCTGGACTCTGTGTAACCTCCTGTAGGTGGACCTGCTTTAGCACGGGGTTGGACTAAATAGTCTCCCTTCCAACCCTGTGTGATTCTATGTGTGATTTACAGAGCACATTTTATCAGTAGTCAGAACAAACAAATTAAGTTTCAGTCTTTAAGGAGTGTGGGGAGCTGAGTGTACATTTCTCAGTACTGGGCTCCAAAAGGACTGGGGCAAATACTGAAGACTTTAAGCAACAAAAATAAAACAAAAAAACTTTTTCATCTTCAAACCTTAAAATGCACTCCTTTTTCTTCTTCTTTTTGAAAAGATTCTAGAGACACTTGTAAGTAGGGGACCTCGTAGTGTTATCTGCTACTGAAATTGCCCTTTGCTTCCACTGTAAAACTGTCTTCAACATTCATAACTTCACTGAGATTCTTTCTTCTGGTGTCAGATACCCACGTTTCTACATAAAACATGATTTTTTTCTTTCACAGTGTTGATTTGGAGGGGGAATATAAGAAAAAGGCTAATGCATGGGGTGCAGTTGCTGGAAGGAGGATAAAGAAAATATTACCTTAGCTTAAAAATGTGCTAGCATATTTTTTCACTGAGAACAATTCTAGCCCTTACTTTTTTATAAGAATGGAAACTCAAAAGTTTTACAAAGATGGACTATCTCTCTGGGAGTGTTTTGGTGGTTGTTTGTTGGTTTGTTTGTCTGTTTTGCTATACCATGTGCATGATAACATGTTTCTTATTATTTTCTTAGTTTCAAGAAATAAGAGGATCTACTTGCCACCTATAAATCTGATGAGCATCAAAAAGAAAGCTTTGTCAGCTTATAGACTCAGGTAATCTCAGGAAAGGTGAGTCTATACCAACCCTGAACTCATTTTACCAGAAAATAATTGTTAACCCAGTCAATGTGGTCAGGTTTCTTCAACCAAAATTATCAATTATAAACACAGTCTGGTTATAAGATAGAAAGAAGAAGCATTCTTACAGTTTTTGAGAGGTTATATTATTATTAGCCCTACTTCTTCATTAGCCCTCCCCTTGGGACAAGAGAGCACCAACTGATGCAGTGGATGCTCTGGGGAAAAAAAAAAATAATAAAAACAAACAAACAAAAAACCACCTGAAAAGCATCATTCACCCTGTACAAGTGCAATAGGAACAGGAGCAGGGGAAGATTTTACTGCTGCCTCTCCTACCAAAAATGCAGCAGAGCTATTTTCTCCTATCCTTCTTGTGGAGAGCTGAGGATGGGGAAAAGGCCATATGAATACGCAGCAGTCCTGCTGCACTCCTGGCAGACTTGGACAAGGAACACAGAAGGAAGGAGACTGAAGATGTTTACAGAGATGCTTGGTTTTTCACTAGAGCGAAGCTTCTCTGTGAAGAGACTGATGCTGCAGGGAGCCTGGATTTTGTTCTACTCTTTTTTTGTGTTTATTCCATCAGAACTTGTTGATTGGAATAAGTTGGGAGGCACTATTTTCTGAACCAGAATTTCCATTTGTACACTGGCTCCTTCTGCTGCCTTGTAGGTATGTCTGAGAATACTGGCATTGGCATCAAGGGGCATAACAGGCTGGCAAGCCCCCCAAAGCGTATGAAAATCTCTCCTGTGAGTCATGCAGATAAACACAAATGCACAGTGCAAGACATGCTGTGACTTGTACCCCTGGCGTGTAGCATCCAAGAAAACCTGTGTGAACCTGTGATGAAGGAAACCCCAAGAATTCCTGACACTAAGAAGTCAGTTCTCATTAAGTTAAATCTACTTATCGACCATCTTTAAGCTTAAGCAAATAATAAACTGGTATTTTCTTGTCTGCAAGGCTAGGAAGTATCAACAGCAACCTGACTACCTCAGAGTCTTACAGGAATATTGGACAGCTGTATTCAGCAGAAGGAGATTTTGGAGAAAGTGTCACATAAACTCTTAAGTGCCAGCACAATGGGTGATGTGGCTTACAAACCATCTAAGTATATGTTTTGTAGATGTCTTTTGAAGGAATACAGCATTATGTGAGCTAGACAGATTAAATTTGTATGGTTTTATGATACTTTTCAATACACCCATCAAATAAAATTGAGGAATGTAAATTATTTTTCTCCCCTTCAGTTCTCTCTACCTCTTCAGTGTTTTATAACATAGCCAGCTGTTCCTGGCCACTGCACAGTATTTTGTTTTTTAAAGTACTTGTGCTTAACGCCTCTTTGTGTGCAGTTCTTTTGTTGTGCTGTATTTATATTTTAAGGTTTTGCTATAGAACTACTGGTCTCCCTGGCAGAGAAAGTCTTTTCATTCTTTGTTTTCATGAAAGTCTTTTCATTCTTCGTTTTCATGATATCTACACTGTGACTGTAACTCCTTGCCATCTTACTAAAATAAGTAAACTGTTTAGTTGTTTTCTGTTGGGTTTTGGGTTTGTTTTTTTTTCCCCCGTGAGAAAAATATAGGAACATTATTGCTAGAGACTTCAAACTGAAGGAAAATAAAAACATGCACAAATTCCTTATTTTTGTGAAAATGCATATTTAAATAGTGGAGATTAGCACACTAATTGCAAACCAGAACATTTTCCCCTACTCTTTTACATATGGATTGCCTCCATTGTTTATTTTTATGGAATGATCTTGCTTATATGTTGAAAATGTTAGGAAAGAACTTTTAATACTATTAAAACATATTATCACTGATTTAGCAGCACACAATATTTATTTGTCCACGTTGACACCAAATATTTTCTGTGGAAGACAAGGTGGCAATAGTCCAGAACTTCTATTCCCCAGCTATGGTGTTGTTTTGGTTTTCGAATTCTTTTAGCCATGTAAATTTTTTCACAGCTTTTAGTTGGCATGGATGCTGCTCAGTTCAGAGAAATGTTATTTTACAACAATTCATAATTATTTCATCTTCAGAACACAATGGATTGATTTGTGTTTAGAGTGGGCTATTTTGTTAACAATCCATGGCCAATAAATCACAGAATTCAGTTACAGAAACAGTTTTCAGCTTGTATAGCAATGATTTGAAGAACTCATGTCTTTCTTACTCCTAGTTATTTGTTTGTAAAGAATGAATGCAATTTTATACATTAGGATTGATCTGGTTTCTAATATAGGATAATTTTGCTATATTTTTATCCTATTAGATTATGAAAACCATAATAACTTTTAAGTGTCATCTCAATGTAGTACATTTTTACTACTTCTAGAAAGTATTTTAGTAAATAAAAGCAGTATTGCAACAAAACAAATTATTAATAAATACTGAGAAATCTGATTAAAAGAATAATTTTTTTTTTTAAACTAAACTAAGTTTCTTCCTCTTCTCTTCCACGTATCAGGTTTCTTATGAAGACAGGCTTATAAGATGCTCATTGATATTTTTGGTACCAAGGCTATGAATTTTGTCTCTGATTTTGAGACATGTAACAAGCATGTCCTTACTGATGCCTGTGATGTTCTGTAGAGAATGCAAAGATAGCTTTTTTTTTTTTTTTTTTTTTTAAAAAAAAGCAGGAAAACAAGCTTTTTTTTATCTATGTTCTGTGTCACACTAGTTTCTGGGGCCCAAACTAGCCAAAAAAATAGAGCTATATGTAGTATTTTTAAACTGCATCACAAGGAAAAACTTTTAAAGGTTCATACAAAGCCTACTGAAGCCCATAAACTGTTTCCTGATAATATGGTCTCTGAATCCTGATTTAGTTAGCAAATGTTGAGAGATTAGACCTTTCAGGCACAACTGAGGAAACACTTTAGACTATGTTTGGGTCTATTATCCCTGTTAAGAAGAGTACTTCAGTCATGTAGTTATACACATAACGTATGTTAAACACTTTCCTGAATTAGGACCATTTCCTCAGGACAAGTCCTAATTGTAATTAAATGTTTCTTACTACAGGTGGAAAGTATAACTAAACAAAAATACCTTCAAACTGAGGCAATACATGGAATACATTTGTTTCTTTAAGTGAAAAGAACTATTCCAAAAAGTCTGGTTGCTTTTTTACCTCTAGCTCTGTTATAGGTCTTTCCCCTCCCCTGCATTATTGTGTAAATGATCACTTAATTCACCCTTAGAAATTAATGATGACATTCATAGATTGCCCATGGGGCACACACGTCTGTTTATGCTGAGCTGCCCAGTACAGGCTACAGCTCAGCTCTTTGGAGAGACCCATTCACCCACACAGAGCCTGTGTGTGTAATGCTTTGGAGCCCTGGGTGAAGTTAGGATTCCTGGCAGCAACTGTGAGAATTTTTTTTAAGTGTATATATATATATAAATATATACGCATTTTTCATCTGTTCTACATTGCAATACATTACCTAATTATTGGAGAGTCCATACTTTCCATATTCCTTCTTTTTCATTGTTTTCTTCCCATTGTGCCTAATTTGATATAACCATGCTAATTCAACCCTATTAGCTCCCATCATGTTAATATAATTTTGATTTATGATACCATGAATGTTAGAATTCAAAATTTATGGCACTTCTTTATAGGTAATAAAGTTGTACTACTTATGATTTTTTTCCCTTTTGTTCCTTTTAGTTTCCTTAATATATCAATTCAGCAAAGAAATCAGAAGGCCACGAAAATGACAAAATAAGTAAATAATTTTTATGTTACATTACTGAATCAAACTATATCATGCAAAAAGGTTTGAATAAATTCTGACATATTTTGCATAATTTCAGCTAGGAGAGTTCCAGTAGAAACTGTTCTGCCTTTAATAATATCTAAAATACCAATATGTAAATACCCTTGGATTTTATTTTTTTTTTCCCCTGAAATTTTCAGGGTTTTTGCCAATTCGTAACTTCACCAAGCTACTGAAAGAAAAGTAAGATTAATATATAAACATAAATGTATATAATAAATATGAAAACGGAGATTCAAACTACATGACCTGCCAGAAATTCCTCCTTTAGAGAGGAAAGATATAGCTGGTCAGGAATATTTTGACTAAATTAAAGGCTTTGCTGCTGAAAGTTTGCCACTGGCATGACAGAACTCCCTACTTTAATGGCTCCTACACAGAAGTCTGTGAGGCCATGGCTAGCAGACTGTAGATCGTTCACTTTTATATTGTTTTCCAATCTAGTCTTCACAGTGAGTGTTCAGGGCCTCTGAAATGGTGAGTAGTGGTCTGAAATATTTGGGAGCCACTGCAGTATTGCCTTAGGTATGCTATGCTATATTATATGAATTATCTGTTGGAAAAATTTTTGCTTCCTTTCAAAGATATCAAAAAGTCAAACATCACAGCCTGTCAGGATTTTTCTTCTGCATGATAAACGTAGAGTGATGAAATGTATTGTCAAGGTTTCTAGAGCTTTTAATCCCAATCCCTAGAATTCCTAATGAGATCGTGAATAAAATGGGATTGTTTAGGATGTTAAATAGATTTGGATCCTATAAATGTCTTGCATCTTCTTTCTCTAAATGCCATTTAATATTCCTTCTATTTACAGTTTGTCTTAAACTGGTTTTCTCTTCATATGTGTTTCTGTTATGTTGACTCTGAGTTAATTCTACAGGGAAGATTTTGTCATCCTGCATCCAAACGCTTTAAGTAATTTTGTGCCGTTTTCCACCCTTCATTATTTGAATAAACAGCAGTTTTATTTGCACAGCAAGATGAGGTCTGTAGAGAGCTAGGATATTTTCTGTACCAGTTTTCATGTTGTTTCAGTTACAACTCTGACAATGAAAAGTTGTGACTCTGATCCATTTATTGCCTTTTCGCTACTCCTCTAACAAATTCTGCACTATAAAAATCAGAGACAATAAGGAAAAAAACACTACATTCTGAAGTTATTTTTTTCTTTTGGCTAGGTTTGAACACATTCAGAAAAAAACATGGCATGGCATTTGGCTGTAAACACTTAATTGACTGTTCACTTTAATTCATAAACTAAGTATTTCAGAATTAATTCACTGCAAAACAACCTATCAGAGGACAAAATCACTGAGACAGTATTACCTAAGCTACTGAAGTCTGTGGGTGGGAGAAATGACAGAGCCTCGGCAGACTGAGTTGGGGCAAAGAGGGCTGGACACAAACCTGGCTGCACACACGAAACCCATGGCACGCTGCCCAGCACAGGCACCATCAGGCTTGTCTTGCGTGTTAAAGACCATATAGGCTTAGGACTCCGCTGAGATGGCAGAACCCCAGCTCCCACCACAGAAACATCCCATTTTTGTGCTATTATATGGGATGCTTGTCATGGACAGCAGGCCGCTGAGGAGGCCTCTGAGGAAGAGAGAGGAGCTTAGAAGTGAGTTTACCATTGCAAGAAGTCAGTAAGTTTTGCCAGAAAAAGGTGCAATGGCTGCCAAGTGTGGAAATATGCTCATTATGTGCATCACAAAGGTATCCAAATAAAGCCCAGAGAGATCTATCCCTGTGTGTGTTAGAAGGAATGCTGTATGCACCCTCCTTGCTTGAATGGCTAAAGAAAGAGGATGTAATTTGTGCTTTTAGCAAAAAAATGGCAAATTAAGTTGCCAATATTTATCTTGAACAGTAGGCCCACATGAGAGCTCCTGCTTGTTTAGATATTTCAGTTCTAATCCCCTTTTACCAGTATCTATTGTTTTGTTTTGCTGTCAGTATTCAGGGGATTTAGAGGACGAAGTCCTCCCAACACTAATGAAACTCATGCAGGGATATTTCTCAGTCATCAGTACTTGGTCAGAGCCTAAAACTCCTTGCCGAAAGTAGGATATCTATGCAATTCAAAGATTAAAATTATTTATTCTGTTTTTTTTTCTTTCTTCATTGTTTTTTCTCTTTATCCATCAAAAGCTACAGATACGTTTACTAGAAAAAAAGTCTCTGTAAAAAGAGGTGTTCATTTCTTGAATACTGCATTCTCAGAAATCAGTGCAATCAAAGGAGGACATTTTTTTTTTAATAGCCCTGGATCAAAAAGTGTCAGCAACATTATTACACAGGTTTATTAAAGATACCAACACAAATTCCACAATGTAAGCAATCCTTGATAACTTTTCAATTTAGATCCTGTTTTATTGGAAAACCCAGGTAATCTTCTCAAAATCTGCATTACAATATGAAGATTTTATTACATAATTGCACCAGTTTAAAAGATGTATGTTTTTTTCAATAAGTTCATCCTTTCATGAGACTGTCAGGACTTGGATTACTTATCTCCAAAAGGAAAATTTCTACAGGGAATCTATCTATGTGAACTTCAGGAAACTAAAATGTCAGGTAAAGTGGTAAAACATCCCATTTTATTTTGCACCACCAGCCAAGAAATTTTTCTGTGACGCCAAAGGTCAGCATATTTAGCAACAAAATAAACAAGCAGAATTGTAACAGTGTATAGGTCACCACTGGGTCCCATCACCTCAGGAAGTGACAAGGAAATCGTGCTGCTTAACTCCTTGCAGTGGCCTTGAATTAGGCACGCTAAAAGCCTGACTGCGCAAAGTATTTTCACAATGCCTGCTTGCACCCTTGGAAAAGTGTCATGCTGTAGGAAGCATTATGTTACAGTTACCTACCACTCCTGCCCAGGGACACAGTGCCTCTGCTGTTCTGAATGCCAGTGTAAAGCAGCATTGCAGAGTTAGTCTAGAGAAAGATACAGCTCTTTGAGCCAAGCATTTAGCACTATTGGCTCCTAATAAATCAATAGAGCACCTGGAAGAGTATAAAAGGCAGATGGCAATCATAAATGTCCATGTTTTAAATATATGAAGAGAGCTTCAATAGCCTTGAGTCTGAGGATTTGTTCTAAGTTGCTCAGCAATAAGGTGCTTCAACAAATACATCGATAGCTTTGAATAACCCTAAAGAAATCCTTAATATACCCTTCTGAGGTTACCAGAGTGCTCTTTCTGAGATCTGTTAATACCAACCTTTGCCAAACGAGCAGGGTCAGCTTCTATTTTAACCACAGCTATTTGCCAAGGGTGCCTGTACTTAGGAACATTATATTGTATTGAGATTGTTACTCTATTCAAGTACAGTCCTTCTCTGAAATCAAATGTACTGGATTTGTTTGTTTGTTTGTTTGTTTTGAGGGTTCTGGAGCATAATTTTGTAGAAAAAATCCTGCCATTCTTACTGCAAATTCTGTCATTATGGTGTTTCATTGTGTAAAAAGTCATGTTTCTAAGGTTCAAAAAGAACAAACAAAACAGGTGGGAGACTATTAGCATAAGAACTGATCTTATGAAAGGAAAGCAGCAAAGAGTGGAGAATTATAAAAGTTAAATGTGAAAGCTTGCGATATTTGCAGTGGTAGTCTGTAGGGAAGAAAAACACTTATGCTTAAATACATGGCAATGCTTTAAATGACTTTTTTCTCTTGTTCCGAGCAACAAACAGAGTGGAAGGATGGTGCGTGTCTGGCACGGTATCCCCTGCCCTATGATTTTGTTGGCAGGCTAATTGCTGCAACTGACATCAATGGTAGGTCAGGTAGCTTACAAAAGAAGAGCACTGAATCTTGGCAGTCCACCCAGCATAAAGGACACAGACGTTTCCAGTTCAATTAGCGAAATAAAGTTGCAAACCACTTGTTTTCCCCAGAGAACCTTAAAGTGACTTATCAGATCATTGTAGGAGCTTGTGTCATCATTCACAACGTGAAAGGCTGATGGCCACTATGCTTGTGTGCCACACTCTACTGCTGGGAACAGCAACTTAATTCCCCTAAGAACATAGTTGAAGTACTGCTGTGGAAACCTGCAAATAAAAGGGAACAGCTACCTTATGTTTACAAAAAGGTTGCAGGCAAGTCCTTCTGGAGATTCATTTCTAAAGAAAGCAAAACAATCAAACAGCTCCCACGCACATGTACACTTCATTCTTCTCTTCTCTGTCCTACCATTTTAATGCACTTGAAACTTTAGGTAATCTTGGTCAGCCTAATTTCTGCCAAACTGATTTTCTCCTTGGAGATGAGAAAAAAAAAAAAAAAAAAGGGGGGGGGGGGGGCGGGGGGGAAGCAGTGTGTGGAATTTCATTGTGATTCTGATCACAGAGCTATTTGTGGGTTGTAGAGATCTTGCTGTTTCTTTGAAACTGTCCTCTGTTTTATAAAGGCATGTTTCTGAGATTTTGTAGGTTGATGCCCATTTTATTGCCTTTTTTTTCCCCCTGAGAAATTACTGTATCATCCTACACCACTGAATTCCTGCTTACAAGACAGCTGTGGTGATGTGACACTTTGTTTTAGCTGATATTTCCTAGGTATATATTCACACAGTGAGAGAACCAGAGTAGACTGCTGAGTAAATATGAAATAAACCCATATCATAAGACTCACATGAAAACTGTACAAATTTTGATACAAAGAAGGATATATGGTAAATGATAACTGCTGTATTAATACTTGCAGCAGATAATAAGGTTTCTTATATATTTAGAGGTCAAGCAAAAGATACAGCAGTGCTTCATGTACTACTGTCTAAAAAACTAGGTCACTTTGCTAGCAAAAAAATAATGGACTGCTTCATTTGGATAGCTGGCAGAAGTCATGACAATTATGCTGCTAGTATAAACAAGCTGATTTTTTTCCCTTTTTGCAAAATCATTACATAGTGTTCTTAGAAACATGTTAGTTTAAAATACTAATACCACAAAGCAATGGGTGAGGCTTGTGTTTGTATCTATGATGCAGCCAAAGCTGTTTATTTCTTGTGAACCAGAGTCCCTGAGGAGGTCAGGACACAGCAGCCAGTTCCCAGAGTACCTGCCATGCTCTGCCAGGCCACCAGTCACCTGCAGATGAGAAGGTGAGTGACACTACTCCAGAGACGTCTTGGTCGCACATACATTTTTAATATAGAATAGTTTTCCTCAGTATTACTAATTTAGAAGATCCTAGGTGTTATATACCAAGGAGACCCTTGGTATATTATTTACATTACCGCCTCCAAACAGTGTGGTTGGCACATGGCAAGGGAGGTAAAAGGCCATTTGCAGGTCTCAGGGAACATTTGCAGGAAGTCTCCAGGTGGCATCAGTAAGCAAATGTGTGGGACACATGATATGTAGGGCCTGGTTTGGGCCACAATACAATCAGGTATATGAAACAGGGACTTGAACTCTTACTTTCACTGAAAAGGAATATAAATTGACTAGGTGACCCATTAATTAACCAGAGAGAGAAGAGAGGGAAGAAAAAGGAGGAGCACAGGTGCCAAGTATTCTGTTGTTGTCTGATGAAGCCAGTTTTCACATAAACTAGAGAATTATATTGCCTTGAAAAAGAAGTATGGTATATTACAATGGCACCTGCAGTCCAGATCAGATGTGACCCGACTGTCATGGCGCACAAGTTCAACAGTCCTGCAGTTACAAATCTGCAAAAAATCAATGTTCGAGCTGGTCATCAGGGTGCACAGGGTAGAGTCATGGTTAAGGGAACAGGCAGTTTCACTTATACCTGGACCACAACACCTTTAATCTCTGTACTCTTTAGAGTGAACTCATGTCTTGATTCAAGTTACTGGCTTCTGCAGCTTTGTATGTCCTTAGTGTATTATTGCACATCATGTATTTTATACACAAAGCTAAGAGAGCTGCAGTTGCTCAAGTGACAGATATGAAAATTACATTAGCATTCCTTCCCTGCATGCCCTCAGACTCTGTTCTCTGGTGGGTTTTTTTTTTACTAGGAAAGCCAACATTTTACTAACAAAGCCTTTCTGAGGTTACAGTACTAGCATGACTAGTTCGCCTGTTCACGTGAGACAGTTTAGAACCATAGGTTAAATTTTAATGAAATACCTCTAACTTGGTGTTTGACCTCAAATTGATGATATACTGTTTCTGTGGGAATAAAGCAAGTTGTGTCACCTGCAGTTTTATCTTCATTCTTGATAACAGCTGCAGACAAATAGACATATTTTTAAATGTCAATGGAATACCATGAATGCCATTATCGTTAAACCCTGACAGCTTTCAGAAAGTCCACAGGAGATGAAAAATCTTTGTGCAGCTAAATGTAACTAAAATTATTTCTGGCTCACCATCTCTCTCGCATCCTGTGAGTATGTGTGGAGATAGGGATGGAGTTGTAGCAAATGCAGAAACCAGAAAAAACCACCTCTTTTTTTTGCCTGATATGAGTGCATGTGGAGGCTTCCTGATTTGCATTTAGAGATCAGACTAAGGGAGGAGTACATTGTGCCACTTTTCTGCTGGTCTGAGGAAGAAAATTTACTCCACAATTTCCCTTGATTTTTGATTTGTGTGGCAAGAGTACTCCCTGAAGTGGTAACACACTTTAACTACAGCTTGAATTGATGGTGGCCTGAGATATATACTTTAAAAATTAATATACAAGGCCAAAGTACAACTCAGCATTCAAGAGCACTGCAGTGCTTGCTTCTTGTTCTTGCCAGTAATTCAGCTATGGCGATACAATGAAGACACTGTTCAAAAATATGAACAACTAAATGAATACACTCTGTCTATGTATGTACATAATGGGGCTCATCACTTTGGTATCTGACTGCATTTAAATATAGGAGGAAGTCATCATCATTATTAAGAAGTGGAAGAACTAGGAAAATACCTCACAACTAAAAATTTGAAGAGATACTTTTAGCACTGCTTTTGATTGTGAATGGCCAATGTGTGCAGAACCAGGTTTCTGCAGGGTACATACTCTTGAAATTATTTGTCAAATACATTGTGCAAATATATTTTGGTCAGTTGGAGAGGCTCATCAGAAATGTGAGGTTTTACAATTGGGTATGAATCACTTGTTGCTTCTATTTCTTGATTGGAAGAGAATAATTTTAACATTCAAATTCTCAGAACCAGTTCCAAGCCAATATTGAAATGTGAAAATATGACCCGTCATTTTGGTAAAATGTCCAAGGAGTAATTTTTTCACTAATGTAAATAGCACAAAAATATAGGTGTTTTCCTGAATTTTAACATCTGACCATTAAATTATAAATGGGTTACCTTATTCCATTGGGATATTAACCTAATGGAATGACTTTAAGCTAACCTATTAGAAACTGCTTTATATGACACATGCAACCTTTTCACCTGTTTCTGCAGTCTCTGTACCTCCCAGAAGAGAGTCACTAATTGGTTGCAATGTCTCTGAAAGCAATATAGAAGAGAACTGGAAAGAGGAAAGAGGTAACAAAGAGAGCAACACTCACAAGCAAATGTGACTGTTCATATGAGAGTGACAATATATAAGGTTTTAAAGAAAAAAACAGACCTGAAGGTTAAGTTTTACAATTGTTTACTGAATTCTGCAGCCCTTTCTTCAGCTTTGGCATAACTTCCATAATCAAGGTACGTGCACTGGGATGAGTGTGAAAAGGAAATATCTGCACAGAGAAATATTTCTAACCTTCATCACAGTTTATAATGCAATTACTTTAAAAGCAATGAGAATAAAAAATTCATTCCCAGTAAGCATAAGCATAAAGGTTATTTTAATATCAGAAAGCATAATCCTCGAAAATGTAGAGGTCTGAGTTTGTGGGTTACCAGTGAAGTGAAATACAGGATACAAGTTACTATAAACAAATTTCTGGAGTAACCAAGTACACTGACAGAGTATTTGAGATATGTAAATCATGTATTTTGATTTTCAAATAGATGATTCAGATGGCACATTTCTCACAAGTGATGGTTCATATCTGGTAGAATCTTACCGTGCCACAGACAGACACCAGCTCTGTGCAGTAGCCAGCATGTGATCTCTGTATGCCCTAAATCACCGTTATTTTGTAGTAGTGAAAGAGGACGGACAAATAACAACCCAAGGACCAGTCATTAGCAAATTCCTTTCAGATACAGCTACATTAATTTTATGGTTTGTATATGTGCTGATGTTGGATAAAAACAAGTTGGCTAATTTTTTTCAAAGCAAAGAGCCCTCACTTTAGCTTTGACTGCACAAAAAACTTGAACTTTCAGTACTGAGGTGTTTTTAAGGCCAGACAACTAGAAAGAAGTATGAGATTGGAATTTTTATCCTGCTGTGTGGTGGAGAGGAGAGGATATTTGGAAAGCTTGGGCAAAGATATGAAACCAAATGGCCAACGTTACCATCTGTGAATGACCTGTTTAGCATGTTGTTCTCCAATGGGTGTGACAATTCTGACTTAAAATTATACAATTATCTACTACTTTTTCATACATGCTATGCCTCATATCATGCAAAGAAGGGAAGAATTGCTATGACCAGTTATTTAATCTTTTCTTTCTGGTTGCTTATAGTCTGCTGCCAGGGCTTGGGATGTTTGTTTAGTTTTGTTGTTGTTCTTGTTCTTTGAATATTTTTTTCCAATGCTGCTTTTAATTAAAAAGATAATTTTCAAATCACTTTATCAGTATGCTTTTGTTTTTATAGTGTTCTAGTAGCTAGAAGGATATTAATCACATTTTTAGTAAAAAGATTTGAAACACAAAGGAAATTAAGATCACTTAAGTTTTTCACCTCAGCATTTTCCTACCCTGCCTTTTACTCCCTCTTCATCTTCCTGCTATTCTTGCTATCCAGGCTTCACTTCTCCTGACTTTGCTAAGCAGTGTTGTGCTAGATTATGCCTGTTAACAAAATCCAAATGTCTGATGAGAACCTGCCCATCCTGAAGCACTGGTGCTCTGAGAATTACAGCTTCACAGTCTTTGCCACATGGACTATTGCATGATGATCTTCCCCTTGATTACTGCCATCTCTTCAACAAACCATAAACTGGTGTTTCCTGAAGTCCCAGGAGTTTTTTTCTCTGGCCAAACCATAAGTGAGGTTTGCAGGACAGATGTAGTGTTAGGGCATTGTAACAATTACCTAGAGAAAGTTCAAAATCTGCTACACAAATACCATATCATTAGGTATTTTGAAGCAAGTTCTGACTCAGGCAAAAGTTATTCCAGAATCTAAGGTCTAGACACCTGTTTCATATATTTCCTCTCTTTTTCTCATAGTCTCATAGCCTCAAAAATCCTAGTCTAACTGATCCTAATTTGCTAATCCCCACTCAGATAGTTCCTTTTCTCCCTTTCCATTTAACTCTTTGATAGATAGTTCATTTGTGACTTCTTCCCATATTTGTTCTCAATCCTGGTCCTTCTGAATCTCAGGTTCTCCAAATACACTAGTTACTATTTGCCCACATCCCACTTTCTGTCTCCGTTATAAACTCTGGTTTTTATTTTGCCTCTGTCTGGTTAGCCTGCTTCTTTTCCTCCCTAATGTCAACTCTTGCTTCTGGTCTTTCCACATCATATTCTTTGTCCTATCTGCAGTTCCAGGTCTTCTTAAAAATTCTTGTCTTTCTAAAACTGCTTTTATTACAATCTGTTGAAACAAGTGATAGAGAAACCAAAAAGATGGCAGAACCTGAACGTCAGCTGTGGTTCCATGCCTAGATGCAACACAAACCAGCAGTGCAAAACTCCAAGTTTTTTTCTGAGCATGAACAAACTTTTAAAACATATGTCTTTGCCACGACATGGACATTTTTGGGGGCTAGTAGAATATATATCTTTAACAAATAGTTTATCTTCCTTTGTCATTTCACAATTCTGCTCTAAACCTCTAAGGAGTTTGAGCTTTTAGGAAAGGAGATGGATTAACAAAGGAGAAACCCAATGTATTTCTCAGGAAATTTTGAATCATATGGTTTGCATTTCCCAAGGCATTCAGAAACCTGCTATGGAAGTATATTTTCAAATGGTTTGGTAAAATTCTTAAGACATGGAAGTGAGGTCTTCTGTTGGGTAGCATTAGCCAACCTTAAAAAGAAGAGATGCATCTAGCTTCACCTATAACTAGTAAGTGGAAGGTTTTAATTATAGAGTCACTTGTCATAATTTGCCCTTGACAGAATGCTATGGTGGAACTATTACCCCATAATTTGCGGCAAACTGCTAATACATTATTAGTAACAGTGGACTGTTTGTCTTTGAAACTATCATCTCCCTCCACACAAGCTAACAAGGAAATGCAAGATCAAACATCTGTGAAACAGATTTTATGCTGAATTTCCCCAAGTTGTGCTTTCTTCTAGCATTAACTACACCACATGAACTTGATGTTATGTAACTTCATAAAAATGCAAGAAGTAACACATATCATCCATGTATAAGTGGTGGCAAGCATCAGTTAAATCTCTGTTTAATGGATGTTCAAATCATTTTGCTAGCTGTTAAGAATCTGGTTTGTGTTACATCATTTACTTAGTGACAATAAATTAAGTTGGCTGCAAGGTGACACATTTAAAATTTTATTAGATCATTCTTCAGAGACCTGTTTCAGTTTGGTCTTCAATAAGTCAAATAAATGCTCATCAGGCTAGTGAAACAAATAGGTTTTCTTCTTTGGCCAACTGCCAATTTTATATTCTCTTCATCCTTTGAATCTTCTGAAATATGTCTCAGATCCAGAGAAAGATTTTTATGACACGATGCCAAAAGCAGCTATGAAGGAAGGCAATAGTTTGCTTTTAATATGGCTGCTAAAGAGAAAGGGGAAGGGTCTTGTTAGTACTATGCAAAATGTTTGCCAAGTAGCAGTGTAGTTAGGATTAAAAATTGACACAGCCAGAGTGGTTGGAAATCATCTTAACTGCAATGGAATGTTTCAAGTTTCATTTACCCTTACTGACGGATAAAATGTGTAATTATCAGTATCATGTCAACTGGATACAACTACATTCCAGGAATCTGATGCAGATGCAGGAAGCAACACAGTCACGGCAGCAAGGACTACAAAACAGTCAGTAGGTTTGATTTGTTTAACAAATGGCATTTACAAGGACTGACAGCTGGACTAATATCTTTGACAAAATTATTTAGGGAAAAGGATAAGTTTGAGAGCTTTGAGAAGTGTCTAGGAAAAAAAAAATATCAAAGCACACAGCCATGTCTCTAGTTATATCAATAAGCTCCTTCATTTGTTGGTGAAATTGCCCATGGGGACACATCGATGTTAAGTGGTTGCTATCTTTTTAAACGTTGCCAAAGACTAGGGGGGGGAAACCACAACCCTATGTGCGGAATGCAATTAAGGAAGAACAACTGTTGGGATTATCATCACAGGACTTGATGTTTTACTTTGTTATGAAAAACATTAATGACTTTGAGTCACCAAGGGTATCATCATCTTGTTTTTAAAGGCTGGAGGAGACCACCTCCTACAACTGATTTATTTTTCATAGTCTTTGCACTTCAGAAACAAACTATAGACCACACAAATGAACTGAATAAATGCACTTTAAGCAATCCATCTGTAGAAAGGAATCAGGAGAGGCAGACCTGTAGCATCCTTATGTCTAGTGGCAGTAGCACAAGTCTTTTCTGTGTTTGAAGTAGCTAGCTGTGCCTGAATCAGAAGTGGTGACACCAAGCCTCACAAGGCATGCAGCAGCACATCCAGGCAGAGGAACGGTTGGGTGAGTTTGTTCATGTTGGCTGTGGAAGGAAACTCTTCCTACCCACAAATGAGTTACTTCAAACTCTTCCTCCACTTTGTCTCAGGATGACAGACATATCTCCATGTCTCAAATTTTCAGAGACCTCTGAAAGGCAATCTACCCATTTAAATACCTTGCTTTACAGACAATGTCCTTGAATTGCAAACGGCTAATGATTGTTTGCGTAGCAACTGGGTAGGAAACAGACATCAGGAGCATTATTCTGTCCAGGATACTGCTTGTAGCTCACTCACATAAAGAGTTTTACCAGTTAAAGGGAGGGAAACTCAAAGACTTGGGTGATACACAAATGAAAACACACAATTTCTGTTGGGAATTTTTCCTGGAAATCTTTAATAAGTTTATGTGTTCTAAGTAGTAAAGGGAATTCACTGCACCCCCCAAAATGGAGAAGTGTACAGATGTATAAGGTCTCTGCCTGAAGTAGAAGGTCTCTGCCCAAAGGACAGAAAGAGTAAATGGCTTAGATACTAAAGAGATAGAAAAGCAGAGACAACAGAAGAAAGAACAAGAAGGGAGAGAGAGTACAAACAGAAATAGCGAGAAAAGAAAGAAAAATAAAAAAGTAGATGAGGAAAAGATTTATGGGCATTACTATGGCAAGGAGTAAAATAGGCTAGAACCAGGGTAGTAATAGCAAGTTTGGGTAAATAATGCATGATATCCAAATAAAGGGGAAAAAAATGACTGAGAGAATTAAAGGTGTGTAAAGAGGAAATTAAGAATTTCTTGGCTTAGTATCAGTGCAGCATGCCTGAAACATGATAAAAACCCCTAGGATTTATCACTTTTAAGTAGCACTAATATGCCTATCATACTCCATGTGATGATAACGAAAATTCCAACTGATAAAGCCGATTTGTATTTTTGTTTTCCTGTACTGCCAGCCAGTTGAGGTTTTCTAACTTTTGGCACAACTCAGCATACTTTTCTTCTCTGATTATATGCACTGCATATTAAAATAAATTTATATCTTGCCTGAAAACATTAAAAAAATAAACATGCTTCTTCAGTTATATTTCTGAATATAGCTGTTGGCATTTATTTACCTTAGTTGCATTAAACATACTTAACACTTAACAAGAACAAAAAAAACCAAAGCAAAAAAACAAACCATCAAAAAGCCCAGTACAGAATCTCAAAAAATATGTGATATCCTCTGTTCATCATGCTGGATTTTTTTTGTTCTCAAAAACACAGGGCTGCTTGTTAGTTAACATTAATTGCACATTATTTTCAGGCTTATTACACTTTCTCAAACTATCCTTCAGCCAGGTTTGCCTTACGCAGTGTATCTGTGTATTTGGAATTAACAGCCTGCGCACATGCAAGACTGGCATGGAGAATATTTGGCCTCTGTAAAATAAGCCAATGTATTATTAAGTTAAATAAAGACTACTGCCTTCTAGTATTAGTCTTTTCAGCTTTTAATTTAATAATGTAATTTTCCAGAAAATGAATAAATCAGGGAGCTCACCACATCCTTTCTTGCCATTACACTTCAAAACAAAATGAATCTTGAAGATACTCTTTTCCTTTAAGTGGCCTGCCTTGCATAGTCACACCTGGCCTGCACTCCTGAGAAGTCTAGATCTTTCTTAGTAATGTTGATGTAATTCTATCCATATTAATCACAATAATTTCATTTCACTCTTACCTTCAGTAATAACCTTTTCAACAAAACTATTCAAAAGAACTGATTTGGAGAGTCAACTATGTATATAACAGTACGTACGCTAGAAGCTTTTCAAACTTCACATAGTTAAATGCTTAAATAATACTCTCTCGAGCAAAATTTCAACTTGTAAGAAAACTACAGTGAATAAAACTGAATAACCTACAACCATTCTCTTATTAGGTGGATCTGGGTAGAGACACTTAAGTATTTATGTGTAGAACTACACAGTAGGGTTGGAAGGGACTTCAGGAGGTCTTTAGTCCAAATTCCTGTCCAAAGCAGGGTCAAAACTGAATTGAGACCAGGTATCTCAGGACATTGTCAGTCAAGTCTTGAAAATTTCCAAGAAAAGAGTCTGCACAAACTTTCAGTAGGCAAAATGCCCTCTTGATGGAAACTTTTTTTCTTTATAACCTCTCAGAATTTCCCATTTCAATTTATGACCAGTGTCTGCCACTTTCCCACCATGCACCACTGAGAAGAACTCTATCTCCTTGATGAACTGCCCATAAGTGCTGTCAGGACTGCCAGTAGGTTCCTCTGCTGATCTCTTCTCCAGGCTAACAAACCTTTCCTCACTGAGCAAATGCTGCAGCCCCAACTACTTTGGTGGCCCTCTGTTTAACTTACTCCCATTTATTGACATCTTCATATATTGGGGAGTAGACACAAAAGCAAGTGCAGTATTCCACATTAAAGAGGAGTAATCATATTCCTTGATCTGCTGGCTGTGCTTCTATTAATACAGTCCAGCACGCTGTTGGCTCTTTGCTCATGCTGCACAGCTAATTCATGTCTAACTTTCTGTTCACAAGGTCCCCTGCTGCCTGGCCAGACCCTGCTCAGGCCCTAGCCTGTACCATCATAGGAGTTTATTCTGTCCCAGGTGCAGGACTTTTGCATTTTTCCTGGCTGAATTTCAAAAAGTTACTGATGAACTATCCCTCCAGATTACCAAGCTGCCCCTGGCCATGCCCTTGAGTGGTTCATCTATTACCCCCAGCTTGGAGTCATCAGCCAACTTGATGGGAGCATAAGCTTTCTCCTCCTGTATTCTATACTGGCAAAAGTACTAAGTAGAACAGGTCCCAGGACTGACCCTTGAGGAACTCCACATGAAACAAGTCACCAGGTGGAGGAGTAGTCTTTAATCCTCTACACCTTGAGACGAAAAAGTCAATCAATTTTTCACTATTTTATTTCATTTTACTAGGTTCATCTCTGTAAGCAGAAAAAATAAAGAGGAATAAGTGTAAAATGAGAAATTATTTGTGGATTAACTGCGTTTGGAGAGGATACCAGCTGCACAGTGCTCATAAATTATGTTAATGCAACACAATTCATTTAATGTTATGAGTAAAATGAAGCTAGTGCACAACTTCAAATATTTATCATAAAGACAGGAAACATTTTATCCCTTGTTACTCTTCCCTGGTACAAGGTAATGTTCCATTACTACTTTATCTGCAATTTTACAGGAACAATTCTAGTAAGGTCAAAGATTTAGCAGTCAGGCAACAGTTTATGGGATGAAAGAATAGCATGATGTTTATGAGTCTTGCTTTACCCACGAGAAAATCTTACTGAGATAAACAAGCCCTAGAAACAAATCTACAAAATATAAGAAATCTAGATGCAACATCAGCACATATAGTTTTGTTTAAATAGAAGCCAGATGTGCCTAAACAGCCAGTGGCCAGGCATGCCTAGAATCACTTGTGTTTTCTGGTTTCACCCATCTGTAACATGTGTACCTACTGGGTTACTGAGGTTAAAGGGCTTCACCATGTGAAAAGAAAAACCAGTGCTCCACTGTTGGGATTTGTACTCTGTTTTCCATAATATCAGTGGAGGGATGGCTAATCTTTATGCTTAGCTCCAAAAGCTGAGATATTTCATGAAGATCCTAGTTTTCATTTTAATAGAAAAAAAGGGGGGGGGGGAACCCCTACTTACGCTTTTGAACCTGTGACACAATAAAAGTTAAAATAATAACCAGATGGTACTTTATCATCTCAGAAATGACCATGCAAAGAAAAAAAGAGTCTACAACATAACTTTTAAAATTCTAATTCTTTTTATCTCTTTCTTAACATTCAAGATTTTTAAGCAGATTTTATTATTTTGAGGTTTCACTTGTGATTTTCAATGCTTATGGTTGCCAATTTTTGTGAAATAACTGAAGATGGAAAATGAAAACCCAGATATAAAATCGGATTCAGACATGGGTTAACCTATCAATATCACTGTCAAAATCTAGTGATGGTTGAGTGAGTTCTGATACACCTGAACTTTGTTCCATATATCAAACGTGAAATTAAGCTTTTGTAGATGGATTATATTACAATGTTTGGTTCTCTTTTTATTATTAAATTCATATTCATTTACATTTTCCAGTTAGAGCCAGGTCAGAGGAATAATTGCCAAAATACATAAAAGAATGGGTTCTTATGGTATTTTTGGCCACACTTGTCCCGTTTTGGCACTTTAGATCAGCTCTGATGGATTTTTATTTCTGTCCCTTAACATTTCTGTGGCTTTACTCCCAATTTGCAATTCTTCTACAGATGCATTTTGGGCCACTTGTCTTCTCTCAAGATTTTTCCATTTCTGATCAGCTTACTTGCCACAGTATCTTAGGTTACATACAGCATGAACATATAATAAATATTAATTCATTTACAAAAGTAGATAAGGGGGGGGGGGGGGGGGAGTGGGGTGTATAATTTTTACCATAGTTTCCTGACTTCTCTACCCTGTGTCCCCTTGGTGACTCTCACCTCCTCAGCAGCTCAGATCTGATGAAGCACTTTCACAGAAGTACTCCTTTTAAAACCCAGCTGTTTATTTTGGCACGTTGCAGAAACAGGAATCTGCTTCTTAGGAAAGGAAAGACTAACCACATCACAGAGCCGACCAGAAGGGCTGCCAGCTGCACCGAGGGGCAAGCCTGCAAGCCAGCCCCCACACTTGCCTCCACTCGTGCGCAGTTTACCTGCACACTCTCTTGGAGGTAAGGTTAAGGAAAAGCATTAAGAACAGAAGAAAAAAAAAATAAAGCAGGAAGAGTAGCTTCATATAAATGATACCCTGATTATTTTATGAAAAGCTGAGGAAGAATACAATTAGGAAATTCTATACTTTAAGTGTTCTTAACTCACAATCAAAAGACTTTCAGTCTAGTCTATGCTGAAGCATTTTGGTAGGTCAGCACTCTGTATAATATATTTTTCATATAAACTAGACAGGAATTCAAATTTTTTTGTTGTTTTGGTAGTATGCTTTAGAATTTCAAGTCAGAATCAAAGGGAAGAAGGCAATGGAAGTGTTGGCAATTTCGTTCTTTCAAATTCTCCACATCGTCACTTTATAGCATGTCAGGGTTTTTATAGATCATATATATATATATACACATGCACAAAGAACTATTTATGCTGACTGGATAACAAAATTGGATTAAAAAAATAAGAATTTGTTTTAGAAACAATCCTGAGAGTAATCTAGATTTGTAAATTATTCTTATGGTAGTTTTGATTCAATGGCCTT